>NW_027397083.1:1175564-1241909 GCF_003265705.2 Callorhinus ursinus | reverse complement strand
AATGTCTATCACCCAGCCACCCCATCCCTCCCACCCCCAACCACTCCAGTAACACTCAGTTTGTTTCCTGAGATTAAGAATTCCTCATATCAGTGAGGTCATGTGATACATGTCTTTCTCTGATTGACTTATTTCACTCAGCATAACACCCTCCAGTTCCATCCACGTCGTTGCAAATGGCAAGATCTCATTCCTTTTGATGGCTGCATAATATTCCATTGTGTATATATACCACTTCTTCTTTATCCATTCATCTGTCGATGGGCATCTTGGCTCTTTCCACAGTTTGGCTATTGTGGACATTGCTGCTATAAACATTGGGGTACACGTACCCCTTCGGGTCCCTACATTTGTATCTTTGGGGTAAATACCCAGTAGTGCAATTGCTGGATCGAACGGTAGCTCTAATTTCAACTGTTTGAGGAACCTCCATACTGTTTTCCAGAGTGGTTGCACCAGCTTGCATTCCCACCAACAGTGTAGGAGGGTTCCCCTTTCTCCACATCCCCGCCAACATCTGTTGTTCCCTGACTTGTTAATTTTAGCCATTCTGACGGGTGTGAGGTGGTATCTCATTGAGGTTTTGATTTGGATTTCCCTGATGCCGAGCGATGTTGAGCACTTTTTCATGTGCCTGTTGGCCATTTGGATGTCTTCTTTGGAGAAATGTCTGTTCATGTCTTGTGCCCATTTCTTGATTGGATTATTTGTTCTTTGGGTGTTGAGTTTGATAAGTTCTTTATAGATTTTGGATACTAGCCCTTTATCTGATATGTCATTTGCAAATATTTTCTCCCATTCTGTCGGTTGTCTTTTGGTTTTGTGGACTGTTTCTTTTGCTGTGCAAAAGCTTTTTATCTTGATGAAATCCCAATAGTTCATTTTTGCCCGGGCTTCCCGTGCCTTTGGCGATGTTTCTAGGAAGAAGTTGCTGCGGCTAAGGTCGAAAAGGTTGCTACCTGTGTTCTCCTTTAGGATTTTGATGGACTCCTGTCTCACGTTTAGGTCTTTCAACCATTTGGAGTCTATTTTTGTGTGTGGTGTAAGGAAATGGTCCAGTTTCATTCTTCTGCATGTGGCTGTCCAATTTTCCCAACACCATTTGTTGAAGAGACTGTCTTTTTGCCATTGGACATTCTTTCCTGCTTTGTCAAAAATAAGTTGACCATAGAGTTGAGGGTCCATTTCTGGGCTCTCGATTCTGTTCCATTGATCTATGTGTCTGTTTTTGTGCCAGTACCATACTGTCTTGATGATGACAGCTTTGTAATAGAGCTGGAAGTCCGGAATTGTGATGCCGCCAGCTTTGCTTTTCTTTTTCAGTATTCCTCTGGCTATTCTCGGTCTCTTCTGGTTCCATACAAATTTTAAGATTATTTGTTCCATTTCTTTGAAAAAAGTGGATGGTATTTTGATGGGGATTGCATTGAATGTGTAGATTGCTCTAGGTAGCATTGACATCTTCACAATGTTGATTCTCCCAATCCATGAGCATGGAACATTTTTCCATTTCTTTGTGTCTTCTTCAATTTCTTTCATGAGTATTTTATAGTTTTCTGAGTACAGATCCTTTGCCTCTTTAGTTAGATTTATTCCTAGGTATCTAATGGTTTTGGGTGCAATTGTAAATGGGATAGACTCCTTGATTTGTCTCCCAGATACTTTTCTAACAAATTCCTTTTCCGCTTAAGTTAAGAACCCTAATTTGTACAGCAGCCTTGACATCTTTATTCCTTAGGCTGTAGACCAGGGGGTTCAGCATAGGGATCACAATGGTGTAGAACACAGAGAGGGTCTTGTTATAGACTGAAGCATTTTCTGGGTTGGGTTGGACATATACAAAGAACACAGACCCATAGAAGAGGGAGGGGGCAGTGAGGTGGGAGGCGCAAGTGGAGAAAGCTTTGTGCTGGACCTCCAGGGACCTCATACTACAGATAGTGATCAGGATGTAGGTGTAAGAGACCAAGATGGCTGACACCGTGGGGACAGTAACCAAGGCAGAAAAGAAGAGCAGGCTGACGTTGGCTACAGTGGTGTCTGAGCAGGCCAGTTGGAGCACGGGGGGGATGTCACGGAAGAAGTGATCAATGATGTTGGGACCACAGTAGGGCAAGATGAAGGCATTCCCTGTCTGCACAGCTGAAATGGACACCCTCACAGCATAGGTGCCCACCACCAGCTGGATGCACAAGCGCTTGGACGTGATGGTGTGGTAGAGGAGAGGGTAGCAGATGGCCACAAATCGGTCATAGGCCATGATGGCCAAGAGCAGGCACTCACCTGTGCCACGGAGGACCATGAAGGCCATCTGGACCACACAGCCTGCAAACGAGATGGACTGGTCCGCAGTGAGGAAGCTGGTCAGCAGCCTGGGGGTGAACACCGAGGAATTGCAGATGTCTAGGAAGGAGAGCGTGCTCAGGAGGAAGTACCTGGGGGTGTGGAGGGCGGAGCTGGTACGGATCGGGTCTACCATGCCCAGGTTGCCCACCAGTGTCACAGCGTAGATCAACAGGAAGACGCCAAAGAGGAGATGTTTTTGGTCGGCCTGGTCTGTGAGGCCCAGCAGGATGAATCTCGTCACCGTGGTGTGATTCTGTCCCGATGTCATTCCGCTGGTGTGTTACACACAGGACAACGGCCAAGGGGAAGAGAAACAGGAATGTTAACATTCTCATCAAAGAGGTAGGCTTTAACATCTCCTACCACCGAAGAGCCCATGTATCTCTGAGCGGCAGACTTGTCCCCAAACCCCACATCAATTCCATCCTGTCACACTCATGCTGAGGTTCTGAGGGTTTTCCGTCCCCTTTAGGATGACGTCTACTTTCTTCTGCTTCCACATCACGTGTGTTCTGTGCCACCTCCCCGCTACCCTGCTCTCAGTTTGCGGTTCTGAACGATTTACTTCTACAAACGCACTGCGCTATTGCAAATGTCTATGCCTTTTCAAATTCTATATTTTCTTGTTGGAATGTCCTTCGGTCTCTCCAAACCCGGTTTAGAGGTTCATCTCCTCTCTCCCTCCCCTGAATTTCACAGATACTCCTTCAGTCGAATTCATGGCACTATATTTTAACGTTAAAAAAAAAAAATGCCCATCCATCCTTCCTGTTGGACTTTCTCAGTCCTGGTAGGAAGAAAGTTACTTCCTATCTCAGGAATTTGTGTTCTGGTATCTATCACAGTGCCAGTGTCAATGAATAAATATAAATTAATGATCAATTCGGTAAGAAAATCTTCCTCATTTCAAACCCCTCAGCAAATCCTATTGGCGCTACCTTCAAAATGTGTACCAACTTCCCACCCCTTCTTTGCAAGACACCCTCATACCTTGCTTGATTAATTGCAAATTGCTCTTAGCTGGTGTCCTGCTTCCCTATTAGGAGGAGCAGCTGGGGCAAGCCTGTCACTGCACACAAGAGAAAGGCAGGATGCTCACAATGGCTCTGCAAAGTTGGCCACTACTCTGTCACTTCCTTTCACCTCTCTGGCCTCTTGTCTGCTCTTTTCCCTCTCGCTTATCCTGCTGCAGCTACTCGTGTCTCCTCGCCCCTCTTAGGACACGCAGGCGGGATTCAGGACCTCTGCGCTACTGTCCTTGCCCCTCGTCCCTCGGGGCACTCTTGCTCCTGCTCGCCACAGGGCTCCTTCCCGTATTTCCTTTAATAAAGTTCAGGCTCCAATGTCACCTGCATGTCAAGCCCTCTCTAAGCATCTTATTTACAATGAAACCCTCTCCTCCCCCGGCACTCGCCATCCCTCTTCTCTGTTTCTTTTTTGTCCTCATAGGACTTTTTCTCTTCTAATATGCGACACACACATAACATACTGCTTTTGCCTACGAGCTCTGTCTTGATGTTAGGATGCTAGAACCGCGGAGCCGGGCATTTGTGTCAATTTCGTTCATTGCCGTATCTTCAGTGACTGGCGCATAGTAGGCTCTCAGTAAACACCTGTGGCATGGGGGGAGGGAAGCTGTAAAGAAGATACAGAGTCTCTTCAGGCAAATCAGGCTGCAAAGAGGATGGTTACTAACTACCCAGATGGGTGGGTTCAGAAAGCCCTTTGCCCAAGTCAAGTGGTAAAAATTGGAGAACGATTATGATAAGAAGTAGGTAAAAGTGGAACTGGGGAACCATGCCCCGTGAAAGCTGGTGCCTCTGAAAGCTGGGGCCTGTGGTGCCTCATTGTCCAGTTGCACCCACGCTCTGCTCGTCCAGCCCCGGAGTTTTGGCCCAAATCCCTGAATTCATAGCCCTCATCTTGACTCTCTGACACCCGTACATTTTTAATTTGAATTGCTGTGGAGGCTTTAGGGTGATTCTTTTCAGATGAGTGTATGCTTTGCATCCTATATTGATAATTTTGGTAGGATCTCTTTATAAGATGATAAATTTTTGTAACAATTATACCATTTAATGTGAACTTGAATACATATTTGAATATATACATATTGGGTATACTATTTGAGGGGTTGAAACAATTAAGAGTATCTGCTTAATTTGACTCAAAATAAGGAGGATGATTGGCTAAATTGAATTAGCTGAATTTATGTTTGATTTGACTCTGCTAAAATGCAGAAGAACATTTGATCTATTAAATACATAGGTTTTGATTTAGTAAGTTTCTGGAGTTGTTTAAATGCTCATGAAGGCATTTGAAGGGCTTGGGAAATCAGGTACATTAAATTTGTGATTGTAGTTGAAAAGGTTGATGAGCATTTAATTAATCATGTTTATATATAGTGTTTAAATGTTTAGGAGTATTTGCTTCTGTGGATTTTGTGTGTGTGTGACTTTGAATTGTTTAAGAGAATTCGACTGTAAACAGTGCTTAAATTATTTGGGGGAATTAATCTGTCAGATTTTGAGGCTAAGGGAACATTAACCAAAGATCAAGTGTGGTTGTTTTAAATTCTAACAAACATTACTAGATCTAAAATTCAATTGATTATGTCTGAAAGTTGCATTTAATGGCCTAAGAAAAACTGAGTTCTAAATTTACAACTTAAAATATTACGATCAACTGACAAATGGCTTTAGGGAATCCTTTCCATGCACAAGAGATCTGGACATCAAAAAAAAAAAAAATGTCCCTGGCGTAACATGACACATTGTGGGAGCTCAAACACTGGTGGATTTGAATGTATTGAGGGGAGAATCACGAAGGAGCCTCAGGACTGGACATCTTTAGTCGTGGAGGAGATGGGTTGGGAACACAAGGAGGTTCAGGGAATTCTGCCGGGAGCCACCTGATCTGCCTGTGGTCCCAGTTATGCTACACTTGTGATATGCCACTGGGCAAGGATCGGAGAAAGCTGAGTCCTGTGCACCGATCTGCTTGGTGCAGAGGACAACTCTCGTCTGGGCTTTTGGGATTCCCGGGAGGACTGAAGTGGTCGAAACGGATGTGCTTTGGGGAGAATGGGGAGTTTATAATGATCCCAAGTGGCTGTAGAGTGAAGAAGACATGTTGCAATGGAGGAAACATATTTGTTGAACTCCTGCTCTGGGCTCTTCTCTAGGTCAGGGGCTCCCCTCACCCCAACCTCACTTGAGAACTGAGTAACCGGCTTGAGGTCCCAAAAGGATGAACTGATATCTGAACTTGAATGACCATCTGGACAGTGTTTGGCAGAATCCTCTATTCACTAAGGAGGGTTAATAGCTGGGGGACGGACACAAGCTGGAGAAATTACTTCATGAGAATCAAGAGACAAAATAGGGCAACCAGAGCAGAACAGTAAAACCCAATCATTCAGCCAGCCAGAGTCAGCACGAGGTCCTCACAGGAAGGCTTTTTAGGTGAAGTTATTGTCAAGTTCCCAGCCACCTGATGGTAGAAAGGTGACCCAGATGTGCAGAATGTCTTCCATCTGCAGAACAGTGAGATCTGCAGTTCTTGTCCTCAGTGGCAGGTCTCTGGAATCCCACCAGGGAAATTGGGACCCCCCCCCCAGAGCCTCTCTAGACTCTGAATACACACCCTTTGGAGTTTCCACGTTGGGGGAACATTGACACATGGGTAACACAAGGCGATGCGACTCTCTTCCAGTAACCAACTGTTCCAAGTTGGATCCCTGTTCCAAGAACCAACTCTGCTGGGGACTCTCCAAGAGGGTTCTTGACAGTGTTTGTTGAGTGAATCAATTTCATTGAATTTTCAGGTGGATGGAGGTATAGAAAGAACAGGGGGATTCTCTTTCAATTTTAATTGTTGTTTTTTCGAGTGGGAAATATATGCCAGTGGTACAAAATTCAAAAGGGACTACTACATTGAAAAATCCTCAACCTGCCTGTTCCCTGCTGATTCCGCAGCCACTCAGCAATCTGCCTCAGAAGCTACCAGTTTCTTGTGTATCTTTCCATGGTTAGTCACTGCTTATATAAGCACTATGTGAACCTATATTTTCTCCTCTCTTTTTAAGATACAAATGGTAGCAAACTATACACATTGTTCTGTACCTTGTTTCTACTTTTTTATTTAACAACTTATTTTGGGGTTTCTTCCAGGACAGTAATTAAGGGCTGCCCATCTTTCCCCACCAAACGCTGCACAGTGTTGCATTTTATAACATTTCAGCAGTTTCCCGCTGAGGGACTTTGAAATTGTTGCCACTCTTTTACGATGAGCAACAAAACAGCACCTATCTTAAAGCCATTTAGGGTTAAAGCAATTTGCAATCTAGAGCGTGGAGACCCTCAGTAAAAGATATTTGCAGGCACCCCTGACAAGGCTTTCATGCTGGACGGTTCACAGTTTTGGGGGCAGGGGAGAGAGAAGAAACCTGGCAGGTTCGCAGAGGGGCTCTGCTTAGCTTTCTCTTGCTTCTTTCTCTTTTTCCCTCCCAATCAGATGGGACAGAGGCTCACAAGCTGCTGTTACCGATCTTTAGCACCTGGTCACCAAAGTGAGACTTGTACACCTGCAGCTTCGACATCACTGGGTGCCCCTTAGAAATGCAGAATCTGGCTCTGCAGACCCACTACTGAATTGGATTTGCATTTTAACTAGACCCACAGCTGACTTTCTATTCTGGTTCGAGTTTGAGACAGGCTGAGGGGCAGCCCGAGTGGACTGAGTTCCTGTGCCAGTCGATGCCTGGGGAGAAGGACAGAGAAGAGAAGGCTCCTGGTCCCCAGTTGTGAAATTCCCTCACAGGGACCTCTGGGTCAAGGCTGACCCCGAAAAGGACCGCACATCTGGTGTGAATGTCTGGAAGTGACTGGGGGGTGGGGGCTGAAGGGGGGGGGTGTCGGGAAGGCAGGGGACTTGCCGAAGGAGAGAGCCCCCGAGAAGTAGACACTCTGGTTCCAGCCCGGATGCGAGAATGTCAGACAGCACCCCGGCCACGGGGCGGCCTTCTCCCTTGCCCAGGAGGAAAACTCACTATCCTCTGTGTAGGGTATTGAAGTTGCTTTTTTAAAAAAGATGTTTTTATGTAAGTGAATGGAAGAGACGTCCTGAACTTAATAACCAAGCCTAGGGACAACTTCACAGATGGGATCTCAGGAGACAACTTATTGGTCCAGGGGCCCAGAGCCCAGGAGTACATGCAGACTTTGAAAGTCTGGCATTGAAAGAACCCAGCCCCGTGGAGCAATGGCGAGCATAAACGGCCTGGAACAGCTCGGGGACAGAGAGATTCTCCACCCCTCCTCCTCCACCCACCCCCAACCATTGCAAACTATCACCGAAGAGCCAAACCTTTCATTGCCTTTTAGGAGGGTTTCTTCCCACTGCTGCTGCCTCCTGGGGCCGGTGGCTTGTTTGGGGGAAGCACCATTGCCTTGAAGGGAAGCAGCGAAGAGCATGGGGATTTCCTACTGGCCTGATCTGGATTTGAGTCCCATTGTCGGCCATGACTAGTGTCGTGACCTTGGGCAAGTTATTGAACCTCACTCAGTTTTGTCTGCTCTCAGGGCTGCCGTGAAGATTACAAGACATGATACATTGGAAAGCACTTGTCTGCGTGTTTGGCAGAGAGAAAAAAAAAATCAGTGCTTGTTATGATTCTAAATGGGGACTTGAAGGGACAGGGAGGGAAGGGAAGCACAGGAGAGGAGATGGGGACTGCCAGCGAGCACACTGACCTGTGGAGAAGCAGGGACCACCTCCCTGGTCAAGCCCAGCTCCTGGAGCCCCCTGGAGTGACCTTCCCCCTCTGTGACGTTGGCTTCCTTGGACAAGCTCTAGAGGCAAGTGCTCCCAGTCGGTGCGGGCAGACTTTTGGATCTCTCCTCCCTAGGAAGGCATCTGGCTGAGCTCTTATCTGGCCTTTCCACCTGGACCTGTGAGAATTACCTCAGTTTAGATGGTCCCAGGGGCTGAGCAGGAAGCCAACGACTGGCGGTCCAGGATGCCCAGGGAGTGATGCCTAGAGATGCAGCTCCTGTTGGTATGTGAGTTCTGGGACCCCCTGGGGCTCCGGGTACAGGGCTGACCCTACCCATTTACCAAGCCTCTCCCCTGAGGGCCTCTCCTCAAGTTCAATGAGCGTGAGGCTCCAGAGGGGAAGAACTGCACAGAAACCCACTCAACACAATATCACCTTCCTAGGAGCTTGAGGCAATTAATTTCCCCCTCATTAACAGCAGAGAGGTTGTTAGTGATCTTCTTCCTCTTTCTCATAAGACCTGGGACCCAATAAGGCTCACTAATTTTTTTTTCTGATGACACAGAAAATCACCAGTGATAATAAGGATAGCAACTAACATGCGTGTAGTTTAGCAATAGCTTGCATGTATGTTCTTTTATCTTCAAATTGCTAAAAGCACTGAAGAAGATAAAAGAAGATAGAGCGCTTTCCCCCGCTGGGTGCTCTCCACCTGCATTCCTCTTCATGTGCTCATCCACCCTGGCCCAGGACCACATTTCACAACTTCGGGGGACCTCGTTCACATTGTGTTCTTGGTGACCGTCACCTCCAGAGCACTCCAACCACACCGTTGCTGGTCCCAACTTAGACCTGTCATTATCACGGCTTTGGGTGCCTCCATC
This sequence comes from Callorhinus ursinus, assembly GCF_003265705.2. Taxonomy (NCBI): domain Eukaryota; kingdom Metazoa; phylum Chordata; class Mammalia; order Carnivora; family Otariidae; genus Callorhinus; species Callorhinus ursinus. The sequence continues at coordinate 1,232,903 of NW_027397083.1, read as the reverse complement.
TGGGGCCAGCCTTTCCTTCTCACAGCTGCTGCTCTGGAATCCGTCCCCGACACCTGAGCTATCCCACCTCCCTTTCCCTGTGAATGGCTGTGGCTTCAGTTCCAGTTTCTTTCTATTGGATTGCAGGGATGCTTCATGCCTCTGTGGCTCTGAGATGTGATAGGGCTTGGCTTTATCTTGAGGATCAGGTTGAACATCCTTCTGACAGAGGGACCTGTATGAATGTTTGTTTATTTAAGAATACTTCTATCATAGGGACGCTTGGGGGGCTCAGTCGGTTATGCTTCGGCCTTCGGCTAGTGTCATGGTCCCAGGGTCCTGGGATCGAGTCCCGTGTTGGGCTCCCTGCTCAGCGGGAAGCCTGCTTCTCCCTCTGCCTGCCACTCCCTCTACTTGTGCTCTCTCTCATAAAAAAAAAAAAAAGAATACTTCTATCATAGAAGATAAGAGAAACTGTCAACTCTATTTCAATTAAAAAATAAAAACCGAAAAAGAAGCCAACCCTGCCAACACCCTTGATTTTAGACTTCTAGTGTCCAGAACCATGAGAATATATATTTCTGTTGCTTAAGCCAAAAAAATAATAAAAAAGAAAAGAAGAGAAACTAAGTATAGAGCCAGGGAGTTTGTGAGAAGTAAAGTGGAGAATGTGTATAATGAATATTTATGGGAACGCATGAAAGGACGGGGAAGCAGCACATAATTGTGAAGCACAGGGGACAGACAGTTCCGTGAAGCGCTCGGCATTCATGAGATCTGAAATCAGCTCGCTGGGCTTCTGCCCGCTTTTGGTTCCACTTGTTCTCTGCCCAGGACGTGCCGAGAAAAGGCATGGTTGCTCCACCTGTCACTGGCCAGGCACACTCGCTCCTGCATCTTTCCGATGGAACACCTGTGGCTCCGAACACCTTCTGTCCTCTTTGTTTATCTCCCACTCAATGTGCACAGGACCATGTGTCAGTAGGGAGGCTGATGTGACAGAGAAAGAGAACAGGGGAGTGACAGAGAGATGCAGGCACAGGCATGCCCGCGCGCGCACACACACACACACACACACGGGATCCAGGTAGTGTGGCTCTTCTGCCCCTGCCTGAGCATCTCTTTCTGCTTTCCTCTCCCTGTCTCTTGGTATTAACAAACCATTCTTTTTTTAGAAAAGATTATTCATTTATTTGAGAAAGAGAGAGAGGGAGGGAGAATGCAAGCAGGGAGGAGCGGCCGAGGGAGAGGGAGCAGACTCCCCGCTGAGCAAGGAGCCCGATGTGGGGCTCCATCCCAGGATGCCGGGATCATGACCCAAGCCAAAGGCAGACGCTTAACTGACAGAGCCAACCAGGCGCCCCTTAGCAAACTTCTTTTTGAACATCTTAATTTTGTCCTCGAGCCTCTCTGCTCAACACCCTCCCTGGAGCCTGCAGTTGCACCAGGATAATCTCCCATGTGGGCAAGAGCACTTTAACCCCATCTTATGAGCCGTAGCAGGTTTTGTCCCATCAGTGGGCAGCTTGGCACGTGAAGCGCGTGAAGGAAGCTTCAGGGAGGTGGGAGAGAGATCGGAAGGGAATCCTGGGCTCTCGGCACCAAGTGTGTTTCTGGACAGTTTTGTCATGACTGCCCGCATGTCTCTTTGTGGGATCTTGGCCCGGATTCTTCTTCAGTGTCTCCATCCACCTCTAGCCCAGCGCTTCAAATCTCAGGTTCTTCTCATTCTGCTGAATTCTCTGCTCCGAATCTGACAAGCCTGCTTCGTTCTCTGTGTTGGGTTCCCCGAGGCAGGGTCTGAGGCTTGGAAGAGCTGTAAGGATGGACTACGGCAAGGCTGCTACTCCAAGGTGACACTGTATGGGACTGCCCCTTTCCTCCTGTGCGTTTGGAGACCCTTCATTTCCTGCCGCACCGGGAAATGGGTCTGATGCAAAACAGTTTTGTTAGGCAGGTAGCTTGTTTGTGTGAGGGAAATCCAGCCTCAAGACTTGTGAAGCTGGGATGGAGTGCTGGGGTAGAGAGATTTGCAGAAGGCTTGGAAAAGGTGGTGGGTTGGGGCGCCTGGGTGGCTCAGTCGCTAAGCGTCTGCCTTTGGCTCAGGTCACGGTCCCAGGGTCCTGGGATCGAGCCCCGCATCGGGCTCCCTGCTCGGCGGGAAGCCTGGTTCTCCCTCTCCCACTCCTCCTGCTTGTGTTCCCTCTCTTTGTCAAATAAATAAATAAAATCCTAAAAAAAGAAAAAGAAGAAAAGGTGGTGGGTGCCCTCTGGAGGGACCCACAAGCTCCCTCGGCAGGGTCCCAGTGTGGTCTATCCTTTGGATCCTGACTATGCTACCCCATTCACGGTTACATTCTACTGCTTTGAATATTGATCTTGTATCCAGTGACGTTGCTCAACTCACAGTGGTTTATCTGCAGATTCCTTTGGGTTTTATATGTACACAATCACATCATGTGCAAATAATGGCTGTTTCATTTCAATGCTTATTACAAGGGCTTGGACCTCCCACACAATATTGAATAGAATTGTGTTAGTGAACAAACTTGTCTCATTCTTGATCTCAGGAAGAGTGCCTTCAGTATATTACCATTAAGCACAACGTTTGCTGTAGTATGCTTTTGGTTTTGGTAGATATGCTTTATCAGACTAAGGAAATGCCTTTTAATTTCTGGCTTGCTAGAATTTAAAATTTAGAATTTAAATGTAGATTTATTTTATTTTTTTAAGATTTTATTTATTTGACAGAGAGAGACACACAGAGAGAGAGGGAACACAAGCGGGGGGAGTGGCAGAGGGAGAAGCAGGCTTCCCACTGAGCAGGGAGCCCCATGTGGGGCTCCTGAGTCAAAGGCAGACGCTGAACGACTGAGCCACCCAGGCTCCCCTGGATGTAGATTTTAAAAGCATCACTAAGAAGCATTAAATTTTATCAGGTATATTATTCTGCATTTAGTGAGGTGATCATAGAGTTTTTCTTTCTGTATTCTAAAAACCTGGTCACTTACACTGATTAACATTCAAACATTAAATGAATCTTGTTTGTATTCCTGGGACAAATACTAGAATAAATCCAGGAATACAACTTTGAGATGTATGACCCTTCTTAGATATCACTGGATTTAATTTGCCAACATATTTCTTATGGCGTTTGCATCTATTATCATGAGAGAGGTTGCCTTATAATTTTCTTCTCTGTTCTTATGCCATCATGGATTCAGGTGATGTTAGCTTCATAAAAGACTTGGGAAATGATCCCTTTTGTTTCCTTAAATGTTTGGAAATTTCACTTGTGAAGTCCTCCTGGACCAGGAGTTTTCTTTATGGGAAGATTCAGTTTCTTGATGAAGTATAGAATTATATATGTTCTTACTCTTCTTGTGTAAGTTCTGGTAAGTTTGGTAGATATCGGAGATGCTGAAGTCAAGTTCGCACGGCTTCATTCCTACATATACGGGTAGAAGGACCCCTAGATGTGGGTGAGGAATCCCAGGTTAGACTAATGGACCCAGCTCAGTGTTCTTCTGATGGTGCTTGGCAGGGAGTTATAATGGGTGGGTTGTAAAAACTCCCCATTTATCGGCGGTGGTATAAGCTTCTACCAGTTTGACCACATCCAGAAAACTAGATATTCTTTTGGATACCATCAGGTTGAGGTCTCTATTAGGATTAGTTCAGCAAGTCCAGCTCCAGTGGAGACTGAGGTGAAAAAGCTGCAGGGCATCAAATAGAGGAGATCTGTGACCAGGGCTGAGTCCGACTAGTCTGAATGTAGAGAGGGCAAAAGAAATCAAGGATGTAGCAAGAATGAAGAATTCAGCTCCTTTGGGGATTTGTGGATAACGAGAGGAGACTGGCTCACTAATGAGTCTGGGCAGTTTCCAGGGAGGGGCAGAGGAAGTGGGACTGGGACGGGGGTTAAGGATGGGGCTATTACTGATAGTGTCAGAATCCGTGGCACAATCACAGCGATGAGGAGCTGAGAGAGGGGCTGTGCAGAGGAGGTCAGGAGCTGAAGGGTTAAGAGTTTTAGAAGGATCAGTGATGACATTGCTCTCCACCTTGGCTGCATAGTGTCATCACCTAGAGGGTTAAAAAAAAGTCGATGCTTTGGTCCTTTATAGACCGAATTAAGCAGAATCTCTGTGGGCTAGATTTTAATATAGGTATATATATCTTAAAGCTCCCTAGGTGATTCTCATGTGCAACAGGGATTGAGAACTTCTGAGTTGCAAGGGTATAAGAATCACCAACACAGTGATCTTGGGCCAGGAACTACCCCTTTTCCGTAACAAGGGGAAAGACCCACTGCTGTAGATGGTATTCACAGGAGGGCTGGTGGGCTCAATAGCGACAACCTGAGAGGACTTTTTAACATTTTTAAGGTGGGCTGCTGGGGTCGTGGGGGTGTGAAAATTGGGTTGGAGGGGCCAGTGAGGAAAAAAAAAAGAAGGAGGATTCCTTTGCTTAAAACCCACGGTGGGCCCCCATCTGGTTCAGAATGGAAGTCTAGGCTCCTCCCAGGGTCTGCAAGACCTTACTCAAGCTCTTCCTGCCCCCCCACCCTGAGTGGTTTCTTGGCTTTCCCTTTTGCCCATTCTTCTGCTGCCACCCCGTTTCCTTGTCTGCCTTCCATCCCCAGTTTCTGCTCAAATGTCATCTTATTAGAGAGATTTTTAAAAAAATTTTATTATTTATTTATTTGCCGGAGATAGAGAAAGTGGGCACAAGCAGGGGGAGCCGAGCTGCAGGGAGAGGGAGAAGCGGACTCCTCCCTGAGCAAGAAGCCGGGTGTGGAACTCCACGATCCCAGGACCCTGGGATCATAACCTGAGCCAAAGGCAGATGCTTAATGACTAAGCCACCCAGGCGTCCCGAGAGACCTTGCTGATCTTATTTAAATACCAATGCCAGGGCACCTGGGTGGTGCAGTTAGTTGAGCTGGTCTGACTCTTGGTTTTGGCTCAGGTCATGGTCTCAGGGTCGTGAGATTGAGCCCTCTGTGGGGCTCTGCACTCAGTGCGGAGTTGACTTGAGATTCTCTCTCCTTCTCCCTCTGTCCGTCCTGTTTGTGTTCTCTCTTTCTCTCTCTAAAATAAATAAACAAATCGATCTTTAAAAATAAATAAATAAATAACAATGCCTAACCCTCTGCTCTCTTGCTTCCTAGCACTTACTACCATCTGCAATGGCATGTGCATACTTCTTTTCTCTGGTCTGCCGTCTCTACAAGAACGTAAGCTCCAGGAGGTCAGGCGCTGCCATCTGTTTTATTCACTGATGTGTTCCCAGGGCCTACAGGGCAGTGGAACAGAATAGATGCTCAATGAATGTGTGAGGAATGAATGAATATATAGAGCAAATGAAAAAAAAGCGAGTCGTGAAACCGAATGTCCAACATGATCCTGTGTGTGTGTGTGCGTGCGTGCGTGTGTGTGTGTGCGTGCGCGCGCCCATAAGCTACATATACTTAGAGGTCTGTAAGGATATGGGCCAGGTGTTCACAATGTTACCACAGGGCCGGGGAATGGGGTGGGACTTTCACTTTATACCTTTGGATGGCTGAACTTTTCCAGCTGTCATGTATGTCCCCCGCCAGCCTCCCGCCCCCCTCCCTTCGCCTCCAACAATGGAAAGGAAAACATGAAGACCACCTGACTTCAGTGAGGGGGAAGGAGGCGGAGGTGGGCAACTTGCAGCAAATATTGGCCAAGTCTGGTCTGAATCCAGATGAATCTCCAAAATGGAGGCTGCCAGATCTGAATAGAAACAAAGATTAGGGGATCAGGCTCCGAGGGAAGATCTGAGCTTGTGCATTTATTTCGTGAATTTCCTGAAGGTTCAAATCTGTAACGAGAAGGTATAAAATATCACATCACCCACTGGCCAAGCTACAGATGAGAGATGCCGATTCTGCAGGAAAAAGCAAAGACCTAGAGATGGGAGAAATAGGAATTTCTGAACTGGATTCCTTTAAGGTCACACACCGTAAATTTGGGTGCATAGCTTTTCCGTGTTCTGATCGAAGGCGAAGTTAACCAGGTGAAGCTATCTGGCTGGGGAAAGAAGTAGTGAAACATGTAGTGAAAGAGTTAATGAAAAATACAGGAACTTGGGATTACAGAGGCAGGTTGTTTCAGATAAACAGGTTGTTCAGCTGAGAGAACGGGGCACATTGTACAAAGTTTGGAGAAATCGCAAATGGGTATGTGGGTCCATGCTAGTCTCCGTATTCAAGTTTGGTCATTTGTACAGAGGATTAATTTACCTTTGAATGGATTGTTGTCTTCCTTTGGTATTGGTATCTGTTAGCTGACTGAGAGTTAATTTGTTTCTAAAACAGCACAAGGCTTTTTTGGTTTCACCTAGGAGAATGAATGGGTCTATTTTCTTTCAAGGTTGCGCATTTTTCTGCATTTCATCCAGGCAGAGATAAGACCTGGAGGGCCAGCCGAGTACAACAGGCTATTCTTGTTATTTCAGATGTGACTGGGCACCCCAAGTAGCCTCTGTTTTTGACCCCCCACCCACCTTGAAGCAGGAACATTGTTATGTTTCCCAGAAAGCACAGCCAATACAACAAAGAATGAATGAATAATGCCAATTTTACTGAAAGTCTTGGGGAAACAGAAAAGCTCTATTGAATCCTGGGGAGACAGTTTCAGTTATGACAAAACCTATAAAAATTCCCATTAGTCATATATGATTTCTTTCCAAAGGGGAAAGATTTCACATTTCCTTCATCTCTTTTCTCTATTCTTTTTTTTTTTTTTTAAAGATTTTATTTATTTATTTGACAGAGAGAGAGACAGGGAGAGGGAGAGAGAGAACACAAGCAGGGGGAGTGGGAGAGGGAGAAGCAGGCTTCCCGATGTGGGGCTCGATCCCAGCTGGGATCATGACCTGAGCCAAAGGCAGATGCTTAACGACTGAGCCACCCAGGTGCCCCTTCTCTGTGTTCTTAAGCAGAACAACTGAATCCCTTCCCAAGTCTCCACCCGGTCCTCCCGTCTGTCCCTCAGCCCTGGCACACGGAGGGCCCTAGGGAGCATCCGCCTCCCTGTGGTCCCTGTGGCACCCTCTGCCTGCCCGCACCGGGGGTCCTATGGGCGCAGGCCCCTCTTGGACTGCCTGGGGTTTGTTGGTCTCACCTGACAGCCTTATGGTTCAAAGGAACGGGAGGCAGGGAGGGATTTCCAGTTTGGCCCCTCCGCCCCTTACTTCTTCCTCTGTGTCGCTGACTGCTCCCAACCCCCCCCAGGAGCAGCATCCTTGGGTGAGTTCTGTATCTTGTCATATCTTTGTTTTTCAGGTGAAAACCCTGGGCCTTGCCTTAGACAAAAAAACAAAAGCAAAAACAAAAAACCATAATAAGCACCTCTCCCCACCCCCAACACTGCTGCATTTCACTGCAGTGTTTCCCCGAGGCAGACGCTCTTCTCCAGATTCATTCTGAACTCAACCGAAAAACAGAAAAGTCCCAAGTACGCAACTACTAAGCGTTATAATCCATGCCTTTAAAACACCTTTGTGGATTGTTCAACGATTGATTTGCTGTTTTTCTTTCCCTTTAGAGTCTGGTTCTTGTTGCCACTGTGTATTTATCCCTCTTCACCCTAATAGGAAAATTTTGCTACTGAATTGCCATTCATTCATTCGTTCATTCATTCAATGTTTCTTGACCACTCCCTGTGGGCCGGGCAGTGTCCTAGGCCCTGGGGACGTAGGGACAAACCAGAGTGAGAACATTCCTGTTCCCATGGCTCTCACGTTAGGAGAAAGGGGATGAACGTACACAAACATGAACGTATCAGATGGGATAGATTCTTTGACGAAAGTTGGCCCAGAATGATGGACGGGGCTGTGTTGGGGTGACGGACACTGAGCGAATAGGGATGGCCTTTATGATGAGGTGACATTTAACTTACCTTTTACTGCTTCTCAGTGTCCGAGTTTTTGAGTCAGGGTCCTAAGGTCGACAGCACCACTCCCATTTCAGAGGAAAATGTGAATCTAGACCAGGGATCGGTGAACTTCTACAGAGGGCCACACAGTCCATGTTTTTGGCTTTGCAGCCCATGCGGTCCCCTCTGGCGTTTATACCACAGAAGCTGCCACCGCAGTACGTCCATGAGTGGAGGGGGCTGGGGTCCCAGAGAACTTCATTTACAAAAGCAGGTAGCAGGCCGTCGCCAGCCCACCTGCTGTAGTTGGCGGACCTCCCATCTGGACTGTGCTGTGCCTTTGTTTGCTGCACCTGTTAGAGAGGCCTTGGCCTTTCTTTTCTTCATGAGAAAAAAATACAAGGGAAGACAGACTGATTCAGAAAGTTTATGCAATATACGAGAAAAATTAGGAAAGAAAGAGCGTCTCATCTTTACCTTTAAATACACTCTAAGAATCACCACTCTTTTTTTTTAATACTGACCACGCTTAACATATATCTTTCAAGATTTTTCTATACGAGTGTATATATGTAAGTATATGCATACAGACATCCAAATAGAGGTTTTCTTTTGTTTTATATTTCTTTTTTGTCCTCCCCTCCCCTCCCCACCCCTCCCCTGCGTCCCTCTCCCTCTCCATCCCTCCTTTCTGTCTAGCACCAGGTGGGATTGGTCTGAAATACTGGTCTGCAACTCGTTTCTTTCGCCCTCCCTTACATCATGGTGTGCCTCTTTGGATTTGAGAGACAACATTCCACAGTTGGTGGTGTCCTGCTGTTGCCAGCCGACACGATGTGAGTGTCGAATTATTTTTGGTGAATGGTGCTCTGGACAGGTCGGGGGTGGGGGGCGCGCATTCTACTTCTCCACCCTACAACCTGGCTGCTGGCTGGACTGGACCGTTGGTACGAGAGCAAGTCTCAGGGCCTTTCCTTGGTGAGCAGGGGCAAACAGCCAGCCTGGAGTTGGGAAGGGGGCTCTGTCTTGGTTGTCTGGCACACTGGGCAGCAGTGGCTGGAAGGCTGTCTCCAAAGCAGGCCCCTCTTACAACAGGATTGACAAACTCCTCCACACAGTGAGGAGAAGGGGGCCCTAGGGGGCTTAAGCACCTCCTCTCTGCAGGGATGGTTGGGCTTGCCCTTCATTTTTTGAAAATACCTTATTCATAGGAAGACCATGAGCCCTCCTACATGATCCAAAAACATGACCGATTCGCTCCTCCTTCTTATTTAGAAAAATCAAATAATACTATAACAATACGATTATAATAGAATAAAGAGAATAATATAATAAATACTGATATATCCTTCACTCAGATTCACGATGACATTTTCCCACCTTTGCTTTGCCTATTTCTTTCTAAAAAAAGGACACATACACACTCACACACGCATATATAAATTATAAACATATATAAATATATAAAATTTTTATTTTACCTTAAATTATGGTTCCAAAATAGATCACAGTTCTAATTTCTCCTGTCAAAGCCATTTCTAATATTTCTTATGCCTTATTCCTTAAGTAGCCCTAAGAGGCTGAATAAAATTTATTTTTCCTGGTGAAGTTCCTATCTTTAGTTCAGCTGCTCAGAAATGTCAAAGCTGGTGTGCATGGCTGGCTCAGTCGGTGGAACATGGGACTCTTGATCTGAGGGTTGTAGGTTTGAGCCCCACGTTGGGTGTAGAGATTACTTAAGGATAAAATTTTTTTTTAACAGTTTTATTTATTTATTTGCTAGAGAGAGAGAGAGAGCGTGCGCAAGAGAGAGTGAGCCAGAGCTCAAGTAGGGACGGCGGCAGGCAGAGGGAAAAACAGGCTCCCCGCTGAGCAAGGAGTCCGATGTGGGACTCAATCCCAAAACCCTGGGATCACGACCTGAGCTGAAGACAGGTTTCTTAACCAACTGAGCCACCCAGGTGCTGAGAGAATAAAATCTTTAAAAAAAGAGAGAAAGAAATGAAATGAAAGAAAAGTCAAAGCTGAGGCCTATGTGATTCTCTGCTTTTCTTTGCGTTGCCAGATGGTCCGCTGGAGCGCATGTGCCAGCGGGGCAGGGGTTTTGCTACTGCCCTTGCGCTCTCCCCGCAGTCTGGAAGAGAGCCTGGCACAGAGCAAATACTCACTCACTGAACGTTTGTTGAGTGGCTTGTTGTGGCTCCAGCTACCACTTCAGAAATCCAGGCAGCAAAACCGAGGACAAGATGCAGAAGAAAGGATAATCCCTATGTCAAGAGAATAAAACATTTCCAGAAAAGCCAGAGTCAGTGGCCTGAAATCCATAGCTCCATCCACTTGAGCCGCATTGGCCAGAAGTCAGGGCTACCTGTAAGAGAGGCTGGGACAGAGAGTTTTCAGCTTGCCACGTGCCTGCCACACACACAGATATTAGTGCCCTGTAAGTAAGGAAGAAGGGGAATGGATACTGAACATCAGTAACATGTCTGCGGGACCCTGGGCGGGTGCGTGTAGCCCCATCTGGGCAAAGCTTTGAGTGCGGAGAGTTTGAGAGACTGCTAGGTGGTAGATAGACGCAAGTGGTCAGGCCCCGGGGAAAGAAACCCCAGCAACTGTTTCTCAGAAGACTGTTCAGAATCAGCAGAGAAACGGCCTGGTGGTGAACTTGTGACTGCCCTTCTGTCTGTGACTCACATGTCTTATTTGTGCCCAACCAAATGCATCTGACGGATCCACACAATGTCTAAAAACCAAAGACGGGCTTGCAGGTTCAACAATGGGCCTGAGCTGAGCTCTGTGACCAGTCAATTCTGAACTGTCAAGATGATGAACTGTTTAAATCAGACAGGCTTTTTCTCTTGTGAACTTTGTGGCCTCTGCCTTTATACATCCTGCGCTTGCCTTGGGTTGGCAAGACTGTCTTCACAGGATGTCTGTGCCTCTTGCGTATCCAGGACTGGCCACAGGAGTGGCCATGTGATGTGTGGGGCCCTGGGCGAAATGAAAATGTTGGGCCCCTTGCTTAAAAATTATTAAGAATTTCAAGATGGCAACAGTAGAGCTTTCCACCAAGCAGGGGACCCTCTGAGCATGGGATCCTCTGTGGTTGCACAGGTCACAAGGTGTATACCTAGATGTGATGAAACCCTCAAAGCTTAGGCTAATTGTCTCTGAGTTATTTTATTTTACTTTCTTTTATTCTATTTTTTTAAGTAGGCTCCACACCCAGCATGGAATCCAATGTGGGGCTTGAACTCATGACCCTGAGATCAAGACCTGGGCTGAGATCAAGAGTCAGATGCTTAACTGACTGAGCCACGAAGGCATCCCCTTCTCTGAGTTATTTTTGACAGTTAATCTGAAGATTCCATCCTACAAGGCTGAACCTGTCTGTGCTGGATTAGATTTTCCCTGCTTTGCCTGGCAGTGAATGCAGACTAATGAACACTCATGACGATTCAGAAATCATTATTTAAAAATTTTTTTTTTAATCAGCAGCAATTAGGAGTGGCTGCCACAAAAGAATTACTCTGGCTAAATATGGGGGCTGAAATGAATCTATTGAAATGTCAGCAGAAGAAAAATAAAGGGTATGAACCCATAAGGACAAAAAGAGCATGGGAGAGCAGAGTAGTTGAGAAAAACTAATGAAGACAACTAATTCCTCAGCCCCTGCAAAGTGTGGGGAGAAGCCAACAGCACATTAGTTAAGTCGTGCTGTGGAAGTCCCTAAAGACTCATGAGCTGGAGATGCAAGGTTCTCTTTAGAAGCAGAGGGAGGTAGACTGGTGCTAAAAACGAGAGAATTGAAAGTCCAAATGAAGATGGGTGTACCCCAGATTCCTTACCTTGCCCCAGCAAAAGACTGGGGGCGACTTTTTACTTGGGAGAAGTTGAACTCCAGAGCTTTTGGATTGGGGATACCAGACACAGTTGAGGGCAGTCGTTAGGTGCCAGACTGAAAATAGGGACTAATGAAAATCTTTAAGAGGTTTCCCTAGTCTGATTAACCCCATCTGAGTCCCAGAATGCTGGTGGCCAGGCTCATAGCTGAGGAGCAGGGACGCAGAACAGTTTCTCTGGAGAGGCCGCCAACTAGAAGGACAGTGCGATCCATAATTCATATCCCCAGAGGGCAGCGTCTCTCTCCACTGCCCTTTGATGGAACCTATGAGCCAAAAAACCCTGCCCAGGCATGCTGAGCCGTGACTCATTCTTAAATATGAGTGGGCAGCCAAGGCTTTTGGGGGGAGAGACACTAGAATGAAAGACAAGATCAAAGTCAACAACCAGAAAAGAAACTCAGAGGAAACAGAGTATAGAGAGCAGATGTCAACTTCAAAACACTGTAATGACTATCATATGAGAGCTGAGGTAGGATGTGTGAAAGAACCGCTCCCCATCACTTTCTATTTCCATTCCTTGTTTTAATTATTTTTTTTGTAGTACTATCATCTCCTGATATTATATAGTTTATCTATTAGTTGTTTACTCGGTCACTCCCAGGTGAATGGAAGCCCTATGAGAGCAGGGACTCTGTCTTGTTCAATTTTCTATCACCAGTACTCACAGTGACACCAGCAAGTGCCTAACAAATACTGCTAATTGAATGGATAAAACTGTTTCCAAAAACAGGAACAGGGTAATATAAAAAGAAGAGCAGAAAAGATACTGAAATAGTAATAGTGTGATACGAAAATTTAAAAATTCAATAGACTTGCAAAATACCGTTGGGAAAATATCCCCAAATAAATGTAGAATAAAATAATGGAAAACTAGTAACGAAAACAGAAGAAAACAAGATCAGTCAAAGAGTTTTAAAATCTGATGACTAGAAATTTCAGAAAGAAAGAACAGAAAAATTGGAGGGGAAAAGATTATCACAGAAATGAGAAAGAAAAATTTCTAGGACTAAAAGATATGAGTTTCCAGAGTTTAGAAGTTCACTGAGTGTCTGGGAAAACAAATAAGGACAGAATTGCCTCAAGGCACATAATCACAAAATTTCAGATGGTGGGGATAATAAGAAGACCTTATAAAGTTTCCAGAGAGTAAAAAAGAGCCAACAAACAAAAGGCCAGTATCAGAACAGCATTGGACTTCTCAGCAGCAGCCCTGGAAACCAGAAGACAGTGGGGTACAATGTTCAAAGGACAGAGAAGGTGATCACAAACCTCGAATTCCACTTAGACAAACTATTGAACAAATGGTAAAATAGAGAAAAGCTCAGATCTGCCAGGTCACTAAAATATACCTCACAGGTGCCCTGTCTCAGGAAGCTACACAGAGAGTGGCAAAATGAGGAAATAAACCAAGAGAGAGGAAGATCTAAGATCCAGAAAACAGAGAATCCAAAGAGGAGAGAGGGGAAAGGAGTGCCCATCCTGACATGGTCTAGGATGGCAGCTGTGCCTCAGATCTAGAGGGCAACCAGCTGAGAGAGAAGCAGGAGCATGGAGGGCCCCTGAAGATGTATCTCGGAGAAATACACTGAATTAATGGATTATTTGGTGTATTTACTTGGTGTTGGAGATGGGTTTTTAGTTTTCTTTGGAAATGGTTTGGGGATAGTTTGAGTATGTGTCAATTATAAGTGCGTAAAAAACTAAGCAGATGGAAAACTTAGGTAATTATTAATTGAAGAAAAACAAAAAGTCACATGAGAAAGGGTATGCAATCATAACATACCAAATGACTCAGTTATGAATTACATTTTTTATAGCCAATAATGTACACATTAAATTTCAGTTTAACAAAACATCTTGACACAACTTTGTTAAGAGAATAATCTAGAAGGGATATAGAGAAGGGGGTGTGGTGCGTGAATTAAAAGAACTAAATCCTTGTTTCCTATCTTGTGAAGTGAAAAATTAAAAAATAAACTGTAAGCGTGTGACCTAGAAATAGGACAGTAAACACGTTAAGAAACAAATGAAGGAGTTGAGTGTGATTGCTTTGGCGTGTGAAGACTAGGCATCGGGAGGAATGAAGGATGGCTTTTCCTTGTTATGAGCCTCGTGGTAAACTGCATAATGAAGTCCTTTGATAAGAAAAAATAAGTAAATAAAGAGCAGTATGCTAAAGAGGTGGCAGTCTCCCGTACGGCCTCGTTTATAACTGGCCTCACGACTGCTGTTCACAGTGGGGGCTTGGAGACAGCTTCATCACTGGGGCCAGTCATGAGGGATGTGGTGTCTTCTTTGAAGCCATCACGAGCTTACCATGATCTTTTTTTTTTTTTTTTAAAGATTTATTTATTTACTTGAGAGGAGGGGAAGGCAGAGGGAGAGGGAGAGAAAGTCTCAAGCAGACGCTGAGCTGAGTGTGGAGCCTGATGTGGGCCTCGATTTGGGGCTTGATCCCACAACCCTGAGATCATGACCTGAGCCAATACCAAGACTTGGTTGCTTAACCCACTGCACCACCCAGGCACCCAGGCGCCGATGTTCTTTCACTCTGTGGGTCAGTGGTCTGGGAACCCAGGGATGGAAAGGGGCATGGAGTCTCTCATTATACATTTACTGATAAACAAACATGCAAATAGCTCACAGATATTTGGTTATTTCTTCTGGCTGAAAAACCTTTTTTTGAGCCCACTTTCCCCTCCAACTATTGCCCTGTTTTTCTGCATCTGTTTATAGCCATGTTTCTCTTAGTAGTTGTCCATGGTCTTTAATTCTTCTCTCGTTTTCCCTTGAACCCATTCCACTACAATACCAAAAACAGCTCTTCTCAAGATCTTTAATGGCCTCCGTGTTACTAATCCCATGGTGAATTCAGCTTTTATCTTACTTAATGTATTGGCAGTGTTTGACACAGTTGACAATACTGGATTCCCCCAGACACATTCTTTGCATGGCACGTGGCTTGCTCTCCAGGTTTCTTTCCACCATTGGCTGCTCCTTCTTTCTTTCTTTTGTGGGTTCCTCCTCGTCTTCCCAGACTCACCATGTAGATGTGCCCAGGGCACAGTTGTCGGTCGACTTCTCTTCCTCGTACTTCCTATTACTCTTCTCTTAACCTACGCTCACTCCCTAGGCACATTCATGTGGTCTAATACTGCTTTCAATATGATCCAGAAGCTGAAGACTCCCAGTCTGCCAAGAATGGCTATTGTCTGTCCTTTCCAAACGTGTCCAGCACCTGACCACTTCTTATCATCTCTCCTGCTACTCTTCTGGTCCAAGCCACTGAGATTTTCCATCTGGATTGTTGCAGTAGTCTCCGTACTGGTCTCCCTGCTTCTGCCTTTGCCCCTTTGCAGTCTATTTGGAAAACTTCAAGAGCAGGAGCAATCCTTTTAGAACTCAAGTCATACCATGCCCTTTCTCTGCTCGCACTTCTTCAATGGCTTCCTCTGTGACTCTCCTTTCAGGGAGGCCATCTTTCTTTACATTTTTAATTGAATTTCTTTATAAAATTTTGAACTTATATGCTTAAATTATACGGCATCATGGCCTATCTTCTTGGTGGCATGCATCTTTACTCAGGAGAAAATGACATTGTAAGGGGCGTCTGGGTGGCCCAGTCGGTTGAACACCCGACCCTTTTTTAAAAAATTTTTTATTGTTATGTTAATCATCATACATTACATCATTAGTTTTGGATGTAGTGTTCCATGATTCATTGTTTGTGCATAACACCCAGTGCTCCATGCAGAACGTGCCCTCCTTAATACCCATCACCAGGCTAACCCATCCCCCCACCCCCCTCCTCTCAAGAACCCTCAGTTTGTTTTTCAGAGTCCATCGTCTCTCATGGTTGGTCTCCCCCTCCGATTTCCCCTCCTTCATTCTTCCCCTCCTGCTATCTTCTTCTTCTTTTTTTCTTAACATATATTGCATTATTTGTTTCAGAGGTACAGATCCGTGATTCAACAGTCTTGCACAATTCACAGCACTCGCCATAGCACATACCCTCCCCAGTGTCTATCACCCAGCCACCCCATCCCTCCCACCCCCCACCACTCCAGCAACCCTCAGTTTGTTTCCTGAGATTAAGAATTCCTCATATCAGTGAGGTCATATGATACATGTCTTTCTCTGGTTGATTTATTTCACTCAGCATAACACCCTCTAGTTCCATCCACGTCGTTGCGAATGGCAAGATCTCATTCCTTTTGATGGCTGCATAATATTCCATTTGAACACCCGACTCTTGATTTCAACTCAGGTCGTGATCTCAGGGTCCTGAGATCGAGTCCCGCATTGGGCTCTGTGCTGAGTGTGGAGCCTGCTTGAGATTCTCTCTCTCTCTCCCTCTGTCCCTCCCCCTGCTTGCACTTTCTCTCTCTCTTTCAAAAAAAAAAAAGAAAAGAAAGAAAAAAAGAAAATGACATTGTAAAATCAGTTGCCTTTTTTTTGGCCTCGAGTTTTATCTCATTAGGTTAATATTGCTACACACACTTCCTTTTTAAACATTTTTTCTGTCTGTTATCATATTAGTCAGACTAGCCTCAGCTATGCTGCAATAACATATAGATACCAAATATCTGTCCTTTTTTTTTTTTTTAAGATTTTATTTATTTATTTATTTATTTGACAGAGAGACACAGTGAGAGAGGGAACACAAGCAGGGGGATTGGGAGAGGGAGAAGCAGGCTTCCTGCCGAGCAGGGAGCCCAATGCGGGGCTCGATCCCAGGACCCTGGGATCATGACCTGAGCCGAAGGCAGACGCTTAGCGACTGAGCCACCCAGGTGCCTCCGCCCAAATATCTGTTTTAACACAACATAGTTTTTTTCTCCCTCATATTAAGTATCCAAAGCCTGTTGTCAGGAATTGGTCTGGCTGGTAGAAGACGGGGAAAGCTGGAGGGTCACATAGGGGCTTTCTACTGCTTTAGCCTGGAAGTGACAGCCATCTCTTGTTGTTCTCCCTTGGCCAGAACCATTCTTCCATGTGCCCAGGAAGGAGGAGAATAAATGGCATTTGGGAACAAAAAGCAAGGTCTTACCTCAGGCACTTTTTAGGCTGCATGTGCCTGAGGGTCAAAGGGAGTAAGTGTACCACTGGGGACTTGTACCTATATTTTGGTTAGGACATATGCCTTATTATTTAAAATGACACCACCACCAAAACCATAAAACCATATTTATGTAATTCCCAAAGTCTGCTCTTTTCTTGTCCCCTGCTTCTGGTTTAGAGCGTGTGTGTGTGTGTGTGTGTGTGTGTGTGTGTGTGTGTGTGTGTGTCTCCCGTCCTTGCCCTCAGGCAACTTTACTGTGGAATTCCGCAGTTCTTCCAGTTCTTTTAAGCTTCACAACAGTCTTGAGACCTAATTATCTTCATTTTAGAGATTGAGACATGAAGGCTAGAGAGGTGACCTGTCTTATCCAAGGTCACGCCGCAAGCCAGTGGCTCAACCAGAATGAACAGTGCCAGGGTCCTGACTCCTGGCTTGGTTTCAGCGCTTATCCTGCATTCCCGGGGCCAGAACCTCACAGAGAGAAAGGCGCCTTCCTCGTCCGGTCCAGCCCCGCAGCTCTTTGCTGCCCTCTCCTGACTTGCTCAGTTACGACAAGTGAGAAGGTCCCGCAATGAACCCCGTGGGCGCCGGCAGCTTCTAAGGTTACAGCCTTTGCCCTCTCTTCTTGACATTTCACACTCCATCCCCTCTGATTCCCAGGTGCTGGGACTAGTAAATATTCTTATTGATTAATGTTTCAGAGCAGCAACTCTGACGGAGGTGTTAGAGTACCCTAATGCATATACCCAACTCTATGCGGATGACTGCGCATGCGTAATCCTAAAGCCTCCTCAAAACTACACCATAGGAAGTGCTGTTGAGTCTCGTTTACAAGTAAGAAAACCCATGTGCAGAGAGAATGCTCCTGCTCTGATCCTCCCCCTGGCCTCCCCACGTACGTTTTTTTGGTTTGATTCTTTCCTTTGGAGTTGGAGTTACACTGAATCTTAGAGGCTGAGAGAATATTTCCTCTGCTGATTTGCTACCCCTCTGTATGCACAATATAAATTCATCCTCACAAATGCTCGCAGTGGGATCTGCCACAACAAACATTTTCATCTGTTCTTTCATTCCATAATTATTAAACGCTCACTGTGCCCTAGGCAGGGATCTATGAACAACACATAAATCCCAGCCCTCATAGAATGTACTAATACATTCCAGAGGGTCTAATATGCTGTCTTCCTAGTAGCTTCTCTGGATTTCCAAAGCCTGTGGATTTATGTTAGTAATTCCTTGTTTATGGTGTACAGGGTGAAGGTTACTAGAAGGGAGGAAAACTTCATTTCATTGGCGATAATCATTTTTTTCTGTTTTTAATCCTTCCCTCCTGTTGGCTGGAGAAAATTTCTTTCTGTTGGCTGGGAACATTTCCTGTTCCCTTTTGTTTCTCTCTTCCTGTTGATCCTCTAAAGACCTCTATACCCAATGGATCCTCTGGCCCCTTTGTAGGGCATCCTGATACCAGGTGCATCCTAATGGACCTAAGACATGTACTAAGGCCTGTGCTAAGTGCCTCCCCGACTCTAGTCCTCTCTACAACACTGCGAGGTTCTACAGTTGTGTATCATAGGAATAGATTTTTCTAAAACGAGTTAACTTCAAACTTTTATCTCAATTCTATTGATTTCTACTCTATTACTGTTTGAATTCTGAATATTCAGCATAGATTCAGTTAATCTTTAGATGTGACTGCCTCTTGCATGCCTGGGGCTTCAGTTATACATAACAGATGGAGACAAAATTCATCCCGGCTGAGAGGCGTTCATCACCACAGATGACCCGGTCTAGCCACTTTGGGCATCCAGATTTTGACTATGGTTGAGATTTACACAATCCAACTCTCTTTAACAGTACGTGCTGACAGCCAGATCAAGACGGAGTGCATGCTTCAAGAATCCCCTGTGCTCCACAAACATAGCAGTACTGGCTAAAACAAAAAGAGAAAACAGAAGGCATAGTGAGGTTTAAATACAAGACAAGCATTTTTGAAGATCCAAGCTGGCATAGAAAAACACAAACAGCAATCAGGGCTGAAAGGGTGGGTGGACTGGCAGGGTTTTGGATGCAGAGGCAGTCAGTGGTGGTATATGATCTAAAGTAGTCCCTGTGAGGGGCGCTGGGGTGGCTCAGTCGGATAAGCACCTGACTCTTGATTTCGGCTGAGGTCACGATCTCAGGGCTGTGAGATCAAGCCCTGCGTTGGGCCCAGCGCTGGGCATGGAGCCTGCTTAAGATTCTCTGTCTCCCTCTCCCTCAGCCTCCCCCACCCCCTGACTCTCGTTCTCGCTCTCTAAAAAAAAAGGTATTCCCTGTGATACGGGGAAGCAGAGGTAGGCTCCCTGACTGAAGCCCTGGGCTAGCGTGATATTCATTCCTTACCTCCCACCCTGAGGGGAGGAGGCTAGAAATAAACCTGCTGCCAAATGCTGAAGGAGCAATGGCTCCTATCCAGCTCCAGGCGGGGAGAGAAAGATGAAACAGCCTTGTGACCAAGTGCTGAGTCAAGCTTCCCCTTGACCCAGCCTGGGTTGGCCACAGCCCATTGGCTCTGCAGGACAGTCCCTGTTGCTGCTCTTACTAGACCTGGACTTGGACTGGGGAACCCCAAAGCTGCTCAACAGGATAATTGAATATAGAGGTAAAGGAGAAGGGGGGAGGAGGGGAGGAGGAGAAAGAACTGAAACAAACACACCACCTCGTATCCCAGTTAGACTGTAAAGCAAGTAAAAACCTGATGGGTAAAAGCTAATACTGAGGGGCGCCTGGGAGGCTCGGTCAGTAAGCGTCTGCCTTCGGCTCAGGACATGATCTCAGGGCCCTGGGATTGAGCCCCATGTTTGGCTCCCCTCTGAGTGAGGAGTCTGCTTCTCCCTCTCCCTCTGTTCCTCCTCCCGCTCGTGCTCTCTCTCTCTCAAATAAATAAATAATCTTAAAAAATAAAGCTAATACTGAGAAAAGCAGCCAACAAACCAACAGTCAGAACATGGATTTGCTTCAGAAGAAATTGATTTTACAGAACAATCAGACAAGGCTTTAGAGTAAATATATGGATTATTTCAAAGAAATAAATGAAATCAAAACTTACATTAAAAATAAGCAATTACGGAAAAAATAGGCTGAAAATAAGAATGGAGAGATACAACAAAAGGCCAATTAGAATATTTGAACGTAAAAAAATAGTCACTGAAATAAAAAACATGGGACTTTGAGGCACCGCTGGTGGGAATATAGTTGGGGCAACCTCTTTAGAGAGCAATTTGGTATTATTTAGTGATGTGGGAGATGCTCATTTAGGTGTACATCCTAGAGAAGCCGTTCTTAAACTTCAGCTTGTCTCAGAATCACCCGGAGGTATCATTAAAGCAAACCTCACTGGGCCCCACTTGCAGAGTTTCTAATGCAGTCGGTCTGGGGCCGAGGATTTGCATTCTGACGTGTCCCTGGTGATGCTCTTGCTGTTAGCCAGATCACACTTTGAGAACCAC
Source organism: Callorhinus ursinus (assembly GCF_003265705.2). Classification (NCBI taxonomy): domain Eukaryota; kingdom Metazoa; phylum Chordata; class Mammalia; order Carnivora; family Otariidae; genus Callorhinus; species Callorhinus ursinus. Next base: position 1,212,562 of record NW_027397083.1, on the reverse strand, counting down.
TCACTGCTCTAGAAGCCTTTGGCAGAGGTGCAGGATGTGATGTGTATAAAAATGTTCGTTGTTAGGAATAGCAAAATGTAGAAACAATTTAAATGCTCCCCAGCAAGAGAATGAATAAGGAAATTGTGGGGTTTTGTTAATACAATGTAATATACACAGAAATTAAAATGAATGAACCAGAGATGCAAGTATAACAACAAATATATTTTTAAAGATTTTATTTATTCATCTGAGAGAGAGAGAGCATGAGCAGGGGGAGGAGCAGAGGGAGAAGCAGACCCCGTGCTGAGCAGGGAGCTGGAAGCCGGGCGTGATCCCAGGAACTGGAGATCACGACCTGAGCTGAAGGCAGACCCTTAATCATCCGAGCCACCCAGGCACCCCAACAAAAAATATTAAAAACCATATTCTGGGGGCACCTGGGTGGCTGAGTCATTTAAGCGACTGCCTTCAGCTCAGGTCATGATCCTGAGGTCCTGGGATCGAGCCCCACATCGGGCTCCCTGCTCAGTGGGGAGTCTGCTTCTCCCTCTTCCTCTGCTGCTCCCACTGCTTGTGGTCGGTCTCAGTCTCTCTCTCTGTCAAATAAATAAATAAATAAATAAATAAAATAAAAATATTCTGTGAAAAAAGCCAATTATGAAGTGATATATGGAGCTGGATACCATCTATATACATTTTAAAGGCATGCAAAACAAAACAACAAAATGTTTATGGATAGCAAATACCATAAATCATGCATGAGTGGGATAATTCCCAATTTATGATATTCGTTAATTGTGAGGAGGGGGTGAGGGTAATGGGACAGACATGGATAAACAGAGGGCCTCAACCGCATTGTTTTTATCTATCTATCTATCTATCTATCATCTATCTATCTTTCTATCTATCTATTATCTTTCTTTCTTTTTTTTTAAGATTTTATTTATTCATTTGACAGAGACACAGTGAGAGAGGGAACACAAGCAGGGGGAGTGGGAGAGGGAGAAGCAGGCTCCCCACTGAGCAGGGGGCCCGATGCGGGGCTCGATCCCAGGACCCTGGGATCATGACGTGAGCCGAAGGCAAGACGCTTAGCTGACTGAGCCACCCAGGCGCCCCTATCTATTATCTTTCTATCATGTATCTATCATTAATTTTTTTCTTAGATTTTATTTATTTATTTCTTAGAGAGAGCACATGCACAAGGGGAGAGAGAAGGGGGGGGGGGGGGAGGGGGGAGGGGGAGAGGGAGAGAGACTCAGGCAGACTCCACCCTGGGTGCAGAGCCTGACCCGGGGCTTGATCGCATGAGCACAAGACCATGACCTGAGCCGAAACCAAGAATCAGACACTTAACTGACTGAGCCACTGAGGTGCCCCTTATTAATTGTATTTTTTCAAAAAAAAGATCTTAAGTAAATATTGCTGTCCTAGTTCAGGGAGCTGTAACAGAATACCATTGACTGGGTGGCTTATAAACAACAGAGATTTATTTCTCATGGTCTGGAGGCTGGAATTCTTAGGAGGGAGGAGGGAGCCAGCCTGGATGGGTTCCGGTGAGAACCCTCTTTTGGGTTACAGACTGCCGAATTCTTGTATTCTCAAATGGTGGAAAAAGGGCAAGACAACTCTCTGGCGTCTCTTTAATAAGGGCACGAATCCCATTCATAGGGGCTCCATCCTTATGACCAACTTCGTTCCTGAAGGCCTCTCCTCCTAATACCATCACAGTGGGCATTAGGATTTAACATAGGACTTTGGGGAGACGCAAACCTTCAGTCCATAACAATTGTCAAAAGCTAATATTTGATAAAGCTGGGTAGTGGGTATAAAGTCATTATGTTTCTTCTTGTGTAGATATCGGAATTATGGCATGATAAAAATGTGTTAAAAAGAACACCTGCAAGAATACCAGGCCAGACTTTGCTTCTGGATGTTTTTAAGGCTGCAAATCATCATGTAGAGAAGATTGACCTCTCTTCTGGAATAACAACTGCATCCAATTCTGTATCCTTCATGATGATGATATATAAAAGTACAACTACTGATTTCAAATCCCCACTCAGAGGAACTGATGAAGCCCCCCAGCCTTTCCCTCCGGTCTGGGTTCCTCGTCCTCTGTCACAGAGAGGCAGCTGCTCATCCTCCTCTGTGTTCTGGTTTCTGGGCTGGGATATTTGATTCTTTGGGCAAGAGCAAAATAAAAGGAATCTGATCATCTGAAGCCTCTTTTATTGCCCTCACTCACAGAGAAGCATTCTGCCTTTCATTGCTTGATTTTGGACTTCTAGGGTGTAAAACTGGGACAACGGAGTGACAGACTCAGGAAAACCCACAAGGCTGGGTTGGTTTACACTGTAAAGGCAGAGTATTGCTGGCAGAAGAGAGAATGTTCCCGAGGGAGAGAGGGGAGGAGGAGAAAGACAGGAACCAGGGGGGCTGGGGTGTGACAGCAGGGGTTTGGCATTTGCCTGTTTCCCTGGCTTTCCAGGTAGTTCTTTCTCGGCCAGCTGGTGTGGTGGTCTTCCCAGCGGCTTTGGACCAGCCTCAGATATCAGCACCGAAGAGCAGGGGGCGGTTTGCTTTGCATTTTGGGAGAGGAAGCATCTCTGTCAGATTGGGTCAAATTGGGTCAGAGCTGAAAATTTTCCACTGTGCAGGGACATAGGTATGCCACTGTTCAACGTCCTCCCTGCCTCAAGCGGCCCAAAGTTCTATAGTGTGGCTGCCTCATGTCCAGTTAGGTGAGGGAGCTCTTCACTCTCGGTACCTCGTTTGTCTCTCACCACATCCTTGTCAGATGGTGTTATCTTCCAGCTTTATCGCTGAGAAAGTGGGCTCAGAGGGCCCGACCTGCTCAAGGTAACACATCCATCAAGAGGCTCATGTGGATTCAAATCCATGTCTGTGCTGTTTTACACTGAGCTACATGGCACTAGGTTCTGGGGGATGCAGCTAAATGTAAGACATGGTCCTCTCATCCAGGAGCTTTCTCATTTATTTGGGGACACAAGCTACCTGCCCCTGAAGCATTTAGGCCGACGCAGTCATATGACGCAAAGAGAAACCCGTGTGTTTAGGAAATGTTCAAGGCCAGTCGTCCACAGGGTGCTGTTAGCTTTGGCTCAGCTGCCTCCTACGATCAGAATAGGATCACACCCCTGATGTTCCTTTTGCTTTATAGTGAAATGATGTCATATTTCCTTTCTGGAGAAGAAAGATTACTCAGCCTGCAGATAATCATCAAATGCTCTGGAGGAAGTTCTTTGGAAGGAAGGCAATTTGGCTTTGCTACGTTCTGGATGAAAGTGAGTCTTAGTCACAACCTTTATTGGACTCTGAGCTCCTTCAGGATTCAGGCTGGGTCTTCCACGTCTGTACGGCACAGATCCTGGCCCAGAGAAGCTATGAGGTAACATCCGTTGTGGTCATTGTAGATTTTCCCCACGGGGGGATAAAGGGCAGGCAGGTAGGGAGGGGATATCTGGCCCATTCTAGTGAAGGAAGGCTTCCTCGCGTCCTTCATAAATGTGGAAGTCTCAAGATTTCATTTCACCCTATACTAGAGTAGTTGGAGCCAGAGACGTTGGCAAAGAGTCCAGCTGGCGTGGAATCCTCCTCAGCAGGCCCCTCGTCCTGCAGTGATGTTTGTCCAGCTAGTCTACACACTTGGGACTCCCATGGAGCTTCCGTACATCCCCTGGGGCCGAGTTTTCCATGATTCATTATCTTCCTTCCTTTCTTGTCTGAGTGCTTCAAACCTCTGTGGAGACCTGATCCCATGGGAGAATGGGACACCCGGGGGGTGGGATATGAGTCATCTTATAGCCAGTGACAACCCTTGTTTCTTCCTTTTCTAGTTCAGCTGATGGTGGATCTCCCTTTTCCATAGGTTCAGAGAAGCTGTGATCCTTGAATTTGGGGTCTGTGTCCCACAGTGAGATCCATGACCTACATTTGCCCCCAGCCCCAAGGTTCTGAGTATGTTAGGCCTCTGTGTTCCCCCCAGAGAAGAGATGGGGAAATAACAGGGGGCAGGTGAGTGGCTCTTTAGAGGCACCTGGAGAGAGGCTATTCAGTTTCTGGTTTACACCAAAGCTGGAAACTCGGAGCTCATACCCAGAGAGCATACAGAAGGTGGAGCATGGAAGAACATCATCTGCAAAGAGGTACCAAGTCTAGAGTAAGGATTCTTCTTCTTCTTCTTCTTTTTTTTTTTTTGAGAAAGCATGAGGTGGGGAGAGAGTCAGAAGGAGAGGGAGAAAGAGAGAGTATCTTAAGCAGGCTCCACACTCAGCATGGAGGCCAACGTGGGGCTTAGTCTCACGACTCTGAGATCATGACCTGAGCCAAAATCAAGAGTCTGACACACAACCGACTGAGCCACCTGGGTGCCCCTAGAGTAAGAATTCTTGACTTCAGTATAACCCAACCCTTTCTTCAGAGTTGCCCCAATTTGTCGTCTCATTTCTTCTTTTGAAAGTTCTTTTACTGAGTCATTGAGGTTTTAAATACCAACCCATTTTCCAAGCAAAGAAATAGAGGCACACAGAATTCGACTGGATTGCTTAAGGTCACATAGAGTAGGGGTGCCAAGTTTCCCTTCATTTCCCCTCCCTTTCCAGTCACCTAAAATTAACCTACAGTCTAAACAGACTCAGTTTGCTTGTTAATCAGCTGCGCCTTCAAGGCCATTCCCGGGGCCCCACTGAGACTGCCACCCCCTAGGCTCTCCCTTTACTGAAACTCAGCGGTAATCACATAGTCGGGGAGCAACAGAAGCAAGATTATAAGAAGGTCTTCCTGGGGTGTACCGTTAATGTTTTCAAAGAGTCTGCACGTCCGTTATCTCACTGATGTACTTAATATCCTGGGAGCCCGGAGAAGCAGGTATTATTCCCATTTAAAGATTAGGAGCTAGAAGCTCAGAAAAGTTCAATGCTCACTTTGGTTCCCTCTGCAGTAGTGGGCTCTCCAGCTCACCCTGGCACTGGGGTCTCTTTTGCACATCTGACTACAGAGATGTTCCATGTATTTTCTTCTGCCTCCATTTCCCGTGTGCTCCCGTTATGGGGAGGCTATACGTGAGTAGCCGTGAGGAACAGGTCATGCCTATTCAGTACTGAAGCTGCCAGAATAATTCGAGAAGCTCTCAGTTACTGATCAGATTTGGTGGTAGGATTGCTAAGCCCCGGGGAGGTGGCATCGTGGAAGGATGGTGGGCCGTGGGGTCAGGCTGGGCTGTATTCTCCTCTGGACTCTGTCACTTGTTAGCTGGTTGAAACAAGGCTCCTGGGAGCCTCACATGCCAGGTCCCTTTCTTCCCCTGCATAGCTACCTGACTTAGTCATCGAGGGCTCAGTGGAGCAGAGTTTGAAAAGAGCTGAGATAGTACAGTTTTTCAGGAAGTTTAAAAGTAAGGTCAGTAGCTAAGAAAAGGAAATTATACATAAGATCACTTCCACCCATTCCGCCCACAGGCCAGTGGGAGCGGGCTAGTCCAGATCCACAGACATCTCGTGTCTTGGAGCTGATGGGTAGGAGGGTTGCAGAGACATCCACACCCACACAGGAGGGTGCTTCCTTCCAGAAGTCCTGGTGAGCTTCCTTGCTTTCTTGTTGCCTTGAGACCAGTAGCTGAATGTGGAAAGGAAATAGCACTCTGGCTCAGCAGGATGCTCAGAGCATGTACCCAGTCCTTTATTACATCACAATTTATTGCATGCAGATTACAAACGAGTGACTCCTTTTGGCACTGGCAACACAGTCGTGGACAAAGGCACTGTCTTCAAGGAGCTGTGTGTATGCGTGCGTGCGTGCGTGTGTGTGTGTGTGTGATGTTATAGCCAAACAAATAAATGTCTAACAGATGACAGTGAGGCTGTGACAAAAATGTCAAGGCAAGAAGGGGGTTGGAGCGTGATGGAGCTGCACTTTCAGGCAGGCGGTCCGAACGGGCCGCTCTGCTAAAATAGCCTTATGCAGAGAATTGCAGGAAGTGCAGGAGGAAGCCACACAGGCAGAGAGAACAAAGACAATTAGGGCAAAGTCCCTGAACGCCACTTCCTGCTGTTTCCTTCCATCTTTAGACCAGCCCTGCAAATCTGCGTGTCGTGCCCCCCATGTGAAGATGAGAAAGCCGAGGCTCAGCAAGATCAAGGGATTTCCCAAGCTAGAGCTAGTCCCCGATGGTGCCAGAGCCGAGCTCCGCTCCCGATTGCAGAGGCGGTGCTGGGCACCCGGGCTGTCTGCACCCGGGTGGCGAGAGATGGGCCATGGCTGTCACGTTGCCACAGGAGCGGAGAAGTGGGCATGCCGTGAGTGGGGGCAAGGAGCCTAGCCTTTGCTGTCTGCCTCCTGGAGCCCACCCACCACTGCCTGCTCGCCCTGGGGTGGTGGCTGTTTCCCGAAATTTTTGTCTGCGTGCTAGTGAGCTCATTTGGCACTTCGTCTCACCACTGGTGACGAGCGTCCCAGAGGCTAGGTGGAGAGAGCAGGGAGACAGGGAGCTGGTCACGTAGCTGCAAACAGCTGCAGGAGTGCAGTTTGGATTTCCCTGCCTGAACCCCAAACTGTTTTTCTGTATTTGTCAGGGAAAACCTTAGCCAAGGGAGCACCTTCTTTTGAGGACGTCAGATTAGGCCAAGCGCCTGTGCGGCCTCTGTCTGCATTCAGTCACGTTCATGATTGTCCCCTGTGACTGTCCCCTTCCCTGCTGGCTCTTGCTCCCTACGTGCACCTGGCTGATAAAGTTCTCTCAACCCAGAGAGGAGGCCCATGGGTTAATAGTCCCGGAGCCTGTGAAGCATCTCTCCCGCGGGCCCCTGAGTGCAGAGGAGTTAACCTCACAGGCAGGGCGGCTGCCTGGGTGCAGGGGTGTCCTACAGTGAAAGGCCATGGCAGAGCGAGGCGGCATGGCCCGAGTGGGGGGCACCGGCTCTTGGGTCAGGCCCGTCGGCGTTTGCGTCTATCTCTGTCACGTCCAAGTTCTTTGATCTGAGGCAAGTCACTTGCTGTCTCTGAGCTTGTTTTTTCAACGGCATGAAACCCAGGACAGTCCTACCTTGACAAAGCCTAGGTCATGGGATCGCAGCCTTGTTGTGGGGACGAAATGAGATGATCTAAGCCCCGCAGAATGTGGGCCATGGGAGGAGCTCGGTAGACATCCTCTCTTCCCTCCTTGGAGGGAGGCTCCTCTCCTACCAACAAAGGATTTGAGTGCTCTGAGGGGAGGCTCGGCTCCTCCGGAAACTTGCCCAGAAAGCTTTCCTCATTGAACCCATCCCTGGTGACTTACACGATTCCATGAAAAATCCATTCAGTTGGGTTGGACATTGCCCTCCATCTAGTTTTTTTCGTCACAGTTTGGTTAGGAGGTGGGGGACTTGGGGTATGAAGACACCGGAGTAGTCTGACGCCTGAATGGGGTCCTGCTTCCTCTGTCTTCTGTCCCTGGTGGGGGCCCCACAGTCTCTTCTCACAGATTCATCTCCTCTGCTCCCTGGCCCACCCCACTCTCCTCTGCTGAACCTGGATTCTTATTATTGTTGTTATCTTTTAAAGACTTTATTTATCTGAGAGAGAGCGAGTACACACATGCACGAGAGCACGAGCAGGGCGGAGGGGCAGAGGAGAGAGAGAGAGAAACAGGTTCCCCGCGGAGCAGGGAGCCTGACATGGGACTGGATCCCAGGGCCCTGAGATCATAACCTGAGCCGCAGGCAGACGTTGAACCGACTGAGCCACCCAGGCGCCCTAGGATTAGTATTTTGTCAGTCAAGGATTTGATTTTTGTCCGTCAAGGATTATCTCGTCCCTCACTGTGATGTGGTTGGAAATTCTTTCTTGATTTTGCCTATCTCTCGCCTGCCTTAGGGGCCAGACTAACTGTCCCTGCTGTTCTCCCAGATGCATGAAAAGGAGCTCATCATGTTGCTGTGGTAGCCCTTGGACACTTCCTGTCTCCCCTGTAAGACTCTGGGCTCTTCAAGGGCAGGGCTCATGAACTCTTACGGATTTGGTGCCTAGTACAATGCCTGACACCCAGGGGCTCCTTGAAGAGAGCTTGACTGGGGAAGTGGCAGGAATCTAAGTCTGGGTAAACCACATCAGTAAATTATAGATTAATCCGTTTCAAATGCTATTGATTTCAAACTTTGCCAAGGGTTTGATAATTGTAAGAATCTTTCTTCCTTATTTATTTATTTTTTTGAATGTGTTTTCTTTCCTTTTTTCTTTCTTTCTTTCTTTTTTAATGAATGAGGGGGAATTAATATACATTAGTAAATGAAGTAATGGGACATCTATTCAAGTATTTTATGCATTTAAACTTTTTGAATGGTTTTCTCGGTATAAAGATTCAATCCATTTCACAGCTGGAGTTAGTGTCTTGGATCTCAAAGAACACAACTGGATCTTGGGCAGCAGAGGAAGAGCTGATTCGATGATCCACACAATCATGTAGGTTAAATACTGGGCTTTTGGAAAACAAGACTTGGCTTCATTTTACTTTATTAAGTAGAAATTAGGGCCTGGGATGCGATGAAGACTGTTTATAACACAGCAAGTCAGGTCAGGCTTCTGCAGCATGTGTGTGCAGCGAGTATGTGTTAGGAAGGGCATCCAGGAAGGGTAGGCACTGCTCCTAAGCTGCTAGATTATAAGGCAGCTTGCAGAGGGGAGAAACGTGCAGGGATGGTGTCCTGGAATGTCCTGGAGCCAGCAGAAGCATAAAGTGTCTGGGGCTGTGAGGCAGTGATTTGGCCAGGAAGCCTGTGTTTACAGACCATTCGCTGTGGATTTAGGCATGGTGCAGATGCATGCAGGAATCTGAGGACTTTGACCTCTCCCTGACTGTATCTCTCCGTGCTTTCGTTGCCAGGAAATCATGGAATGTTGAAGCCAGCAGGAAGGTGCTTAGTTATTTTTTTAGGGGAAGGAGCAAGAGTTTTAGACCTTGTCAACCTGAATTCAAATCCCAGTGTAGGCATTTGTGAGTGTAGGCAAGACATAATACCTTTCCAGAGGGTCCGAGATATTGAATAATTCCCCCAAGGTTACAGAACCAGGATGTCATTGTTTCAGTTATGTATTGCTGCTCATCAAGCCACTCCCAAATTTAGTGGCTTCAAGTAGCAACAATCCCTTATTTAGCTCCAAAATCAGCAATGTGGGGGACGGCCCAGCAGGGCAGGCTGGTGTCTGCTGGGCTAGCTTGGCTGGGGGCTGAGGATCTATTTCCCGGGTGGCTCAGTCACCTGGCCAGCTTGTCCGTGGGAGTTCAGCCCCAGCTGAGAGTGGGGAGCTTAGTTCCTTCCCACCATGGCCTTTCTGCAGGCGGCTTGGGTTTCCTCACACCCTGGTGCCTGCCTTCCAAGAAGCAGGAAGAGGAATCCATTTCTTAGGACCTGGGCTTGGAAACTGGCACAGCATAACTTCTGTCTTATTCTGTAGACAAGCAGTCACCAAGCCCAGGTTCAAGGGAAGTGGCCACAGGCCCCGCTTTTCAATGAGAAAAGTGTCAAAGAACTTGGGGTTGTGATTTAAAACAGCCATATAATGGAGACCTTATATTCTTTCATTTAATCTAAAACAAGGTAGGAATTCATCTTATTTCTCTTATTCTTATTCACCTTGTGTTCATCTCACTCACCTCTTTTTTATTTAAAAAAATTATTATTATTATTATTTAAAAATTTTTAATTCCAGTAGAGTTAACACACAATGTTATATTGGTTTCAGGTGTGCATTGTAGTCACTCAACAGTTCTATCCATTACTCAGTGCTCATCAGGATAAGTGCTCTCCTTAATCCCCATCACCTAGTTCAGCCCCTCCCCCCTGCCCCTCCGGGAACCATCTGTTTGTTCTCTATAATTAAGAGTCTATTTCTTGGTTTTTCCTCCCCGCCCACTTTGTTCATTTGCTTTGTTTCTTAAATTCCACATATGAGTGAAATTGTATGGTCTCTGTCTCTCTCTGACGGACATTTCACTTAGCACTCTACTCTTTAGATCCATGTGTGTTGTTGCAAATGGCGAGATTTCATTCTTTTTGGTGGCTGAGTAATATTCCATTGTATGTATATCCACCACATCTTCTTTATCCATTCCTCAATCGATGGACATTTGGGCTGTTTCCACAGTTTGGCTATTGTAGGTGAGGCCGCAATAAACATTGGGGTGTATGTATCCCTTTGAATTAGTGTTTTTGTTTTCTTTGGGTAAATGCCCAGTAGTAGAATTATTGGATACTAGGGTAGTTCTATTTTTAATTTTTTGAGGAATCTCCATACTTTTTTCCACAGTGGCTGTACCAGTTTGCATTCCCAACACCTCTTTTTTTTATTATCTGCTTTTAAAAAAGGAATTTTTAGTGATTTGCCCGTGGTCACACATCTCAAGTTGACGTTGGAACTTGGATTCAAACGCAATCCTGTTGATTCTGTCTCTCTCTCGCTCTCTCTTTTTTAAAGATTTTATTTATTTGAAGAGAGAGAGAACACAGAGGGAAAGTCAGAGGGAGAAGCCAACTCCCCGCTAAGCAGAGAGCCCCACGTGGGGATCCCAGGACCCCGAGATCATGACCTGAGACAAAGGCAGACACCCAACCTACTGAGCCACCCAGGTGCCCCGATTCTGTCTCTGAATAGCCCCGCTCACTCCCCATGCCTCGTGCCTGTGGCCATCATCACCCCATGCTATGACCTGCAAAACCTCCCCACTTGGCTTTCTGTGTCCCTTCTTAATCCTTCCACCACAAGCCAAAGCTGCCTTGGCACAGCAAACTTGGTCTTTATGAAGGGCAGAGGGCTTAGCTTGCTCCTCTGTTTAAGCGCCTCAGGCTCAACAAGAGCCATTTTCCCTCCATACTCGACTCCAGGAGAAGTCAACATTAAAATTTTTCTCTACTGTGTATTGACCCAAACATGGTGCTAAATGCTTTAGAGGGATTATCTATTGTAAAATCGCACTAGTCTATTAGTTAAATTCTTTTGCATTTAAAGCCAGGTATGCTTGATCAGGAAGCCAAGATTTTAACTTCCATGGTAACCTGTATGTACTTAAAATTTCCCAAATGCATGGTGTTCTCTCTGGTGTCTGGGATTTTATACCTGCTGTGTTCCTTCTCTCTCTTTTTTTCAAGATTTATTTATTTATGGGAGAGTAGGGAGGAGGGAGAAGCAGACTCCCCACTGAGCAGGGAGCCCGACAAGGGGCTCCATCCCACGACTCTGGGATCATGACCTGAGGGGAAGACAGGTGCTTAACTGGCTGAGCCGCCCAGGCGCCCCCTTGCTGTGCTCTCTTTACTTCTCTTTTATCTCACTCACTTAGCCTTATCTTCCAGGTTCCGATTGAGACAATACTTCCTCCAGGAAGTGTTCTTGGATTCCTCCAGACTGGGGGAGCTTCCCTGTTATTTCCTCCCATAATATCACCATCTATATCCAGCACTTAAAAATTTTTTTTTTGAAGATTTTATTTATTTGACAGAGAGAGACGCAGCGAGAGAGGGAACACAAGCAGGGGGAGTGGCAGAGGGAGAAGCAGGCTTCCCACTGAGCAAGGAGCCCGATGCGGGGCTCGATCCCAGGACCCTGGGACCATGACCTGAGCCGAAGGCAGACGCCTAACAACTGAGCCACCCAGGTGCCCCCAGCACTTTAAATTTTGTACTGAAATTGTCTGTTTTCTGAAGCTCCTCCACAGACTATATATTCTTTGAGGGCAGGGACAGTGACTGGACTTTGCTTTCCTCTTCCAAAATGAAAGATGTCTTAGTGCACCATCCTCACTGGTTTTCTTGGAGTTGTCTTCGTCTATGAGGCTATGAGTGTCCTGACTTCCACTCCCACATATGCTGCCATATGCCCAAAACTGGACCCACGTAACAGAGTTTGTCATGGTGGGCTTTGCTGGGGTGCATGAAGCACGCCTCCTCTTCTTTACACTCTTCCTCACCATGTACCTGTTCACCTTGGTGGAGAACTTGGCCATCATCTTGGTGGTGGCTTTGAACCATCGGCTACGTAGACCCATGTATTTCTTCCTGACGCACTTGTCCTGCCTTGAAATTTGGTACATGTCAGTGACAGTGCCTAAGATGCTGGCTGGTTTTATTGGGGTAGGTGGCGGCAAGAATATCTCCTATGCTGGCTGCCTGTCTCAGCTCTTCATCTTTACCTTCCTGGGAGCAACCGAGTGTTTCCTACTGGCTGCCATGGCCTATGACCGCTATGTGGCCATTTGTATGCCTCTCCGATATGGGGCCTTGGTGTCGTGGGGCACCTGCATCCGTCTGGCAGCTGCTTGTTGGCTGGTGGGCCTCTTTACACCTGTTTTGCCCATCTACCTCATGTCCCAGCTGACATTCTGTGGCCCCAATGTCATCGACCACTTCTTCTGTGATGCCTCACCCCTGCTAGCCTTGTCCTGCTCAGATGTCACCCTGAAGGAGACCACAGACTTCCTAGTCTCCCTGGCGGTGCTCCTGGCCTCCTCTACGGTCATTTCTGTGTCCTATGGCAACATTGTCTGGACGTTGTTGCATATCCGTTCGGCCGCTGAGCGTAGAAAGGCCTTCTCCACTTGTGCAGCTCACCTGACCGTGGTGAGCCTCTTCTATGGCACTCTTTTCTTTATGTATGTCCGGACAAAAGTGGCCTTCTCCTTCAACTTCAACAAGGTGGTGTCTGTCTTCTACTCCATTGTCACGCCAATGCTCAACCCCCTCATCTACAGTCTTCGGAACAAGGAGGTGAAGGGAGCTCTGGGCCGAGCCTTTTCCCTCAGGTCTTGGAAAGGTCAGTGAGGAAGCAAGTGAGGACCTAGTTTTCTTGTCTTGGCTTTTCAGAAGGAGGGCTGTGGGGCAGAGCAGTGCCCTGGGTAGCCAGGAGTTATGGATTAGGTATTAGTTAAAGTAAAATATTAATCTGCTGTAACAAGAGACACCTAACTGTAATGCGGCTTAAAGAGGGGAGATTTCCTCTTTCCTGCACCCGTCCAAGGTGAGTGCTCCAGGTTGGTGAGTGGTTCTGCTCAACAGGCATTCAAAGCCCCAAGTTCCTTCCATCTGTAGGGTCAACATCTCTTAAGATGTTAGCAAACTAAGGGCGGTAGGCCAAATTCAACTCAGCACTTGTTTTTAATGACCTGTGAGCTAAGAATGGTTTTTATACTTTCAATGTTTGATTGTAAACAAATCAAAAGTAGAATAGTATTTCATGATTCATAATCATATTATAAAGTTAAAAATTTCAGTGTCCATAAATCAAGTTTTACTAGAATACAGTCACACCATATATGTTGTCTATGGCTCCTTTTGTGCTACAATGACCGAGTTGAGTAGTTGTGACAGAGACCATTTGCCTATCCCCGATCTAGGGCCTTCTTGTTATTTACACGGTCAACACAGGGTCCCAGGAGGCAAGAAGGGTGAGGATAGATCACAGAGGAAGCAAACCCCATGTCTTAAAGTTTCTCCACTAGATGTAGAAACCGTCATTTCTACTCACCTCTGTTGGTAAGAAGCTAGCCATAGTCATGTCTAATTGCCAGGGTGCTAAAAATAGTCCATAGCTAAGCAGCCAGGTACCCAGCCCCAATTTGATTATTGTGGAGAAAAAGGAAAGAACAAGTTTTGGCAGACAACCAGCAGGTTCCACCACAAAGTCCTCAGAACCACAGCTGATTTTCCACTGTGATCCATGTACTTATTTTCTTCGAAGCTACATTGCCTTATTTGAAATATAGACCCACCTGCCCTCTTTACCAAACTGTGCTTTGAAAATGCATTTAAGAAGATCTGTATGGCAATGTCAGCTCACTTGAAGTAAGGCTTAAAAGACAATTATAATTCAAGTCATTCCCTACACTTAGATAGTTGTACTCTTAAAAACATTTACGATCACCATTTGAATGTTCATTCCAGAAACTACAGCGTATGGAAGAGAAAAGTGCAGAGCTTGACTGGGTTGGGGGAAGGACAGATTTTCTGTGATGGTGTTTCTCACCTGGCCAAGAATCAACAGATGATATGATGGTGCCCACAGCATCTACGCCCCTGCCCCACCCAGTGTCTTAGCTGTTGCTTAATGGTTAGTAAAGAGGGCACAAATCACACATTTTGAAAACCATTTCATTTGGTGAAAATTATATATAATTTATTGAATATTATATATGTGCTTTATATTCTTTTGGATGATGGCAAGATACATAAACAGTGCAAAGATGAGAACCTTTCAGAATCAGAAATAAGAATTCATATGAATGAAATAAAAGTAGAACTTTCAGACACCTGACCTGAGTAGATTTGAACACAAAATGCATTTGACTTTTAGGTTTCTGGCTGAGGGAAACAAAGCAAATCATACCGGGTATATAAGAGTTCTCCAGAGAAACAGAACCAATAAGATCTATCTATCTATCATCTATCATTATAATGATAATGATATAACTATTTATTTATTTAGATAGATTGAGAGATTTATTATAGGTATTGGCTCACACAATATGGAGGCTGAGAAGTCCCATGATCTGTCATCTGCAAGCTGGAGAACCAAGAAAATCAGTGGTGTAATTCAGTCTGACCTGAAGGTTTGAGAACAAGGGGAACATATGGGGTAAGTTGTGGTCTGACATTGAAGGCCCAAGAATCAGGGTCTCTAATGTCGAAGGGCAAGAGAAGATGGATGTCCCAGCACCAGCCAAGAGAACAAATTTTCCCTTCTTGCTCCTTTTTGTTCATCCAGGCCCTCGATGGACTAGATGATGCCCACCTGTATTGATGATAGCAATCTTTTTTATTCAGTCTACTTCTTCAAGTGCTATCTCTTCAGAAAAACTCTCGCACACACCGCAAAAATAATATTTTAATGACCGTCCGAGCATCCCTTAGCCCAGTGGAGTTGACATATAGAATGAACCTTCATACCGGGTCATGTCATTTTCATTTATGGTTCCAGAAAGAACTCAAATTCGAACAGAATGCTTTCTGGATTTTGACTCTAAGAACAACGCTATGGGAAGTATTGGTAAAGCTTACAATTTTGAGCTTGTGGAAGATAAATTACTTAAAATGGTAAAAACACGGAGGCATACTTTTAGAAAGGATCCTAAGTATGTAAAAGTGAGTCTTGCTTTAATGAAGTCTGACATGAGAAACTGAACTGATACTATAATATTATAGGTCAACTATACTTCAATAAAAAAAAAAGAAAAAACTGAAAAATAGAGGCCTCGTGAGTGTGAGTATTTACACTGTAAAGCAATCACTCCCTTAAAAAAAGACCCACCTACCAGAATCTGAAGTGCTTGTGAGGTGGCATGATATTTGTAGGTATTGACAGCAAAAGTTTTTCTTTTTAATTAATTAATCAGCTTCTGGCTTTGTATTTTGCATTATAATCGACAAAATACCATATTACTTTCAGGTGTACAACATGGTGATTCAACATTTTTATCCATTATGAAATGATCACCTTGATAGGTCTCGTTACCATCAGTCAAAGGTAGAACAATGTTAATAACTATATTCCTTATGCTGTACATTACATCCCAGTGACTTATTTTAAACTGGAAGTTTCGACAGCTGAAGATTTTAAACCCGCTATTAATGGTAGATCATTCTGCAATGAAGATAAATTATGAAATCATGACAGGAAAGTATGTATTCTTATAAATAGGGCATTTCTGAGAATATAATACCTTCTTTGGGGGATACCAAAGAGACCCAGAGGTACCCAGAGAATGTCACAATGAATAATTTGAGAGAAGTAAGACTTGTTTTTTTTTTTCATTTTTTAAATTTAAATTCCATTAATAACGTAATGTATTATTGGTTTCCTAGGTAGAGGTCAGTGATTCTTCAGTCTTATATAATACCCAGTGCTCATTACATCACGGGCTCTCCTTAATAAGACTTGTTTTTTAATAATTTTTTAAAATTTTATTTTTATTTATTTATTTGAGAGAGACAGAGAGATAGCAAGAGGGAGCACACGACGGGGCAGGTAAGGACAGCAGAGGGAGAAGCAGACTCCCCTCTGACCAGGGAGCCTGATTTGGGCTCAATTCCAGGACCCTGGGATCATGACCTGATCTGAAGGCAGTCGCTTAACCAACTGAGCCACCCAGGTGCCCCAAGAGAAGTAAGACTTAACTAAGACAGAATGCTGTAAAGAATACTGTTCAACTTGTTTTGTCCATTCTGGGTACCTAGATGGTAATTTAATTGTTAGCTAGGGGCTACATGGGAGCCATCCTGGAGAAGGTCCTTTGACTTGGGACTTGGTGTGAGTGACAGGATCTACATACTGAAATCAGAACTCTACACTTTGCTGTGTACCATCATGTAACCATTGTTGAAGACTTTGATGCTGGTCTATGGGACCCCCTTCTATGGTTCCACAGTCTTTTTATCCTTTACACCTGTGTTGGGATTCCCATTCCTTTTTTCAGAGGTCTTACTCTATGGTTGGTCTCTTGCTTTTCAATTTTCACATGTGAAATCCTTGGAAATCCTTGACTTCCAAGCTGTTTGTCAAAACACTGGCTTTGGCTGTGGGATGCTACAGCTTTCTGTTTATTATTTTTTTCTGTAATTTTCCTTTTTTAATGTTTCAATTTTTTAAATATAGATTTTAGAACAGTTTTCTGTTTCTCTAAATTGAGTCTTTTCTACCTATATCCTTGTTTCCATCGGTGGCTTCATTGTCGTGATCTACATATCATTCTTGGTCAGTAAGATAGGAGCATTTTAAACCCCTTTTGACAGGAACTTAAAATGGATCTCATTGCCCAGAAATGTGGATGCTTCGGGACCTTGAGACCATCTGTGTAGTGCCATCAGCTCTGTCCCTCCCCAGAGAGCACTCCAGGAGCACTAACATTTAACTAATTGATGCCCAAAACTTTGTGGGCTTCATTAGCACCCCCACACTCCCAAGGAAGTCGAGAGGCTTTATTTATTTAAAGATTTTATTTATTTATTCATGAGAGACAGAGAGAGAGAGAGAGAGGCAGAGAGAGAGAAAGGCAGAGAGAGAAGCAGGCTCCCAAGGAGCAGGGAGCCCGATGCGGGACTCGATCCCAGGACTCCAGGATCATGACCTGAGCCGAAGGCAGACGCTTAACCATCTGAGCCACCCAGGCGCCCTCGAGGGGCTTAATTTAGAGCAGACTCTTCTCTAGTGGTTGCTCAGCTGGGTCTGTGCCAGTCACCTGTCCTCATCTACCCAAAGGTAAGTGGCCAGCCAGAGCAGGTGCAGGTTGTTAAAACAGTTAGTTCCACAAGAGATATATTCAGTTTACTCCGATCAGGTTAGGTTGGAAATGTTAGATCACAAATTTTGCAAGGGCTCCACTTCAGCCGTTCTGAATGTCCCTCCCCAGGGCATAGCTTGGAGCAAGGGTCTCATAAAAGTTTCAGTTATTCAGCAAAGAGTCAAGACATCCAGGTTTGCCACTCTGTATAATTTTATTGAACTACTTAACAAATACTTTAGTTCTCACTATGGGCCAGGTATATCGTCAATGCTTTATAAATTCTAATTCATTTACTCCTCATTGATAACCCCACAAAGTTGGTGCTGTTACCTCCCTTTGCACATGAGGAAAATGTTGTACAGAGAAGTAATGTAACTTGTCCAAAGTCTCACAGCTAAGGAAACAGAGAACTAGGTCTTTAAACTTGTTCATCTAACTGCACAATGATGCCCGGGTATACTGGTCCCTTCTTGGCATTATTTCCCTTGTAAAAGGACAGGGTGGATGGATGACTTTAAATACCTACCTTTGAGTGTTTAGTATGTGCTGGGCTCTCCCCACATTTTCTCACTTCATCCTCACATCAACCCAGAGGGAGCCTTATAGTCTCATTCTATGTCGGTGGACCCTGAGGCTCAGAGAGGTTAAGCCACACCCCGAGGTTCACACAGCAGCAACATGGAGGAGCCAGGAGGCTCTGAGCCAGGACTCTCTGACTCCATCCGACCACTCTACCTCGCTGCCTCCTCTGCAAGATCTCCTCCAATACTAGCTTTGCAGATGTTGACTTATTCGTTCACCAAACAGCTCTTCTGTCTCCACTCCACACCAGGCACTGGCTGGCTGCCGAGTGGCCACAGGATGAATGAGACCAGATGCTTCCATCGAGGACAACATTATTGCAAACATGTCTCATGTCCCTCTGACGGTAGAAGCCGCTAAGTGACGAGGAGGGGTCCAGACCAGTGTCACAGGGCGTGTTGTCCTGGTGGCCAGCCCAGGGAGGGCATCCTTGGGAACGCGGCACACCCCACAGTCTGCTTCTGACCTCGCCCGAGAGGATGCCTGCCAAGCATTTGTTCTTTTGTGTTCTTCTTGGGGTGGAGAATGATGATATAGCATTTGGGAAAGAAGAGGCAGGACATGAGGCCTGCTCCTGATGCTAAGATGACAAAGACCTCTATGGCCACCGTGTCCTTGCCTTGAGTGCTCATGTGGGCAGGGAGGAAGGAGGCTCAGACACAGGAGCACACACACATGCTAAGAGTGATATGCTTTGCTTCGTTGAAGGTGTCAGGCAGCCGGTGGGCGGGGAAGGCCACCAGCAAGCTGACCAGCCCTAGCAGACCCAAGTAACCCAGCATGGCATAGAACAGTTCCAAGGAGCCCTCATCACACTTTACTGTCATCGTGGATCTAGGCTCAGTAGAGTTCACAGGCCGCGGGGGCCTCTGATCACCCAGAGCGTACACAAGGTTGCCTGGACCAGGGAACAGACAATGGGGACGATGCTAGGGAGAACCGGCCCCGCCCACCTCCTAATCCGGGTGTCCGGCTGGTGGCGTGGAAGGCTGCCACCGCCATGAGGGTCTTGGCCAGCACAGTGGACACACAGGCTGTGAAGGTGACCCCAAAACCTGCTTGGCGCATAGCACAGGTGAAGGGTCCTGGGTGCCCGATGAATAGGAAGGGGCAGAGGAAACAGAAGGCCAAGAAGGACAGCAAAAGGTAGCTGAGCTGGCGGTTATTGGCTCGGCCGATGGGGGTGTGGTGGTGCTGGATGAAGATGCCTAAGATGGCCAGGGCAAGGAGGAAGAGCAGGGCTGTGCAGACCACCAACACTGCGCTGAGGGGCTTGTGGTGGGACAGGAAGTCAAGCATTTTGGGGATGCACAGACTCTGCCCCATACTGGGCCACTGGTCCTCAGGGCACTTCTCACATGCAGCACTATCTGAAGGGAGAAAGAGAAACCGGGTCAGAGAACAGAGTGGGGAAGCTTCTGGAAACTCTCCTGTGGCCAAGAGGTCACAGGACTAGGTCTTGTGTATTTCAGTTTTGTAACCCTTCCATGGTGCCTGATGTCCTCAGATTGAGGGCCAAAGACACAGAGGGCAGAAATCCTGGCGGCAACTGGTCATCATGCATCAGACTGTAATAAAATAACATCGACACAACAACCTACAGAAGCTCTAACTCTTCTCTGGGCTTTGTCCCTTTTAGTCCAACCACCATGTGGCCGTGTCATAATTCATAGTCACGGCTAGTTTATTCATGCATTTATTCATTCATCAGCCCATTTAATTTAAAGAATTTCAGTGGGGTGCTTACTATGTACACAGACTCTCTCTTTTTTAATGGAGGCACCTACGTCTAAATCACTCCTTTGATAGAACGTATCAGTTTTGCTTTCCGTAGTGATTTTAAGGACGGGCTTTGTCACCAGAGCTCTAGAGCAGACACACGTTCTCATTTAACCCTCTTCTTGATTTGGTTACATCTCTATGATCCCAGATGCTTGATTTCATGTCCTAATCTGCAAGCCCAAGGATGATTTCTTATTTATCATTTCTGTCATCCTCTCTTCACCATCTGGTGTCTCCTCCTTGTCCCCAGCTTCATTCAGCAGGGACTTTCTCTTTCAGTGGGCAAAGAGGATCCTCAAAGACCCTGCCTTCCCCACACTGAGAGTTTCCCTTGTGCCAGGAGACTTTCCCCATCCCATGGCTTCAACAGTTTCCTGGATTTTGTGCCTATGCCTCCTGATCAATTTTCCTTCTTTTCAGTACATTGATCGCTTCTCAATCTCCCCAAACACATTGAAATGCACACTGCTTCTCCACATAAGTAATTCCCTGGCTCCCCATTCTTGCAGAGTATCTCCACGGTCCTGAGTCTGGCAAGGAAGGCCCTCTGTTATCTGGCCACCTGCTCCCTGCATCTCCCATCAGTGGCTGTGTTCAAGTGACTCTGCACTCCTTACGGCTTTCCTGTCTTGAAACTTTGTTGATGTGCTCCTTGGCCCGGACTGTCCTTCTCATGTTTCATTGCCTGGGAATTTCCACTTGTTGCTCAAGGCCTAAATCATATGCCACCCCTCCAGTGGAAAGTTCCCCTACATACCCCTTTGTTAGAATTCATTTTTCCTCTGCACTCTCATGGTTCGAGGCTTGAATTTGTATTAAGGCAATTGATTTCACTTCATAGTTTGTTTACTCTCCCAGGTTTGGGAGACACAGGGATCATCTCCTTGAAGAGATCATGAGCTCTGTGGTCTGAGGGCTGTGCCTCGTTTGTTGTCACCACCTTTGCACCCAGCACAGTGGCTGCATATAGTAGGTGCCAGTTGATATCTGTTGAATGAATGGCATCTTAGCAAGATGCAGATTAAGTCAATAGAGGGTTTTTTTTTTCAATATTTATGGGATGGCTACTGTGTGTCAGACATGAAACTAGGCACAGAATTTGGACAAACTCAGAGTCAATGAAAGAAAGAATGAATGGATAGCCTTAAATGGCTTTACTGTAGCAAGTGGGAAGGACATCTTGAAAACATCTTTTTGATTTCCTCTTCGCTGGGTTTTTCTTTCCCAGTAAAGAAGGAGTCTTTCCTTGATGTGATGATCAAGGCTTGTCTGAGGCCTACCCTGGCTGCTGGCTGGCCCCCGTCTACAAGGGCAGCCTCTCTCTTATCTGTTGCCATGGCTGTCTCTCTGGGGCAGGGAATACAACTGTAGCAGCAGTTTGACTTCTCAGATAGGATCGACTTCCTGGTTCCCACAGGACCTTTTTCACTGCAGATCGAGATAAGGACCTATGCACGAGAGGAGAGACAGCACTGGGGAGACTGTGCAGCATCTGTGTATTCAGGTCTTAGAAGAATTACCAGCATCATTCTACCTTACCAGGACCCTTCCTGTCTTCTTCGTTCTTCCCTCTCCTTCCTTTACCTCCTCCTTTCTTTTCCTCTTTCCTCTTTCCCTTCCCTTCCTTCCTTGCTCAGGTAGTTACCAATGTGTTCCACGGATCAGGTACTGTGCAGGATATTAGTGAAATAACAGTAGGTAAAAATGATCTCTTAGAAGAGAAGAAGAAAAAAACAGAGACGAACTACAAGTACAGCTTGTATCAACTAACAAAATGGCAATAACCACATACCTATCAATAATTACTTTAAATGTAAATGCACTAAATTCTCCTATCAAAGGCTAGAGACTTGAAACCATGAAACTCCTGAAGGAACAGTGAGTAATCTGTTTAACATTGGCCTAAGCAATGTTTTTTCTAGATATGTTTTTTCAGGCACAGGAAACAAAAGCAAAAACGAACTACTGGAACTACACCAAAATAAAATGTTTTTGCTCGGTGAAGGAAGCCATCAGCAAAATGAAAAGGCAAGCTACCTAATCAGAGAAGATATTTGTAAATGATATGTCTGATAAAGGGTTAATATCTAAAATATAGAAATAACTTATACAAGTCAATGACAAAAACCAGACAGTTCAGTTACAAAATGGGCAGAGTACATGAACAGACAGTTTTCCAAAGAAGATATATAGTGACCAATAGACACAAGAGAAGATGCTCAACATTACTAATCATCAGGGGAATGCAGATCAAATTGAATTAAACTGAAAATTATATATATTTTACTTTCCCATTTGCTCATTAATTACCTTTGCCTTTAGCAAGCTCCTTTGTTTGGGGAGCCGGGGTGGTTTTGGAAGGTTTTATTTGCTGAACAGTCTTAGAGTTGTGTGAGTCAATGGTCTGCTCTACCCTCCCTTTGACCAAGTACCCTAAGCCAGTTCAATGTAACAAATACTGTTGGGTGCTCAGAAGTGTGGGGTGCTTTGTGGGCGTGGTAGGGGGCTCTCAGCTCTCAACTTTAAGAGCCCTTCTGCCCAGATTATGGCACTGTCATTTATCAGCAGCTCTTTTCCAGGAGGAGCGCTGAAGTCAAAATGTCCAACAATGGCTGTCTGTTCTCTCTGGTCTGGGAAGACATAGATGTTTTTAATGTCAAACATTGCCATATCTCATGAAAACTTCTTCGTGGGCTCTGGTGGTGAAGTGAAGCTTCTGGGTATAATGGAGCACCTGAGGCAGGGACAGAAAGTACAAGGCAAGAAATTGGTTAGGCGCACCACCGGCAAGAGGGCTTCCTTCACATCACTGGACCATTCTCCCACATCTGTGCTCACCAGCACATGGAGGAAGGCACCTCCTCTTGGCACATTTTATGGAAAAAGAACTTTGCTTTCTCATCTTTCAAGTTTGCCTTAATCTGCAGTGCGTAGGGAAGTGGAAGTCAAGTTAATGGAAATCTGGAGGTCTAGGGCTTGCCGAAGACATTTCACAGACAGGCTCATCTTATGAATATGGGTGTCTCCACGTATTCATAGCAACGTCCCTTCATACATACTACTTAGTTTCCTTCTCAGTGCCAGACATGATTGGTGACTAGGAAATGGAAACACTCTGAGGGCAAGCACATATTTTGCACGTTTCTGTATCCCATGTTGCTCCAAGGAGCATGAAAAGTGCTTAGTAAATACTTGTGTCACACACATATATTTGTTGAGTTAGGCCACTGAAGCTCAGTAAGACCATAGGAGGGAGTTTCAGCAACGACCTTCGCTGGGGGCAATGCTGGGCTTAGATATTGAGAGATCCCAGGAATACTTCAGCATAGGGAAGCAGCAGAGCCTGCCCTAGTGCCCAGACTCTGGAGCCAGGTTGCCTGGTGTGATTCCTGAATCTACTTGAACCAGCTGTGTGACCTTGGATGTGTTATTTTGCCTCTCCATTTTCTCATCTGTAGAAAGGGGACCTACCTCCTAGGGTCATTGTGAAGATGCAATGTATTAATACATATAGAGTGCTTGCAACCTTACTTGGCACGGAAAAGCACTTGAAAAGCGTTAAGTATCATTACTCTTCTAGCCTTTAAAAATCTCACACTACACAGTACTGATGAAATCACCTAAAACCCATCTTAAAGAAGCTGTGCCTGGTTTGAAAGCATCCTTTTAGTAGTAAGAGGATTTTTCTTCTACTCTTTGTTTCTATAATTTTGCTTTGATATTTGTAGTGGCATGTGGCTGAGTGCTCAACAACCAGCTCTCTGGGGGAAAAAGGCAGGATTTTTAGGTCTCCTACTTTCCATGGTGAGCAAGCAGCTTGTGCAATTCCTGAAAATTTTACAATTGACTCTCATCCCCGGTAGGAGCCAGTCCTCTCTTCTAGCTATAGACCCTGACATTTTTCATAATAAGGGATCTGAGCCCAGGAGACGTTGGCTCTAAAGTCAGTGCTCCTTTCATTAGACCTTGCTTCCTCAGCGCTAGCCTGTGGCTCAGAACAAGCTGGGAAGGTTAGGGATTGAATCCAGGGGTCTTGGCTGCTCACCTGCCAAGGCCTGGCATTGTGTGGGTCTGCACAGGTGCCTCCCAGGAAAGGTCCGTCTCCTGGGAGCAGGACGTCAGGTTCTGATAGGCGGCCAGGAGGGCTCTGGCTGCCAGGTAGGCTTGGTAAGTGGCCGTCAGGTCATGCGGTTTGAAGGTAGACAAGGAGACCACTGTCATGTTCTCATGCCCTGTGCAGTGCTGAGCCTCTTCTCTGGCGCTTGGGCTGGAAGCCCTTGATCCAGGCCACCTGCATCCCTGCAGCTCCTCCCAGAGCTTCCTACCAGACCGTTGCTGGGGTAGGCGGCTGGGCGCAGCGCCAACAGGAAGTCCTCAAAGCCCTGCAGGAATCCCGAGTGCACGGTTAGGCTCCGATGGGTTGTAGAGGAGAAGAGGTGGAGAAGACCCAAGTCCTCCTGGTCACATTCTTCTCCCAGAGGGCCTCGGCCAGCAGCCTGAAGTGGAAGTGGTAACAGTCACAGACGGTGATCGCGGTGGCAGGGCTGGCGGCGAGCGCGCTGGCCACGCTGTGGGTGCCGTGGGCCTGGCTGCCGATCTTGGAGAAGGCCACACAGCCGCCCGCGCACCTCACCTCCTTCCGCAGCTGCTGCGCCAGCCACTCTTAAGTTGCCACTGTCAGAACCCACCAGGCCCATTCAGGTCCAGTTAAAGTGGCTCAAGAGCTTGGTCAGGACCTGGGGCTGGTGAGCGCTGCTGGGCACCATGCGGAGGAAGGACGGGGACGGGGACTGGTCGGAGAACTGGGGGTGCTGGGATCCGTGGCTGCTCGGGGGGTGGGGGAGAAGCTGGGCTGTACATCCGCGTGGGGATGTACATAAGGGGACACCTTATCACCCCTGCCTGGTGTCCACAAATGCGCTCACCTGCTGTCCTGGACCCGCCCTCACTGCCCCTCCCCTTCTATTATTGCAAATAGTTTTTTTTTTAACATACAGAAAGTTGTGCCTGATTACCATTTACAACCTGATGAGTTTAGAGATAAGTGTACACCTGTGAAACCATTAGCACAATCTATGCCATACACCTACTCATCAGTCCAAAGTTCCTCCCACCCTATTCTCTATTATATTAGTCTGGTTTTGTGTGATAAGAGCACTTAGCACACTATTTACCCTCTTGGCTAATTTTTAAGAACACAGTACATATTGTGAACTCTAGGCATTATGCTGTACAGGAGATGTCTAGAACTCAGTGGGTGTAACTGAAACTTTGTGCCCTTTGACTAATATCTCCCTGTTTTCCTTCCTCCCAGGGCTGAACCACTTCTCTATTATCTGCTTCTGGGAATCTATTTTAATTCATCATATAAGTAATATCAAGTTGTATTAATCCTTCTGTGTCTGTCTTTTATTTTTAAATATTATCTCAGCCATATCTCATCATGCTACCTCTGGGTCCTTCCAAAGCCTATATGGTCAGGCCTGGGAGGCCAGTTCCCCGGAAGAAGGACAGCAGTGGACTGAAGAAGGCATAGTAGGAAGCCAGTGGGAGAAGCAGAGAAGTAAGGTGTGCTAAGTGATTTGTTTTTATGCGTTGTATAATTCTTGACATTGCTTGAGAGGTAAAGGTTCAAGTGAATTAAAAACCTGAATAATCATGAGAAACATAGAAACAAGATATAGAACTTCCAAAGCAATGGAAGAAAAAAAAAGGTTAAAAAAATTAGGAAATTTCAAGAAAGGACAAAACAAGAAAAAAGCATAATAAATATGAATGAAAAATGAATGGAAAAATCAATGAAAGCATAGACACACCTTCTAACTAAATAACACATAAAACAGCTTTCTATTTGTTATTTCTAGTATTATGTTTTTAAAATTTTTTATGGAAAGTTATGACAAAGCCTAAGAGATAGTTCTATGAGAGGGCCAAATGGCATCAAACACGTCGGCAATCTGAGCAAATGTAAAAGGTTCAATGATTCCAGTTAAGAAGAGAATAGTGTGTGCTCTGTTTGCCGTCTAGACAAACTGCAGCTTCCTGCATCTTCGCTACAGAAGTGATGTATTTTTATGCCTTTGTAAGAATTTCCGCATAAATAAGAAATGAGAAAAGCCATCCTCAGTCAGCTAAGTGTCCTGATTATTGGCTGACAAGCCAAGGTCACCCTAACTGAATAGTTCCATTTGGAACCTTGAGGCTAGGTTGGTTCTGCCCCACGTCCTGACCCTTCGAGAGCCGGAGGGTGCCCTGGTGTGATGGCTCTCTGTTTCGTGCTTGCCTTCTTGTCCAGAGTATGAGCACTTCTGAGGACAGAGCCATGGCATATGGTACCTACGGCATAGCGCTCTATGCCATGAGTGATGTGCTCAGTAAAAATTTGGAAATAATAACCAGCCCCACAGTAGGCAGTATTTCTGTTTAGCTGAGGTTTCCTCCTCCTTGCTTCTGTACCTTATTCTCCCCATGGAGTCTGATTGCCCAGCTTCGAATCCCAAACTCCCACTTATTATTTGTGTGAATTGTGGCAAGTGGCATTTCCTTTTTGAGTCTCAATTTCCTAATCTGTAAAATGGGAATAATAATATCTACCTCCTAAAGTTGTTGTGAGGATTAAATGAGATAATAAAAATAAAGACAATGATATTAATAAGAGGAAATACTGATGTAGAGCTTACTATAAGTCATGCATTTTTCTGAGTGTTTTTCATGTATTAACCCATTTAATCTCCATAAGAATTTGATACATGCAAAATAACTAGAAAGCAGTTCCCACTGAGGGTAATGACTCAAGAAATTACAGATAGAGTTATTATTAAGTAATCTCAACCAATAGTGCAGAAGAAAGCATGTGATAAACTCATTTCTACTAAGGTGTGAGTGGTTGACAATAGCTATACATCACTGAACAACAGTTACTGAGAATTAAGCGTTTGCATCTTATTGGATGATTTTTCAGTTGGGCATTTGAGGCTTCCGTGGAATCTGGGAGAGAAGATGTTTAATATTTCTTGTGGTGTCTTTAGAGCTCACAAGTCATAGTCATGTAACTTATTTCCCGGCATGGTGGGGACAAATAAGGATTCTCTAATTGGAAAATGATTTCATAAACATCGCTTCCCTGCCTAACAGATTTGATACGCACTAAAGATCAAACAGAAGTCAAGTCTAGGCGGATGTTTCATGGAAACATGAAATCCAGCACTGTGGTCAGTGACTTGTTCAACTTTCCAACTTTCTGAGAGGGGTGGGAGAAGGAATGAGCTCATCCTGGCCTGGGTTATAAACCTTGAGTGCTCTCATCAGCCCTCAGATCATGGGCTGTTAGAGCACATGTGTCCCAGGCTGTTTAATCACCCAAAAATTATGAGAGTTTGGCCTAAGGTGGCCAAAGTTTTATTTTGCCACAGAAGTGTGTTGGAAAAATAAAACCTGTAGTAGCCAAGACACGGAAACAACTGAAGTGTCCATTGATGGATGAACGGATAAAGGAGCTGTGGTGTACATGTATGATGGAATATTATTATTCAGCCATAAAAGGAGGAAATCCTGTTATTGTGACAGCATGGGTGGAGGGCATTATGCTGAGTGAAATAAGCCAGACAGAGAAAGACACGGACAGTATGATCTCACTTACATGTGGAATCTAAAACAAACACAAACCAAAACCCTAACAAACTCATGGAAAGGAGATGAGATTTGAGGTCACCAGAAGGGGGGAAGGAGGAATCGTAAGAAGCTGCCAAAAGGTAGACACTTCTTCTTCTTTTTTTTTTTTTTGTTAAGATTCATTTTATAAAATACCTTAAAAGAACAGATAAAGTACTTGAGTTTACATAATAACCAGAATTGAAAAAAGATGAATATAAATTAATTGAACACATAACTATTTTGCCACATTAGACAAGTTTTAAAAAAGTAGTAATTGGGAAGAAAACCCTTCACTCTATTGCTGTCTTTTTTTGGAAACTTTTCCTAGAAGCACTGAAATCCCAGGTCAACAGGCGGTACCTGTGTTGTTGAAAACACACTGTAATTTGCTTCCAAATCTGTCAGCTTAAGAGAAAAAATTAAAGTTTTAACCAGGTTCAAAAATTCAGTGCAAATTAAAGCTTCAAGTTGAAAATTCAAGAGGAAAAGTAATGTCCAAACTGTGGGAAATGCTTCTGGAACTGAAAAAGAAAAAAATTCACATTATGAAGAAATCTTTGCAAGTGTTCTTGTGTGTGAGATATTGAGTTAACAAATGGGCCCTTTGAAGTTGCAATTAGGGCTTTAGTAAGACTATCTGCGATGTGGGCAAGGGAAAATGAACAGGGAAGACCTAAATGTCATTTTGTGGAAGGAAGCTCAAGTTAACCATAAGCACTACTCTGATTCAATTCTAGAAAATTTAGACAGGATATTGCAGACATCAAGGGGAAAAAAAGAAATTATGGAGACTAATTTACTGGACTATCATTGAGGATAAGTACTTCTACCCCCCGAACATGTTGGGGGATGGGGGAGAGCAGGTTAGTGTTGGCCATGATTGGTTTCAATTATATGGATTGTATGGTGTACTGGCTTAGAAAATAATTATATTACTAAGTCTTGAGAGATGGGAGGAATGTCCAACTTTCTAGATCACAGTGAAACCAAGTATTGATCATTTCCAACCATTAATGGGTAATCATTTTTATAATTAAAGTATTTTTAATTATTTCCACAAAAATTTTTTTTTGAGTTTGGTAGTCATTGGTAATAGGTAGCAATGGGATTTTCATGACCACATTTGATAGAAAGTTTCCCTCTTTCCATTCCATAGAAGTTTCTGATTCATTCTTTTTTTCAGCTCCGAGAGAGGTAAGTGCTGGGGACGCACGTGCAGCCTGGGGACAGTAGCTGACACCACTGTCCGGCACAAGGGAAAGCTGTCAAGACAGTTAATCCTGAGAGGTCTCATTACAAGGAAGAACTTTTCTTTTCCTTCTTTTGCTTTCTCTTTTCATTGTATTTCTATGAGGTGATGGGCGCTAACTAAACTTCTTGGGGTAATCATTTCATAGTGGGTGTAAGTCAAACCATCATGTTGTACACCTTGAACTTATACAGTGATGTCTGTTAATTATATCTCAATAAAACTGAAAAAAAAAAAAAAAAGGAACCACTGCTGAAGGAGGGCCGGCGACCTCACACTGACATGCGTACACCGGCCCCAAGGCATTTCTTTGTCATGTTGTTGCAAACCAGAGAAAGCATCCCGACGGATCGGCACCAGTTTGGGGACAAGTACTAGGGAACCACCCATCTAGTTCAGGACCTGCTCCTCCATTTTGTAGGATGGGGGACCCCAGGCCCAGGGAAGGGAAGTAAGCTCTCCAGGTCACAACCTGCGATGTGTCTGGCCAGGTGCGGCGCGATCCTGTAGCGCACAGCCAGAGGACGCTAGTGGCTCCTTCTCTGCAGGTACATCCTCACCTGAGGGGCTCTGTACACGGACAGCAGCTCAGCCATAGGCTCAGACTCTGGGGAGCTCATCCCACCAACCACCCACAGGAGCCGTGGCCGGGGGCCGCCGTGGAAGTTGGGTGTGGGCCGGGGCTGGTTGGGCAGCAGGGCCAGGGTGCTCGCCAGGGCCCGAGACCCTGAGATACAGGAATCATAGACCGGAAGTCCCACGGTGATGTTGGGCAGGAAGGCTGGGTCCTCTTTCGCCTCGGACACAGTGAAGAGAAGGCCCAGGACATTCAGGAAAAAGCGGGTGTTGAACCTTCGAGGGGGTGAAGGACGGGGGCAGTTAGGATTGGTCAGTAGCATTCTGCTGAGCCACACAAAACCGCCACAGAGAGTGTGTCCTTGCAAGGAGCGCGGTGAGGTGTGAAGAGAGACTGAATTTAGATGTATGCCGGCGGGAGGATGGAAACCTTGGGGGAAAGACAGACGTGCACTAGTACACGTACATGGAGAAAGGCCGGCAGCTTCCCAGAGATGGACAAAGGCACACACAAAGTGACAGACATTCAGACACACAGACACACGCTCACAAGCACACACACAGACACATTCACAGACACTCACATAGGCACAAACACACAGAGACATGCACACAGACACACATACAGATACACACACACACACAAACACACACACAGACACACATACAGAGACACACACACAGACACACACAGAGACACACACACAAACACACACACAGACACACACAGAGACACACACACAAACACACATACAGACACACAGAGACACACACAAAACACACACATAGATACACACACATACAGACACATTCACAGATACACAGACACACGCACACAGACACACAGACGTGCAGAGAGGTTGACTGCAGTGCAGCACTCAGCTGACAAATTGGCAGAGTGGAAATGACATATGCACAGCACACACACACACACAGCACACACACATCACATACACACACAGCACACACACAGCACACACACAGCACACACACACAGCACACACACCACCAGCACACACATACAGCACACACAAACACACAGCACACACACACAGCACACACATAGCAACACAAACACACAGCACACATGCACACACAGCACACACACACAGCACACACACACACAGCACACACAGCACACACACACAGAGCGCACACGCACTGCGGTGGGAGGCTCCGACGCAGAGGCCGGCAGCCGGGTGCACAGCACACAGATGGACACACCCTTGCAGAGACACACGGCCAGAGACACAGAGAGCCCTGAGTAGGTGTGCAGATGCGTGCTGGGGTGCCCCTGACAAACACGTAGACAGGAAGAAGACAGACAGACGTGGGGAGCGGAGTGACATTGGGTCTGGCTACAGACTTCCTGGGCACCTTTCTGGAAAGACCTTGCAGGCTCCCAGCCTGGAAGGTGGTGAGGGACCAGTGCAGCCCTGGGAACAGCTCAGATACCCGTGGAAGGCAGGCAGGCGTGGATGGGTGCAGACAGGCGCCGGCCTGGGGCTGCCTTCCCTTTGGGCCCCATGCACAACCCCTACATGCGTCTTCCCACAGCTCTGGTGTTAGGACGCTGAAGCCATTCCCAGCTGCAGAGCTCTTCTCACCTTCAAACCAAAGGAACATTAGCATTGTGCAGAGAGAGAATGGGACTTGCCTTGGGTGACTCAGTGACTCAGGGACGGCCGGGATCAGAACCTAGTCTGACACCCAGTGCTCAGAGCTAGTGCTGTCCCTGCCAAGGGGCCCTGGACACTGGGTGACAGGTCTAGCGCCCCCAGCTGCCTGCAGTGATCAGGAAGGCTCCCCTCCCCCACCCTCCCTTACTGGGTGGCCGTACCTCCCTAAGGATAAGGAGTCCACCCACTGTTGGCACAGCGGCTGCTCCGGAGGCTGCTGGAACCTTGCTTGTGGCTGATCCAGCCCCGCGTGTAAGGGCGTCACAGCCCCGATGAGCACGTTTCCTTTGGTGGAGAAGCCGTCTGAGGGCCTGGACCTCGGCAGGTAGCCAGGAGCACGGGCAGCGTCCCCTGTGGGCACTGCCAAGAGCAGGGCCACAGGATAGCTGGACAGGCCGTGGAGGGTGTCCTTCCCTGAGGGCGTGTGGCGGGGGGTCCTCGTTGTCAGACCGCCTGGGCCTGGCCTCCTCCTGGAGGCTCTGGGCGCATCTGCTGAGTCTTCAGGGGACCCCAGAAAGGAGGTGAGTGAGTGTGGCTGAGCTCCTGGCCTTTGCCCTATATGCCTGTTCTTTCAGAGTTGTGCAGGGCTCTGCGACCCGCTTCTGGGCCTGGCTTGCAACACCCTGATCCCTGCATCGCTTGTCCTCACAGCTACTAACTGTCCTTGCTTGCTGGCTGAGGACCCGGCAGAGACGGGTCCACTGCCTGCGAGCAGGAGTGGTGCCCTGCCCACCGGCACCTCCTCTCTTCTGGTGACCTGCCATGGGGGCTTGTGTTTATGAATTTGTCCACCTTCCTGCCCCAGGGCCCCTGGGCCTGCTCACACTCCATAATCTTCAAAGCCGGAATTACCGCCGTGATGCACAGGGGAGGCTGAGGCCTCCAGGGACGGGCTGAAGCAGCAAAGCAGCCTGTTGAGTCTGTGGCCACAGGCCACAGGCCTCAGTGTCCCCTGGGAGGGTACACTTGACATCATGCTCACAGAGGGACACAGCCAGGGCGGGCTTGCCTTAGGGTTCGGCTTCAATCTGTTTGTGGCCTGAATACTATCCCATCTCTCAGGCAATTCACTTCCTCTCTCTGGGACCTCTGTTTTCTCCTCCGTGACAGAAACAGATGGCTTCCGCAGGTGGTCCCGCAACTCTGTTTCAAGAGCACAGCCTTCCACAGCACGCTAGCAGAGCTCCGTGCCTAAAATCAGGTGGGCGGGGACACCCTCTGTGACGCCTGCTGGGCCCTCTGCACCTCTCGGTGCTTCCTTGGCCCCTGCAGTCCTCCTCCTGCAAGGAGCACAGTGTGATGCCTCGGATGAGTCACCTCTGAGGCTCCGTTCAAGTCTGAGTCTACTTTCCAAGCTGGCATGATGAGGCGAGCATGGGGACTGTCATAACTCTTGACCCGGGAGGCACTGGGGCAGAGGAGAGGCCAGGAGAGTCCAACCCTGGCTCAGAGGCGGGCTTTGGGATCATGCCCTCTGCACCGGGGAGACTAGCGACACCGAGGGACAGGAACGACTCATAAACTGAGAACTGGCTTCATGAGCAGGGCAAACATTCAATAACGGGCCTCTCCTCTCCTGAAGGCGGGTGCCATGGGGCCTTCCTCACTCAGCTCACTCGGCTGTTGAGAAGCGGAAGAGTGGTAATCAGGCATTCGAAAGAGCCCTGTAAGTTGTCAATGCTTTGAGAAACAAGGGAGGGCTCTGCCAGGATTGCGAACAGACCCCCCACAGCGTGTCAGTGGCAGCTCTCAGGCTGGGGGACCGGGCTGGGCCGGGCTGGGCCCCCATCGGTCTGCAGGGGGCGCCAGGGAGCAGGAAGCTTGAGGGGCTGGAGATCCGGGTCCAAGAATATAAACGTGGCAGGCCCCCTGCTTCTTAAAGTTTTATTGAAACACAGCCGCAGTCTTTGGTTTCGGTGTTGCCTGGGGCTACTTTCTCAGGAGGATGCAGATCTGAGTAGCTGAAGAGGAGACCCGTCAGCCTGGAAGGTCTAGAATATTTACCATCTGTTTGTGGAAAAGCTTGCTGGATGCTGCTTTAAAACTAGCTTTCACTTGATAAGAAATTCAGGGCTGAGTGACATGTGTGAGTTTTCTATTGGTGAGTAATTAATTGCCACAAAGTTAGCAACTTAAATTTGACACAAATTTATTATCTCATAATTTTCTAGAAGCAGGAGTCACGCAGACAGTGGCTTATCCGTGACCTCTGGGCAGGGTCTCCTGTGACTGGAATCAAGGCTCCGGGTAGGGCATCCATCTCTCGAGGGTGGCATCTCCAGAGGCAAAGGCCTCCTACAGGCCCCATCTGGTTGTGGGTGGAATTCATTGTGTGGCAAGTGTTTGACCGTGGTGCCCATTTCCTTGCGGTCTGTAGGCCAGGTCTGGTCTTGAGACCACCCTCAGGTGCCCGCTGTGTGGCCCTCCATCTCACAACATGGCACCTTGCTTCTGCAAGGTGAGCAGGAGAACATCTCTGCTGCTTTGGCTTTCTCCTGTGGGCTCTTTCCAGGAAGTCGGGCTCACTCAGGATAATCTCCCTTTTGATGAACTTAGAGTCAGCTGATTAGGGACCTTACTTATATGTTCACAACCTGGTAAGCTAATAATGGGAGTGTTATCACATCATATTCAAGGGTCCAACCCTCCTTTTAGGGAAGAGCATTACCCAAGGACATGGATCATTAGTGCTCATTTTAGAATTCTGTCTACAGCAGATGCTGGCAGGCAATCAAACACTTTTAGAGTATAGAATATTTATAACAGAGCTATCAGGGTCTGAAAAAGAAAGCGAATTGTTCTAGATTAAAAGAACGTTAAAAAAATAAAAATCAAAGGCAGTGCTTGAACTTAGAATGGATCCTGATTAAATTCATACAAATAATAAAATCTATTCCTAGATAAAAAAGAACTATGAATGTGGACTACATATTAAATTATGTGATGGTGTAATTGGTCATTTTCTCAAGGGTGGTAATGGTATTATAATATTATGGTCGTGTGGAAGAATATCATTAATCTTCATAATACTTTTTAAAAAGGATTGAAGTATAACACACATTCAAAGAAATGAATATCATATGTGAATTTTCACAGTCTTAACACACCTGAGTCACTAGCCCCAGTTCAAGATTAAACACATCACCAATGTCTGAAACCCTCTGTGCCCTGTTCCATTCACCACCCCCAATTCTAATGGCTTTGATTAGTTTGCTTGCTTTTGTCCTTTTTACAATTGGATTCCTATAGTACGTAGTCATGTGTGTCTGATCTCTTTCATTCTGGTTATGTTAGTGTGAGTCATCCAGATTGCTGCAGATCACCGTCACTGTTTTGATAGAATACCACTTCCTCAAACAGGGTTGAATAAGCTGTAAGAGATTTTTGCTGAATGGAGGGTATTCTTCATTCTATTTTTCTTCATGTTGAACTGTATAAATAGTTCAGCCCCTGTATTTTTCATATGTGCCTTTTTTTTTTGGCCTCCAGTTGGAATATCTTACTTTGACCCATTTTTCTAAGACAAAATTATAAAATTATGATTTTTTGAATGTCTCATCAAATTTAAATGATCACAATATACAAAAATATCAAATCATTATATTGTACACCTGAAGCTAATATCATATTGTGTTTCAGTTATATCTCAATAAAAACGTAAACACAGCACAAACACAGTTCACACACAGTTCAGAATGTAATTTTAACCAATTAAAATTTGGAGGTCCACCAAAATTTCAGGATTACTTCTCGTGCACTATTTTTGCTTGTTCATTTTTAGTTTTTTTCTTTCCTAGGGAGGGGATCCATTTCAGTGCTTTCCATTTGTAAGATTGGTTTCCAATACTTGGAATTCATGGGGCGTCTGACTTAGTGGAGCACTCGACTCTTGATCTCCAGGTTAGTGAGTTCGAGCCCCACCCTGGGTGTAGATTACTTAAGAATTTGCTAAAGTCTTCAAGAGTTGAAGGTTCTTGCCCTTAATTCATTACATGCTTTGATTAAAGATACAAGATTTCTAACTGCTTTAAATGAATACAATGAAAAAATTGAGAACATTGTAACAAATGAGTTCAATATTATGCAGATCCCTAGGTTGATTGAAAATTAGTCTTTTAGGGCACCCGGGTGGCTCAGTCTGTTAAGCATCTGACTCTTGGTTTTGGCTCAGGTCATGATCTCAGGGTCGTGGGATCAAGCCCTGTGTCAGGCTCTGTGCTCAGTGGAGAGTCTGCTTGAGGATTCTCTCTCCCTCTGCTCCTCCCCCACTCACATTTTTTTTCTCTCTCTCAAATAAATAAGTATTTAAAAAAATAAAACAAGAATAGTTTTTCAAAGGCTTATGTGCTTCCACAATCCTATGGATAAGAAGCAGGAAAGAAATGAGCTACCATACAGAAGGTTCTTTTTTCTGGGTTTTTGGTATTCCATCCCATTGTACTCAAAAAACTTTGTAACTCCATTTCTCTAATTGTGTTTATATGGAAATATTTGTAAATTTTAACAAATATAGTTTCTATTTTGATGGAAAGACCATCATAAGTTTTTGGCTGCAGTTCTAAATTATGCATATTACAACTGATTCCAAACATATTTCTATTCTGTAAGTTCCATAATTCAATAAGAACATTACTTTTATCATGATGCTGTGCTTCACTAAAATTTGTTTTTTGGGGGGGCACCTGGGTGGCTCAGTTGGCTAAGTGTCTGCCTTTGGCTCAGATCATGATCCCAGGGTCCTGGGATCGGGCTCCCTGCTCAGCAGGAAGTGGCTTCTCCCACTCCTTCTGCTCCTTCCCCCTGCTTGTGCTCTCTGTCTCTCAAATAAATAAATACAAAAATCTTTAAAAAATTTGTATTTTTACTAAAACCAAAACCAGAGCTGTGGTCTTCCAGTTTGATATTTTATGCTGAATTTACAACAGTGTTCTCAATAATGTCAGATATTTCATCTCTGACAGAATGAACTTTCAACAGCTTTATTTTGATGAATTGGATAGAAAGAGTTATTAGAATAACAAATAATTTTCTGTTTCAAGTGTTTAATGACACTGATATAAAACTATCATCATCTCACTGTGTGTAAAATTGTTCTTTTCTCCTGGAGCCAATGCGTTACCAAGTATTGCTTTAGTTCGTTTGTGTGTGCACAAAAAATCAGAATTAAATAAATGAGCTAAGTGACCTTTGATGTGACTGAAAAGTCTCGCTTCACAGAGTGAAATGCAAACACACCTGTGATTTTCAATCATTACTGTCTGGCGCCGTCTTTGGAAGCAAGCGACGATGCATCTTCGCAGATTTGTGCCTTCTACTTTTCAAGTCCTCACAGACATCACCATGACTCCCACGGAGGGTGATAAATGCTGACGAACATCTTGTGCAAAATACATGTTCATCGTCGGCTTTCCTATAACGTGCAATTCTGTTTTTTTGTTTGTTTGTTTTTGACTTTGTCGCTACGGAAAGTGCTTATTGCAAAATATAAGGGGGTCCCAAACGATAAAATATGTTGCTGTGGCTTTTGACCGTGCGAAAAGGGACCAAACCATGGTAACAAAAGTTTTCAGCCCGCTCTGCATATGCTCTACAGCAGCAATTCTTAGTCTCTGTTTTGGGCACATTGTGCATGTATACCTGAGTGTTGCCTGGGGACAACCCGTGGGCTTCCCGCGCTGTGGCATGGGCCGCCAGACAACTGCCAGGGGGCGCTGTGCTCAACGTTTCTCTCACCACCACCCTAGACCAGAGAAAGGAGCCCAACGTAGATCCTTGTGTCTGAGCGCTTTTTTTTCCAAAGCACGGGGCACCATGTGTGATGTCCTTGGACAAGAGATTCAGTCCGGGAAGACTCAGGAAAAGAGAGATGAGATATGGCTGATCTGTCTTTCAGATTCAAATACGTGTCAAAATGACACCTCCATTCACTGTACACGTATTCCACACACTACTAGGTCTGAGTGCGGCAGGAGCGGGAAGCCTAAAACGGAGGTCTACGGCACTATTAACTACAAATGTGAGAGACCGGGGACACAGGCCACATTGACTAGGGTGCCAGGACAACAGGTGTAAATAGAGGCTCTCCTGGGAAACCCTGAAGTTGTAAAAGTGCTTCTCTTTCCTTCTTATCTCCCTACCCTTCCTCCTTCTTTCGCTCTCCCTTTTCCTTCCTTTTCTTTTCTTTCCTTCCTTCCTTCCTTCCTTCCTTCCTTCCTTCCTTCCTTCCTTC
>NW_027397083.1:1133162-1175554 GCF_003265705.2 Callorhinus ursinus | reverse complement strand
CTTCCTTCCTTCCTTCCTTCCTTCCTTCCTTCCTTCCTTCCTTCCTTCCTCCCTTCTTTCTTTCTTTCTGGATCTCTCTCTCTTTTTGAAACATTATAGCTTTTCTTCAGGAGAACTGATTACCAGATATAGGGTTTTTGTTGTTGTTGTTTTATGCTAACAGCACTTAACTGAGTATAATGTAAAACAGCAAAATACATTAATCTCATGGGCACAACTTGGGCAATATACATGTGTTCATATAAGCATCACACAGATCAACATATAGAAGATGTCTATACCCCAGAAAACCCCCTCCTGTCCCTGTCCACACCATCATTCTTCCCCCACCCTCCAGGGGCAACCACTGTTCTGATTTCTATTCCCAGAGGTTAGTTTGTCTGTGTGAACTTTATATAAAGAAACTGTTTGGTCTGGCTTCTTTCATTCCACATAGTATTTTTTGGGATTTGTCCATGTTATTATATCATTAGTTCATCCCTTTTTAAATTGCTGAGTGTGGATGTACTACAGTTTGTTTATCCATTCCTCTGTCTGTGCAGATTTGGGTTGTTTCAGTGTTGAGTCATTGTGAACAAAGCTGCTGTGAACATTCATGTGAAAGTTGTTTCCGGTGAACACACGCATTCATTTCTCATTCATACTGAGGAGAAGGAATTACTAGGACATAGGGTAGGCGGAAACTTAACTTCATAAGAAATTGGCAAATGGTTTCCCAAAGTCATGCAGTTTTATACTGACCATGCCAAGTGTCAAAGAATATGGAGAAACCAGAACTGTCATAGGTTGCAAGTGGGAATGTCAAATGGAAAACGATTTTGGGAAATAGTTTGGCAGTTGTTTAAAACTTTAAACATACACTTACCATAAAACCCAGCCATCCCACTCCCAGGTATTTGCTCAAGAGAAATGAAATAAATATGTTTACACAAAGAGTTGTGCACAAGTGTTCACAGCAGCTTTAGCTTTATTTGTATTAGGCAGAAGGTGGAAACAATTTAATGTCCTTTGACAGGTGAATAGATAAACAATTTCTGGTGTATTCATTTATTGGGATCCTACTCAGCAATAAAAAAGAACTAATGACAAATGCAACAACATGAATGAATTTCAAAATAATTATGGTGACTAAATCCAGATGAGAAAGGGTAAATGCTTTTAAATTGATTATGTAAAGTTCTAGAAAATTCAAACACACCTATGATGACATAAAGCAGATAAGTGTTTGTGTGGGGATGGAGGGTGGGAGGCATGAATTACAAAGTGCATGAAGAAACTTTTTGGGGTAGTGAATATATATATTCTTTATACTGATTGTGGTAATTGTGTGTGTGTGTGTGTGTGTGTGTGTATGGAAGACATACCAGATCTACACATACTTCTCTAGAAAATATGAGCGGAAGGAACAACTCTAGATTTATTTTTTTTTAAAGCTAGCTTCATTGATGTTTTATGTAAAATAAGCTGCACATATTCAAAGTGGTTTGGAACTCATGCAACATCACTCATATTCTGTTGGCCAAAGTGGGTCACAAGGCCAGCCCTGATTCAAGGGGCAGAGAAGTATATTCTAACTCTCAATGGGAAGATAATTTGTAGCTATTTATTCCAACACAGAGTGGTTGCTCTAGGAATGATAATATACACCCTTAATTTATTACAAGCTACCTTGAGTTAATTTTATACCATTTACCTTTCAATGTAAAATCTTTCTGAATGTAATTCCATTTATTCTCTCCCTTTGACCTTTGCGTTATTACTGTCATCTATTTTGTCTTTGTCTGTGTTATGAACTGTACCACTGTTATTATTTTAATTTAAGCTGTCAGTAGTTTCTTAAACATTTTGAAAAAAGCAGCCCTTTATGTTCATATATATTCATTCTTTTTTTTTAAAGATTTTATTTATTTATTTGACAGAGAGAGACACAGTGAGAGAGGGACACAAGCAGGGGGAGTGGGAGAGGGAGAAGCAGGCCTCCCGCTGAGCAGGGAGCCCAATGCAGGGCTCCATCCCAGGACCCTGGGATCATGACCCGAGCCGAAGGCAGATGCTTAACAACTGAGCCACCCAGGCACCCCCATATATATTCACTCTTTATGGTGTTTTTTTTTTTTTTTTTCCTTCCTA
Source organism: Callorhinus ursinus (assembly GCF_003265705.2). NCBI lineage: Eukaryota > Metazoa > Chordata > Mammalia > Carnivora > Otariidae > Callorhinus > Callorhinus ursinus. The sequence continues at coordinate 1,173,424 of NW_027397083.1, read as the reverse complement.
TGGACCCAACTATCCTGGCACTATTTCTTTTATATTTATATTTTAATATTTCTATTTGTTATTTCTTTATGTTTATATTTATATTTTAATCATGTTTATGTAGTTTGGGTCTGCTGGTAACTTTTTCTCTCAGCTTATTTATCTGAAAATGTCTATTTAGTTGGATAGTCGTTCACTGTTGAATGCTATTTTCACTGGATATAGAATTCTGGGTTATTATTTGTCTTTTTTTCTTTTTCTATTTTTAGCACGTGAAAGATATAATTCCTCTCAAAAATTTCTATTGTCCATTTGCTCTGTGCCTTTTTTTGCTACTCCAATTACATGTATGTTGGATCATTTGCTTTTTTCCCCAACTGTTTTTGGTTTTTAAATATTTTTTCCTCCCTCTGCTTCAGTTTGGATCATTTATGTTGAATTGTATTTGTGTTTATTGACACTTTATTTTGCTGTATCCAATCTGCTCCATTTCAGATACTGTGCTATATAGTTCTAAACCTTGTATTCTGTTAGAATTTTTGTTTCTCTGCCTTAATTCCCCATCTGTTTACCCATTTAATCCTTTTCTTCTAAATTCTTTAACATATTTCCACAGCAGTTATTGTAAAGTCATGTAATTCCAACATCTGGATCATCATGCATCTGTGTGAATTTTTCTTTTGGTTTTGAGTCCTAGTCACTGCCGTTTTCATATTCAGTAACTTTTTTATTGTGTGCTGGACTTTCGGGATGGTATGTTGTAGATATTCTGTAAGGTAAGTTACAAAAAGAACCATAATTATGTGCTGTTCTTTTCTGCTGGTTCAAAAAAATCTTATTATGAGGGCCCATACCAATGAATTTAGCTCAATTAATTTAAAAAAAAATTTTTAAAAAGATTTCATTTATTTCTTTGAGAGAGAGAGAGAGAGCTTACTTGCCTGCAAGAGCGTGGGGAGGGACAGAGGGAGTGGAGAAGCAGACTCTCCCCTGAGCAGGGAGCTCGACATGGGAGGGCTCGATCCCAGAACCCCAAAATCACGACCTGAGACAAAAGCAGACACTTAACCAATTGAGCCACACAGGCACTCCACTAGCTCAGTTCTTTAATTTAATTAAAGCTGAGTTCTTTAATTTTCATTTAGAAACTTAAAGTATTTGCTGTTATAACTTTAGAGAACCTTTTAAATTATTTCATGTATAAGAATTCTCTTGGTTTGAATTTGCAGTTGACCTATCTTGGTATATTTGTATCTAACCTTAATAAAACTCCACTAATAGATCTGGAGAAAATGAGGGTTGGTAATATTTGAGCAAGAGGAGAATCAGCTTTGTTTTGCAGTGTAAGGTAGCAGCGAGGCTGTGACTAGGTCTTCCTGCAGGGCAGGAAGCTCCGTTAGACAGAGAAAGAGATGATACCTGAGCCAGCAAGGAAAGCTCGGTGGGGTTGAGCTGTGAGGGACTCAGAGCTGCCCAGATCTTCCCTTATGTTGGGAAGGGAAGGTTGTTCTTTTTCTCATTCTTTTTCAATTAGTGCCACAGTTTTAAGCCTAGGTGGATAAGAAACTCAGTTCTGGGCTGTAATCCAATTGGCAATATAATTTGGCATCCCACAGTTCAAATGTTAGGCTTCTTTTTTTATTATCAGCCCCAATGCTGAAAGAGTAAGATATTTTAATTTTTTTTAAATGTTTTACATGAGTTACCTCATTTGAGGTTTTTTTTTTTTAAGATTTTATTTATTTATTTGACAGAGAGAGACACAGCGAGAGAGGGAACACAAGCAGAGGGAGTGGGAGAGGGAGAAGCAGGCTTCCTGCAGAGCAGGGAGCCCAAAGAGGGGCTCGACCCCAGGATCCTGGAATCACGACCTGAGCCGAAGGCAGATGCTTAACGACTGCGTCATCCAGGTGCCTGAGGTTTATTTTTTATTTAGTTTTAATTAGAAAAAATTTTAGAGAGAGAGAAGTGGGGGGAGGGGTCGAGGGAGAGGGAGTGGGAGAATCCCAAGCAGGCTCCACACTCAGGACAGAGCCTGATGCCGGGCTTGATCTCACAACCCTGAGATCATGACCTGAGCTGAAATCAAGAGTTGGATGCTCAATCGACTAAGTCACCCAGATGCCCCGAGAGTAAGATATTTTTAAAAGAATAGTAATTTGTAATCCCTGATTTTTATTCTGTGTTTTGACCAAGACTTTAGGAAATATATGCCATTTAATTTCCTTAGACCGGCCAGTGCCTTTAGAAGTACTGCCTACCATCCAGTCTTAAATTACTCATGCCTTACTTATCACTCATTATGTGACAGAGACCTCATAGTTCTTAAAGCTTTGCCTTTTCTAGACCTCACATTTTAGGATCATAATCTACTGGTTGTTTCACTACTGTGAGCTATGGGATAAAAGAGTATTAGTCTGCATCCTGTATTGTAATACTAGATATATTCTTGCGGTTTCGGTCTGACTCAGACAAGAGAGCCAATTCTGTGATGATTAGTTTTATGTGTCAACTTAACTGGGTCATGGGGTACTCAAATGTGATTTGGTTAAACACTATTCTGGGTGTGTCTATGAGGGTGTTTTGGATGAGATAACATTTGAATTGGTAGTTGAGTAAAGCAGATTGTCCTCTTCAATATGGGTAGGTCTCATCCAATCTGTTGAAGACCAGAATGGAACCAAAGACTCAGTAAAGAAGCATTCACTCTCCCTTCCTGACCAACACTAAGGTGAGACATAGGTTTCTTCCTGCCTTTGGACTTGGACTCAGATTAGAACTTATACAATCAGCTCTCCTGGGTCTCCAGCTTGCTGATTGCAGATGGTGGGACTTCTCAGCCTCCATAATTACCTGACCCAATTCCTTATTTTATATATATATATCTATAGATATATGTCTATATATCTATAGATATATATATAATTTTTTGGCATAGACTAAAAGTAGCTAGGAATACAACTTGATTCCTCCAATTTTTCCAATGGTTTCTTTCCTGCAACAATCCTGCTACTGATTTCTGTATCAATTAGTTTTCTTAGCTGTAAGCAACAGATATAGATTGTCCAATTTAGTTAGAAAAGGGATTTATTGAAATGATACTGGGTGGCTGATAGATTAGCAGGAGGGCTGGAGAAGCGAAGTCATTTCAAACCAAGAAGAGGATGCTTACATGCTAAAAGACTATAGAACTCTTGCCCCAACCACAGTACCAACACAGGACATTGGATACTAACTCTGGCACCTGCATAAACTAGGTGGGGTTTCTTTTTAGTTAGGACTATTAGAATTTGCTGATGGGTTGGATGTGAGAGAATGAGAGGAATAAGAAAATGAGGATGATTTTTTTTGCCTGGCCAACTGGGTTCTCCAGGTGGTACAGGAGAAGATTTGGGAGAAGTAGTTTTGGGGGTGGGGAATCAAGACTCCTATTTTGGGTATGTTATGCTTGAAAAATGTACTAGCCAAGTGGGATTAGGGCTCCCTCTCCCTCTCTCATCCTTCCTCCTGTTTACGCATGGGCTTCCTTCTCTGTCTTCTACTCTTCTATTTCATGTGGCTGGAGTCCATGCCTTCTACAAACTGCAAGTTTAATATCTTTTAGTTTTACTCAGTAGACACTACTTTATAGATGTCTTTTGGCTTCAGTTAGTACAGAATTTTACACTACTTCTCATTTCACTAATAATATTCCTAGAGGACTCTGATCTTTGCTTGAAAAGCCCACGTGTGTTCCAATGACACTTGACCAGGTGGCATTTCCCTAGATACGGGAGAGGTGGTTTGTAGAAAATAATCGGGACAATAAAAAAGTAATCTGGTTATTCATGGTTTTGTAGAATGCTGATCGTCGCAACCGCAGATAATCCCTGTGGCGGAGGCCGTATTGCTTAGCAAATATTCTATTTGCTCTTTTACCTTTAGTGGCCCCCTTCTAGTGAGGCAGGACTGTCTGGCTCCTTCTAACCAGTGGGCTGAAGCAGCAAAGGTCCGTTTTGATTCCGTAGTTTATTATCCCCTGCTGTGACGGCTGTACAGGCTGCATTTTCAACAGGGCAGCTACAAAATGGCGGAGCCTCTTTAAGCCTGGGTCTCCAGGTGACTACATGCAGCAGGGCGCCCTGCTGATTTGCATGGGGGGCGGGTGTGGGGAAATTATTGTGAACAGGTTGGGAGCTGAGTGTTGCCAGAGCAAACCTGGCCTCTTCTGACTAAACCAAACCTGCACATTGATTTTCATCATCTTCCTTAATCCTCCTTTCAATAATTCTTTCAAATAGGAAGTATTAATTTTTTTTATCAAAGGAAACTGATGTTCCGAAAGGGTAAGACATTACCTGAGAAGGTAATTCCGTTTATGACTGTTTGCTGAATGTCTACCGTTGCTGACTTTGCAGCCCATGGGAATGAGTTTATTGAGAACAGTGACTGTCATGAGTCAGGTGCTGTGTTTAAGAGGAGGAGAAACAAAAGAATTGGAGATCCAGAAGGTAGAGAATCACCACTTGAAAGGCAGGTAGTAGAACCCTGGAGATACTGGGAACCATTTGGGGAGACGTAAATTGGGGGGTAGTCAAAGGAATCACCCCTCCTTTTACTATTCTAATCTGTACCAATGGGAAATTCCATTTTTCATTAGTTTTTTTCATTAACTTCCTCATAATAAGTTGGCAGGTTATCCCTACCATAAAAGAAAAAAAATTCCTGACGGTCCTCCCGTTAGTATGAGTCTCAGCTATCATCTTCCACAGAGAGTATAAGTTGATATCAATGAGCACTGAGATGATAGGATAAAGAAGGAGCAACGGGGGAACTTAAATGTGGTTGAGCTGGGGAGGGGGGTTTGCATGTGGTAGTCAGTTCACTTATGACTATGTTAACTTGTAGCTCTGTGATATCAGAGAGTAGCCCCAACCCTGAGAATTTGGAGGTGGGGTAAAAATGGAGAAGGCAAGAAAAGAGAGGTCGAGGGAGTCATCTAAGCAAACTTCACAAACCTTGTGGTTTTCCCTAAACTAAACTAAACTAAAAAAAAAAAAAAAAAGCAGATAGTTCTTCTCATCACTTCTCAGGGGCTGCTGAAAGCCATCATTTTTGAGGGCAAGCACCACACGATGTTGATACTTATCAGAGTATGAAGATCTGGGGAGAAAATGGGTTAAGATGAAGGACTCTTACCTACATTCTTTGGGAACTGGATTTTACCAATGACTTTTCTGAATGCAGCCTTTACATCTTTGTTCCTCAGACTATAGATCAAGGGATTCAGCATGGGGATGACCACGGTAGAAAAGACAGGCACAATCTTCTCTTCCTCTGGGGACCGGTCTGAGTTACTTCCCTGGTACATGAAGGCAAATGTCCGGAAGAAGAGGACAACGGTGGTAAGGTAGGAGGTACAGGTGGAGAAAGTCTTGGCTTGCCCACCAGCAAAATTCACCCTCAGGATGGCTCTGATTATGAGCGTATAGGAGACCACGATGATCATGACATTGGCCAGGAACATGAACTTGGCAAAAAAGAGGATGACAATCGCACTTTGTGTCATGCTGTTGCAGGCAAGCTTCAGCAGGGGCGGGAAGTCACAGAAGAAGAAGTTGATCTGATTGTGGTCACATGAGGAGAGGGTGAAGGTGCACGTGGTACGCAGGATGGCCCCTGACATCCCAGACATAGGCTGCAGCCAACAGTCCCCTGCAGGTGCCTGGAGTCATGGCCAGGTTATAACGCAATGGGTGGCTAATGGCAACAAAGTGGTCATAGGCCATCATTGCCAGCAGGAAACACTCCGTGCCTGCACAGATGGTGAAGAAAAAGAACTGGGTAGCACATTGGCCAAAGGAGATGACCATCTTGCCTGTGGCCAGTGTGGCCAGGATCTGAGGGGTGATGACTGAGGAGTAGCAGGCATCCAGCAGGGAGAGATGGCTCGGGAAGAAGTACGTGGGGGTGTGGAGTCAGAGATCCACTTGGATCAGAATGATCGTCCCCACATTCCCCAGAAGGGTGACAATATCGAAAACGAGAAGCAGCAGGGTTAGGGGAACTGCCAGTTCAGGGGTGATCTGTGAAGCCCACAAGAATGAACTCCATCACAGCAGTGAGATTTCTTTTTGGCCACAGACTCAATGTAGCTAGGTGGTTGGAAGAGGAATGGAATTGGAGATTCCAGGACTGAAGGACTTTGCTTTCTTCAGTGTCAGATGTTAGGTGAGTACCTCAGATAGTCTCTGCTCAGAGAGAGAAGGAAATCTTTACCATCTTGAGAATCCACAACTAGCAGTTACTATGAAGGGCTTTTACCTATCTTTGTGCCTCTCCTGAAATCGGACCGTGGGTCAGTATTTCTTCAAATTTGCTTGCTTGTTGTCTTTAAGACCAGAGAACCTTAGACTGTCAAGACTGGAAAGGACCATTGTAGCATCTCTCTATTCTAGAATATCCCCAACAAATTGTGTAGTCCAGTGTACACCAGGGCCACATCAGATGGCCTCTTGAGCTGTGCTCTGTACACCTCCTTGAGGGGTAGCTCATTAGCCTGTGGTGTGAGTGGTGCCTCCAAAATTGTCAGATGCAGGACCTTGTGCTACCGCTTTCTGTGATGGGGACTTTTGGGGACACTCTATCTTTGGAAAAGTCTCCCTGTTGGGAAAGCCACATTACTTTTTCTGCATCTTCTACATGTTGGTATAGTCTACACATTGATACTATGTTGAATAAAATCCCTCTCTCTCAAGACAGTGTTAACGATCACGTTTATCTAACCTCATCTCCAAGTCAAACATTTCCACTTACTTCTGTAATTCCTTGTGAGTGCTCTCATCACCCACTTCTGCTCTCCTACAAATCAGGTCATCGTCTGTCTTGGATTTCTTTCCCTAGGATCCGAGAAAGAAAGTGATTCTGTGGAAACGATTAGATTTATGGAGCCCTTATTCTGTGTCAGACATTTCCTTTTCACATTAACTTAGTGGTTCCTCTCAATAATCCTGGAATAACCATTAACACCTTCAGGAAGGTGTGGAAGTTGATACATATCCCCTCTATTGCTTGGCGGTAGTCTAAGCCTGGACTACCCCAGTTCCTCCCATTGCTTCCATCTTTTATGACCTGTGCTCTCTCACCCGGGTCTAGTGGAGACTGAAGATGGAAGGAAGTCCTAGATTACTGAACTGAAGCGAATTCTCCGGACATTAAGAACAGGAGTTTAAGCAGCTTTCTTCCAGAACCCTCTTATTACTGTGATTTTTTTTTCCTGTGCTCCAAGCATCTGCTTCTTTCTGTCCCTTTCTCAAATGAGTTTCCTATCATTTTTATCTTCCCTGTTTCCTTTAACTCTGACTTGTACATAGTCATGGCTTATCACTCCTTAGAGGGCCATCACTGTTAGTACCATGAGGAACTGAAAAGTTATTTCAGGATTCCCTAGTTCAAATACTTTGCAGAGAGAATTTTTTATTTATCCAGCTGCCTTTTTTTGGGGGGGGGAGGTGACAGTCCAAAAGTTAAAAAGTTGAAAGCATGTAGCCAGCCCACATATTAACTGTCTGCTATATCCAAAGGGATAAAACAGCTTTCATACCTTCCGCTGGGCTGTGAATGGGGCTGGTATCTGACATCTCTTCGAGACCTGTCCTTACTCAGTTTGGAACTTTTTAGTACAAACATCCTAAAATTGTACCCAAATCTATAATTTTGTTCTATGACTCAGTAACTCCTTCTTTCATGGCAGTATTCTCCATCCTTTATTTAGCCAAGAAAGTTTTTTTTTTTAAGATTTTATTTATTTATTTGACAGAGAGAGACACAGCCAGAGAAGGAACACAAACAGGGGGAGTGGGTGAGGGAGAAGCAGGCTTCCTGCTGAGCAGGGAGCCCGATGAGGGGCTCGATCCCAGGACCCTGAGATCATGACCTGAGCCGAAGGCAGACACTTAACGACTGAGCCACCCAGGCACCCCGAAAGTTTTTCTTTTTCCTCCTTTCCACAGACATGTAAATTTAGAGATAAGGACTCCATGCTTTAGCTGCACCTTGCTTAAGAGACGTTTTCTGAGGACTCTTTTCTTGCTGTGCCTATCTCTGAATCATAAGATTACAAATATGAGTTTCTTTGAGGCTGTTAATATATTACTCTGAATCCTTCAAAAAATGAATGCTTCAATAATTTGAACTAAATAACCAATGAATTCAGATTTCTATCATGTTTAATCATATGATTTACAGACTTATAGCAATATCCCACTGCTTAGTAGGATTTGGGCTGTCATGATTGGCCAATCACAGCACCTTTTTTCCCCAGAATGGTCATAATCTTTCAGTCCAGCCCTTGGACATGCTCCACAACACTGGTATTGAAACTGAGATTGAAATTATTTATTTGACACACACACACACACACACACACACACACACACACACACACACACACCCCAGCAGGGGGAGCAGCAGAGGGAGAGGGAGGGGGAGAAGGAGGCTCCCTGCTGAGCAAGGAGCCCGATGTGGGGCTTGATCCCAGGACTCTGGGATCATGACCTGAATGGAAGGCAGATGTTTAACTGACTGAGCCACCCAGGCGTCCCTCCCCTCCACACTTGTTGAAAGCACCCACGACCCTCAGCAGAGACCCCAGACCTCACAGACCCACGGAACCTGGAGTTGGAAAGGACCTGGGTGATGTGGTTCTGTAATTTTCCAGCTCAGCTCCCTAGAGGCTCCAGCTTTCCCAGAGCTGCCAACTCAGCCAGCTTCAAATGAAGCAGCAATTCCTTGAACTCTTGTCAACAACCGGGTGCTTCATTTCATTTTGTTTGGAAAGGGGATTCTGATGTTAAAAAGAGATTTGAATACACCTGGTCTACTATGTTCTCTTCATTTGGCAGAGGGAAAAATTGAAGCCCAGAGAAGAAGCAACTTTTACCCAGTGTGTCAGGGAACATTCCCTCCCCAATTTGTCCTGGTGGGGGCTCGACACTAAAATCCTATTTGGAGCCTCAGGAAAGGCCGCGGAGTCATTAAAGAACAAGTCAGAAGTGACAAGCCCAGATAGGCCACAGGGATGGGAGGGTTGCTGGGACATTCAGAGGCCAGGTTCAGGGCCCCCCACTCATCATCTCCCTCACTGCACTTCCCTCCCGTGCCATCCATTTCCACATTCTCTTCTCGAAAGCTGCCCATTACAAGTATCTTTCTTTCTGACCTCATCAGTTGAGACAACCTCCTCAGAGGGGTCCAGGCCCATCCTTGGTTCTTGCTCTGAATACTTGGTTACTCAACAGTATGGCTGTCTGGAGAGTAATAATATCTGAGCACCAACTCTTATTCCCTGCACTCAACATATGTGTTACTGATTACTGCAGTCATTGGCAAGGTATATATATTCCTATGCCTGCTTTATAGAAGACAGAGTTGAAGCTTTGGGAAGGTAGCTTGTCCACAAGGTCGCACTGTTCAAAAATTTGGAAAACACATTTAATAGTCTTGGGAATATATTTGATCTCCCTGCGTAGTTACAAGATTCACATTACCGCATAGGAGAAGAGCTGTTCCTTTTGTTCTTATGAAAGACTTCTGTGAAGCACTGTTGATATTTTCTGTTTTCTTGGCAGATCCAAGGAGATGGCTGCTGTGGCAATCTGAAAATGATAGAAAATGCAATGATCTTATCGTCTTTAGGCTGGCTGTACACATATGCTGAAACCCCCTTCAAATATGCTTCCAGTGGGCAGCAGAGCCAGACCGTGTGTCCAGTTTACCCAGCGTTGCTGGATGGAATTAAGAGCTTGCAACCTACAGGTCCTCCAGGTGGCTAACTGTTTTGCCTTCTTGCTCAAAGAACCCAATTAAGATCATCTTGTTTCCAAATCAATGAGTTTTCTGATCCAATTGAATCCTTTGGTGGTTTTAACATCTATTTATAGAATTCACCTAGGATGGTGCTTGTGTGCGAAGGTGATAATGAAAAATGGAAGACAGACTCTTTCTCCATGATTCACTATGATGATTTACCTTACAGTGGGGGCTGTGGGGGCTCTGTGAGCCTGCATTTGTCTGCCAGTCACAAAATGAGAGGCGAGGGCTTCTGGGAGAAGGTAGCCTCCTTCTGTCAGAGCCGACTCGGGGGTATTATAGCCCCTCTCTCTCCATCTGGGGAAGAAAACAGTGAGTCTGGGGATTAAAAAGCCCAGGAGGATAAGTGGAAGACCCTGAATGATGTCATTTCCCATGTTCCTCAGGGAATGAATATTGTCACCTTCATGCCATTTCTTCCAGGGCTGGAAAAAAAAACAACAACAACAACTGAGAGAGAATCCAGACTTATGTTGACACATCACAGATGAAGAAACAGGTCCAGAAGGGCCACGTGCCTCTCCCGGGCTCCTGAGCTCCCAGAGCGTCTGAGCTGTCGCATGGAGGTCGTGTGCGCTGCTGAGAAGTGATGGGTGAGGGTGGCTATGGTGGGGAGGAGGAACTGGGACTAGGAACTGTGGCACGTTCCATCAGGTTGGCTGCCCTGTTAGTCTGGTTTGCCCACGGATGCTTCCTTCTAGACCCAGGACAAGCCTCACCACTTCTGGGAAGCCTGACTGGATCCCATATCAAGTTCCTCTGCCCTCAGAAGGCCACACAATGCTTACCTTTCCATTTTATATTGTGGCAGGGTCTTGAGCTTCAAGCCCTCTTTAGTGTAAACACCTGCCTTCCAGAATATTCTGTGGGGTAGCGAGCAGTCCTATAGTGTATGTAACTTAGAAACAAAGGAAGACCACCTTACTGGTGGAAAATCTGGAACAAGTCAGAGCAGGGTGCCTCGAATCCCATTTTGTTGTTGCTAAGGAGAAGGGGGGGGGTAGTTTCATCCATCCTTGTATTGCTAACAATATGGCTTAGTTTAGCTTATTTTTGGATTATATGTATATGGACATGCACACTATTGTTTTTTAAATAAGATAAATGTTTATTTCTATCCTACATAAAAGAAGCCTGGAGATAAGGCAGCCCATGGCTGGTATGGTGGATTAAAAATGTCATCTGGGGCTTAGCCTTCTCTGTGTTTCTTCTCTGCTGCTTTCTGAGCATGGCTTCCAGCTTCAAGGTTAGTTTATGATCCATAATGGCTATCAGGCTCCAGCCATCACATCCACACTCCGGATCAGAATAAAAAAAAAAAAAAACCTAAAGATAAGTGTTTTGAGTTTTATGCTATTACAATGCTTTATGAACATTTTTGTACCTGTATCCAGATGGGCATGGGCAAGAGTTTCTCCGTTGTGTATACCTAGGTCACTGGAATATCTGGGTCAGTGGTTATGTGTATATTTGACTTTGAAAGGTTAATGCCAAAATATTTTACAAAATTAAACTAATTTGATACTACTACTACTAAATTAGTTAATATACTACTCTTTTCATCTCTTTGTCAATAGAGTGGTGTCATACTTTAAAAGTTTTGCTAATCTAGTGAGCATATTGTGTTTTTAATTTGCATTTTCCTGATTACTAATGAGAATAAGCATTTCTTCATAGGTATATTGGTTATTTGAACAGTCTCCTTGTGACTGGCTCAAACACTGCTTGAATGTTTGTGCTATCTTTTCTCAATCACTTTTCTTTTTCTTTTAACCCTTCCCCTCTTAATCACTTTTATGTATACCCATACACACACAAGATAGTAGTTGTGATTGTGTACCTTAAAAATATTTTCTCCCATTTTGTGTCTTGATTTTTCATCTTCTTTTTAAATATAAGCTGAAGTTTCTCTCTCTTTTTATTTATTTATATTTTTAGAGTAGGCTCCATGTCCAATGGGGGGGCTTGAACTCACAACCCTGAGATCAAGAGCTGCATGCTCTACTGACTGAGCCAGCCAGGCACCCCAATTTCCATCTTCTTCTTCTATTTTTTTACTTGACAGAGAGAAAGAAAGCACAAGCAGGGGGAGCAGCAGAGGGAGAGGGAGAAGCAGGCTCCTCACGGAACAGGGAGCTGGATGTGGGGCTCCATCCCAGGACCCTGGGGCCATGACCCGAACCAAAGGCAGATGCTTAACCATCTGAGCCACCCAAGCACCCCAATTTTCATCTTCTTAATCATGTTTTTGATCAACAGAACCTCTTTAATGAATACTGACACATTTAGGAATATTTAAATGTATTATTAATGCCTTTTGTTTTGTATATAAGAAATTCTTCCATATAATGAGGTCATGAGAATATTCTCCTCTGTTATTTTATAAAATGTTTGTTAATTTGCCTTTCATATTTAGTTCTTGATTCTACTTTGAATTTATTTGGAGAGAGGTGTAGGACTGCATCAGTCAGGGTCCTTACAGGTAACAGATGCTACATTTGATTTGGGTAATTTGAGGAGGGTTTAGTAAAACCACTATTTAAAAAGATGTGGACGAGATTTAAGAAGACCAGGATGAGATGAGTCAGTGCCCCACAGCTAGTGACAGAGAGGAGCCATTACCAGTCCTCCAAGTAGTGATTTCTATTGAGCCTCTGTGACCTTCAACCTGTGGCTTCCAAGGTCACTGGGTTCAGTTGCCTCAAGCCAGCAGAATGGGAAGGAGCATGGCTTGGAAATGGTCCACAACATTTAGTCAAGCATTCTGCTGGCTAAAAACTCAGCTCTATGTCCATACTTAGCTGCAAAGGAGGCTGGGGAAAGTAGTCTGGCTGTATATCCAGTCCTAGCTGAGTAACAGTTGTTTGGGGTCAGAAGGCAGACTGCAGAGGCAGCTCCTAAGATGGCCCGGGATGATTCTGCCTTCTGGTATTCATGTCTTTGAGTAATTCCTCTCTCTTGAGTATGGCTTGGATTTAGTGACTACCTTCAGTAAATACAATGTGATGGGATGTTACTTCTGAGATTAGATTTCAAAAGGACTACAGCGTCTGTCTTTAGCACCTGCTCTGATGAGAGTCATGTTGTGAGTTTCCCTATGGAGAGGATCATGTAGCAAGGAATGGGCGTATTTGGCCAACAGTGGGGAAGGACTCAAGTCTTGTCAACATGACTAGAGCCCTGGGCAACATCTTAATAAGTTTTGTGAGAGACCCTGAGCCAGAGACTAACTAACCCAACTAACCTGTGCCTGGATTCCTGACCCACAGAAACTGTACGATAGTAAATGTTTGCTGCTTCAAGCTGCCAGTTTTTCACTCAGGGTTGTGAGTTCAAGCCCCACATTAAGTAGGCTCCACACCCAATGTAGGGTTTGAACTCACAACCCTGAGATCAAGAATTGCATGATCTACCAACTGAGCCAGCCAGGGGCCCCTAAGCTACCAATTAACAGCAATACATAACTAATATATCCTTATATATATGCTCTTGATGACACAGTTTCAATATTCTGCTTACTTCTTAGGGTTTTTTTTTCTACAAAGATTTTATTTATTTATTTGAGAGAGAGAATGAGAGAGAGAGAGCGAGCACATAAGAGGGGGAGGGTCAGAGGGAGAAGCAGACTCCCCGCCGAGCAGGGAGCCTGATGCGGGCCTCGATCCAGGGACTCCAGGATCGTGACCTGGGCCGAAGGCAGTCACTCAACCAACTGAGCCGCCCAGGCACCCGGGTTCTTATTTTCCCTCAGATGTTTAACCTTTGATTTCTTAGTGTCTTTTCACCTTTTTATTTATTTATTTTTCATGTTTTTCAGGGTTGCTAAAGCATCATAGGGTTGTTCAGTACATATAAAAGTTTCTTGTTAGAAAAACCTTAGTCCACCATACTGCCAGAAATGAAAGTCCTATTCATTTCTATCTTCTTCATGCTTTTCATTAGATATTTACTTAACACCTACTGTGAGTCAGAAGATGCACTAAAAATGGCAGACAATCTTTGCTTGCATGGGGGTGGTGACAAAGAACATTTTCCTGGGGGCAGGGATTAAAAACAAACTATTGTTAAATGTCTTGAAGAATAAATAAAAGAGTAGGGGGATGGGAAATGATTGGCAATAAGGTATCTATTATTTTAGATATGGTGGTCAAGAAAGGTTTCTCCAAAATGAGGCAACACTTCAACAGAGACCTGGATAAAGTAAAGAAGTAGGTCCTGTAGGTTGATTAAGGGGGAAGAATGATTTGTGCAGACAGTTTCTCTTTTGTAGGTCTGCAGAAGATGTTGGGAAGAAGGCATGAGTTTCTCCTGACCTCATTCCTTTTATTCAGAGAAGTTGAATACAGAGAACTTGGACTTACTCCCTGGTTGGTAGATCTGAGAATCAGTGTTGCTTTCATTCTCTCAAGTGAACTTGGGCTTACTGCCTGGTAGGTAGATCTGAGATCAGTGTTGCTCTCATTCTGTCAAGCGTCAACAGAGCTGCCTTGTCTAGGGCAAGTCTTATGGCTGATGCTGACCTAAATGCCCTGGTGGCATCCTAGCTGTCACAGAGAATAGGGTCTCTTCAGCCCAGCTCAGTGTATATTCTGAAGGAATCTTCGTGGAATGTCCTTTACAGGGAATCTCTTCCAGCTTTCGTTTGGTGGCTTAGCCAAGAACCTGCAGGTGCATAGGCATTTGTGAAAAGTAAAAGCCTCTCTTTGTTAAAGTGGTCTTTCATTTTATTTCATCTTGTGGAGACCTCTCCATCAACCTTTGAATGTTTTTCTTTTCACATGACTTCCAGTTGCAAAGCAGGGAAACCATTTTTTTTTTTTCCCCTGATTCCTGGAGAAAGAGCCTAATGAGTAAGGCTATTTTCCCTTAAGTGATTCTGTATCAAAGAAGGGATGGTTGTGTATAAAATGGCATTCAAAGGTGATGTAAGATAGTAGATAAGAGTAGAATTTCTGGAACCAGATTTCCTGATCTCAAATCATGGCCTTCTATGGCTTTTGTGGCTTCTGTGACCTTGGGCAACTTATTTTAACTTCTCTGTGTCCTAGTTTACTCATCTCTAAGTGGGGATAGTAATTGCACTTACATCATAGGGTTGTTAAGCATCATAGGGTTGTTACATACATACAAAAGTTCTTAGAATAGTGTCTGGCATATAATAAGTGCTCTGTAAGACTTAGCTATCACCAGCATTATTATTTTGTTATTAGTAGCTAGGGCAATGAGTTGCCACGTCGTTTAGATTGTAACAGAGACCCACTCAGATTATCTAGTAAAATGTGGGTCTATGGCTAAGATTCTTATGCTTCAAAAGGGAGATAGGGATTTCTTCGGGACCTATAGAGAGCCCTAGAACTCATTTTGGAACATAATTCAAGACCTGAAAGATCTAATGCAGCATGAGGGACCAGGTTATATTGCTGCCTCCTCAGCACCTGACATTTGCTCATTTTCTCTCTGGCCTGCCCATTAATATGACTCAGCCATTTTCTCCATAACTAATTATAATTTGTGAGTCTCCTTTCTCAAATAACTTCATCTTTTCCCATATTTTTCAGTTTAGACCCTCAAGAGGGAGATAACTTTATATATTGTTCTGCTTAATAATCATTGTATAGCTCTAGAGCACCTCATGGCTCTCTACTCTCTTCATGCATCGATGAAAGCTGGGTCAGGGGCTTTTTCTAGTTTGATCACCTGAAGGTCAAGGTCAAGTGCTAGAACAGTGGTTACCTAAGCAAAGAGCTCTAGGTGGGGAAGTTTCTCCTATAATGAAAGTATGATAGAAGTATATAGGTACTGAAACCCAGTCCTTTCTTTATTTAAAGGGTGGATGGAATCAGTGTGTGTGAGTGCAGATCGCTAGAATATGCTGAAGAACTCCTCTCCATTAAAATTCTACAAGTATCCTTTGAGTCTCATGACTAAGCTTGAACTAGTTCCCAAAGGGGAATTTAGTGTTGGATCCTGAACACTAAACACAGTGTGTCTTAAGGAAGCAAGGAAACTACTGTGGCTGCCCCTCAGTGCAGTGGGAAGCAGGGGATGGAAACTGCCAGGGTTCTTTCTTAGTCTGTTATTGCTGATTCCCTTTGAATAACTGCTTCATTTTTGTATGTCTCTTGACCGCTCTACCTTGGTCAGCCTGGCCTCCTATTCTGAATCTCTTTTATATGTTCAACTTCATAATGCCCAAGGAAAAATTTTTATTAAACCTACACTGGGTCAGGTACTCATTTCTGAACCAATCAACTGTAGGTGTGGTGGTGGGCCATTTTAATACAATGATTGTTCCCATATGGAGGGTCATGGAGGACCAACTTCTCATAAAATCAAGATCTGGTGGAGGGGTTCCTTGGGCACACAACAATATATTCAATAAAAAGACATCTTTTGGTTATCCTTGACCATGTGGGTTGTAGATAAGTGCACCTCCACCCCAACTAAATACCCATGTTTGTTTTATTTCTTGGGTGAAAAGGATTGAGTTATTCATCTTTCTCAGTTCACTGTCTTTCATTATCACACTTGTTTGTGATCTGTTTCATTTTTGTTAATGGCCATGGAATTGTGACAACACCCACGGTGAAACTGAGGGAAAGCGGAGGGAAGAGAACAATATATATTGAACAATGGGTTTGTGCTAGGAGCTTTCTTTCTTTCTTTGTTTCTTTGTTTCTTTCATTTTTTAAAAAGATTTATTCATTTATTTTAGAGAGAGAGAGAAAGAGTGAGAGAGCAGGGTGGAGGGGTGAGGGGCAGAGGGAGAAAGAGAGAGAATCTCTAGTAGAATCCCCGTTGAGCGCAAAGCTTGACATGGGGCTGGATCTCATGACCCTGAGACCGTGACCTGAGCCAAAATCAAGAGTTGGATGCTTGACTGACTGAGCCACCCAGGTGCCCCTGTGCTAGGAGATTTCTTTTTCATCGCCTCATTTATTTATTTCAAACCCCATGTTGGCTCAAACTTATAACCCCAAGATTAAGAGTTGCATGCTCTTCTGACCGAACCAGCCAGGTGCCCCTCACCTCATAAAATTTTTTATAATATGCTCTTGAATTAGGAGTTGTTATATTTGTCTTAGATCTGAGGAAAATGAGGATCTGAGAAATGGAGCCATTTACTATAGATTTCACAGCGAATTAGTGGTAGAGTTGGGATTCAGTTACAAGCCTGATTCTGAAAGCCATCCATTGTCTACCAGTGTATACTCTGAACAAAGGAACTCTGAGCAAAAGTCCAAAGGGACTATGAGAAAACACTTTCTTAACTGCAAAATGGGAATCTTCTCTTCAACACTGTCTTCCTTATTTGCCTTACAGAGTTTCCCTGAGGCTCAAATGAGATCATGCATGTGCCCTAAAAATCTGTTCAAAAGCAATTATCAAGAGTTCATCTGGTCCAGACCCTGAACTTGGATTGAGTTCCACAACACGCAAAGCAGACTCTGCCCTGAAGGGTTTTGTAATCTCAAGCAGAAATTAGTTACTTTCTTTTCTCCAAAAACCTTCTTCCAGAGAAGATAACGTGTGGTTTAATGTTTACCTTGTACTTGTCTTTGTTCTCTGTCTTTTTTCTTCCTGGAAATTATGGGATGCTTGATAGGAAGGGACTGTTCACGAAGCAGGCAATGTGAGTGGGGAGGAGGTGCAATGTATCATGTCCTTCAGAAACTAGGGAGTTGGCGTTTGAGGAGCCAAAGGTAAGGTGGCTTAGTTCATCTTGGAAATATGAGAGGAACATTACACAGCAGGAGCAACAAAGCCAGGGAACCATCAAGTGGGAAGGCAGTTTGCAAATTCCATCCTTGTGGCATGAACAAGAAGGAAGGCTCCCCAAGGTGGTGTCCCAAGATGAGGATGGTGAAGAGGAAGGCCTTTTTCTCAAACACTCCCTTCCCTTGGCCATTTGGAGACTCGGTTTTGTCTTATACAGCACTCCCTGCTTGCTGACGTGATCAGTTACTCGTGTATTAAAAGAAAAAAAAAGACTATTTAGCATTTAACACTGGAATCCCCAATTAGAATCTCTGACACAGAAAAAGGTAGGTTTAATGGGAGCAAAAAACGAGAAGGAAAAGATGGAAGCTTAAGCATGGCTGCGAAGACATGGGTGGGATGAGATAAACTCAAGTCCCACAGACCCCTGAAATTCTGTAAGTTAAGCTATCAGACAGTATCATAAGATTGTTGTGTGCTAAGGAATGGACTGGAGGCAGGAGAGCCGGGAGGAGAAAAAAACACCATGGGATTGCTGGAAATGAATTTTACCATATTTGCAGTTTTCCTTCTCTGCCTGCTGATACCCATCTACCTTCTGTCTATTTATGGGTCTGATTTGCATATAGTGTTGGTACCTCTTAGGATCTATTGACATGGGAAGAAAATGGACCAAGAGGAGAGGTCCTGTCACTCATATCTACACACTCTGGGACACCTGGAGTCTACCAGTGACCTTTCCGAAGGCCACTTTCACATCCTTCTTTCTTAGGCTGTAGATCAGAGGGTTTAGCATGGGGATGACCACAGTGTAGAAGACAAACACGACGTTGTCTTCCTCCAGGGACTTGCCTGAGCCACTCCGCAGATACATGAAGATGAGGGTCCCAAAGAAAAGGGCCACAGCAGTGAGGTGGGAAGCACACGTGGAGAAAGTTTTGGCCTTGCCACCTGGAGACTTCACCATCAGAATGGACTTGATAATGAGCAGGTAGGGTATCAGAATGACCAAGGCATTGGCCAAGATCACAAAGTTGCCAAAGAAGACAATGACAATCTCAGTGTTTGTCGTGTCACAGCAGGCGAGCTTCAGCAGGGGTAGGAGGTCACAGAAGAAGAAGTTGATCTGATTGTGGTCACAGAAGGAGAGGGTGAAGATGCATGTGGTACTCAGGATGGCCCCTGACATCCCACAGACATAGGCTTCCACCACCAAACTCCAGCAGATTCTGGGATTCATGGCTACAGTGTAGAGCAGTGGGTTGCTAATAGTGACACAGCGGTCATAGGCCAGCAGGAAACAACTCTGTGTCTGCACAGATGGTGAAGAAAAAGAACTGGGTAGCACATCGGCCAAAGGAGATGACCACCTTGCCTATGGCTGGTGTGGCCAGGATCTGAGGGGTGATGAGTGAGGCATAGCAGGCATCCAGCAGGGAGAGGTGGCTCAGGAAGAAGTACATAGGGGTGTGGAGTTGGACATCCACTTGGATCAGAATGATCATCCCCGCATTTCCTAGAAGGGTGATGATATAGAAGATGAGAAACATCAGGAAGAGGGGAATTTCCAACATATGGTAGTCAGTAAAGCCCATGAGAATGAACTCTGTTACTGTGGTGAGATTATTCTCGGTCATGGATTCAATATCGACAATTTACCTGAAGATGAGAATGAACAACAGCAACAACAAAATCCCAGAACTGAAGGGCAGATTCTTTCTCTCTATGGTAGAAGTTAGCTTTCTATTTCTGGGCCAATTTATAGAGCTTGTTTTTGAGAAATCCTGTACCTGGCTGATTCTCCTTGGGCATCTATGTTCTTCTGCAGTTTTGGGAGCTGAGCCCTGAGCTGCTGTTTCTGCTTCAAATTAATTCTGGTTTGTATTTGGAAGTTTCTGTGAAAACCAGAGACACATAAACAGATTTGGGAGAACCTGGTCAGCATGTTTTTTAATCCCCATGGATGCTGAAGTGTCCTCTATTGCATACCTTCTGCTTGATCATCCAGTTACTGGATGAGTCTCTGTTTGTGGACAGTTCTACCTGCTAATTCTTATTTTGGATCTGTATTCTCTCTCTCTTTATCTCCCACACATTGGTTTTCATTTTACTCCTTCCAGACACAGCAGATTTAACTCCTTCTCATAAAAGGCTTTCAAAAGTTGGAAGATGATGAATCTGCTCTTTATGTTGACTGTTCCCTCATATTACCCACTGATAGGTTTTTTTCTTTTTTTCTTTATATTTTTATTGTTATGTTAATCACCATACATTACAGCATTAGTTTTTGATGTAGTGTTCCATGATTTATTGTTTGTGCATAACACCCAATGCTCCACGCAGAACGTGCCCTCTTTAATACCCATCACCAGGCTAACCCATCCCCCCCCAGAACCCTCAGTTTGTTTTTCAGAGTCCATCGTCTCTCATGGTTCGTCTCCTCCTCCAATTTACTCCCCTTCATTCTTCCCCTCCTGCTATCTTCTTCTTTTTTTCTTAACATATATTGCATTATTTGTTTCAGAGGTACAGATCTTTGATTCAACAGTCTTGCACAATTCACAGCGCTCACCGTAGCACATACCCTCCCCAGTGTCTATCACCAAGCCACCCCATCCCTCCCACCCCCCACCACTCCAGCAACCCTCAGTTTGTTTCCTGAGATTAAGAATTCCTCATATCAGTGAGGTCATATGATACATGTCTTTCTCTGATTGACTTATTTCACTCAGCATAACACCCTCCAGTTCCATCCACGTCGTTGCAAATGGCAAGATCTCATTCCTTTTGATGACTGCATAATATTTCATTGTGTATATATACCACTTCTTCTTTATCCATTCATCTGTCGATGGACATCTTGGCTCTTTCCACAGTTTGGCTATTGTGGACATTGCTGCTATAAACATTGGGGTGCATGTACCCCTTCGGATCCCTACATTTGTATCTTTGTGGTAAATACCCAGTAGTGCAATTGCTGGATCGTATGATAGCTCTATTTTCAACTTTTTGAGGAACCTCCATACTGTTTTCCAGAGGGGTTGCACCAGCTTGCATTCCCACCAACAGTGTAGGAGGGTTCCCCTTTCTCTGCATCCCCACCAACATCTGTCGTTTCCTGACTTGTTAATTTTAGCCATTCTGACTGGTGTGAGGTGGTATCTCATTGAGCTTTTGATTTGGATTTCCCTGATGCCGAATGATGTTGAGCACATTTTCACGTGTCTGTTGGCCATTTGGATGTCTTCTTTGGAAAAATGTCTGTTCATGTCTTCTGCCCATTTCTTGATTGGATCATTTGTTCTTTGGGTGTTGAGTTGGGTAAGTTCTTTATAGATTTTATAGCCCTTTATCTGATATGTCATTTGCAAATATTTTCTCCCATTCTGTCGGTTGTCTTTTGGTTTTGTGGACTGTTTCTTTTGCTGTGCAAAAGCTTTTTAACTTGATGAAATCCCAATAGTTCATTTTTGCCCTTGCTTCCCTTGCCTTTGGCGATGTTTCTAGGAAGAATTTGCTGCGGCTGAGGTCGAAGAGGTTGCTGCCTGTGTTCTCCTTTAGGATTTTGATGGACTCCTGTCTCACGTTTAGGTCTTCCAACCATTTGGAGTCTATTTTTGTGTGTGGTGTAAGGAAATGGTCCAGTTTCATTCTTCTGCATGTGGCTGTCCAATTTTCCCAACACCATTTGTTGAAGAGACTGTCTTTTTGCCATTGGACATTCTTTCCTGCTTTGTCGAAGATTAGTTGACCATAGAGTTGAGGGTCCATTTCTGGGCTCTCTATTCTGTTCCATTGATCTATGTGTCTGTTTTTGTGCTAGTACCATACCGTCTTGATGATGACAGCTTTGTAATAGAGCTGGAAGCCCAAAATTGTGATGCCGCCAGCTTTGCTTTTCTTTCTCAACATTCCTCTGGCTATTTGGGGTCTTTTCTGGTTCCATACATATTTTAGGATTATTTGTTCCATCTCTTTGAAAAAAGTGGATGGTATTTTGATGGGGATTGCATTGAATGTGTAGATTGCTCTAGGTAGCATCGACATCTTCACAATGTTTGTTCTTCCAATCCACGAGCATGGAACGTTTTTCCATTTCTTTGTGTCTTCCTCAATTTCTTTCATGAATATTTTATAGTTTTCTGAGTTCAGATCCTTTGCCTCTTTGGTTAGATTTATTCCTAGGTATCTTATGGTTTTGGGTGCAATTGTAAATGGGATTGACTCCTTAATTTCTCTCTCTTCTGACTTGTTGGTGTATAGGAATGCCACTGATTTCTGTGCATTGATTTTATATCCTGCCACTTTACTGAATTCCTGTATGAGTTCTAGCAGTTGTGGGGTGGAGTCTTTTGGGTTTTCCACATACAGTATCATATCGTCTGCGAAGAGTGAGAGTTTGACTTCCTCTTTGCTGATTTGGATGCCTTTGATTTCTTTTTGTTGTCTGATTGCTGTGGCTAGGACTTCTAATACTATGTTGAATAGCAGTGGTGATAGTGGACATCCCTGCCGCGTTCCTGACCTTAGGGGAAAAGCTCTCAGCTTTTTCCCATTGAGAATGATATTCGCTGTAGGTTTTTCATAAATGGCTTTTATGATGTTGAGGTATGCACCCTCTATCCCTATACTCTGAAGAGTTTTGATCAAGAGAGGATGCTGTACTTTGTCAAATGCTTTTTCTGCATCTATTGAGAGGATCATATGATTCTTGTTCTTTCTTTTGTTAATATATTGTATCATGTTGATTGATTTGCGGATGTTGAACCAACCTTGCAGCGCAGGGATAAATCCCACTTGGTCGTGGTGAATAACCCTTTTAATGTACTGTTGGGTCCTATTGGCTAGTATTTTGGTGAGAATTTTTGCATCCATGTTCATCAAGGATATTGGTCTGTAATTCTCCTTTTTGATGGGGTCTTTGTCTGGTTTTGGGATCAAGGTAATTGTGGTCTCATAAAACAAGTTTGGAAGTTTTCCTTCCATTTCTATTTTTTGGAACAGTTTCAGGAGAATAGGTATTAATTCTTCTTGAAATGTCTGGTAGAATTCCCCTGGGAAGCCATCTGGCCCTGGGCTTTTTTGGGAGATTTTTGATGACTGCTTCAATTTCCTTCGTGGTTATAGGTCTGTTCAGGTTTTCTATTTCTTCCTGGTTCAATTTTGGTAGTTGATACATCTCTAGGAATGCATCCATTTCTTCCAGGTTATCTAATTTGCTGGCACAGAGTTGCTCATAATATGTTCTTATAATTGTTTGTATTTCTTTGGTGTGGGCTGTGATCTCTCCTCTTTCATTCATGATTTTGTTGATTTGGGTCGTTTCTCTTTTCTTTTTGATCAGTCTGGCCAGGGGTTTATCAATCTTGTTAATTCTTTCAAAGAACCAGCTCCTCGTTTCGTTGATCTGTTCTACTGTTCTTTTGGTTTCTAGTTCATTGATTTCTGCTCTGATCTTTATGATTTCTCTTCTCCTGCTGGATTTAGGCTTTATTTGCTGTTTTTTCTCTAGCTCCTTTAGGTGTAGGGTTAGGTTGTATGTTTGAGACCTTTTTTTTTTCTTGAGAAAGGCTTGTATTGCTATGTACTTTCCTCTTAGGACAGCCTTTGGTGCATCCCAAAGATTTTGAACCATTGTGTTTTCATTTTCATTGGTTTCCATGAACTTTTTTAATTCTTCTTTAATTTCCTGGTTGACCCATTCATTCTTTAGTAGGATGCTCTTTAGCCTCCATGTATTTGAGTTCTTTCTGACTTTCCTCTTGTGATTGAGCTCTAGTTTCCAAGCATTGTGGTCTGAAAATATGCAGGGAATAATCCCAATCTTTTGGTACCAGTTGAGACCTGATTTATGACCTAGGATGTGATCTATTCTGGAGAATGTTCCATGGGCACTAGAGAAGAATGTGTATTCCGTTGCTTTGGGATGGAATGTTCTGAATATGTCTGTGAAGTCCATTTGGTCCAGTGTGTCATTTATTTTATTTTATTTTTTTTAAAGATTTTATTTATTTATTCATGAGAGACAGAGGGAGAGAGAGAGAGAGGGAGAGAGAGAGAGGGAGAAGCAAGCTCCCAAGGAGCAGGGAGCCTGATGCGGGACTCAATCCCAGGACCCTGGGATCATGACTTGAGCCGAAGGCAGACGCTTAGCCATCTGAGCCACCCAGGCGCCCCAGTGTGTCATTTAAAGTCTTTATTTCCTTGTTGATCTTTTGCTTAGATGATTTGTCCATTTCAGTCATTTTTTTCTTATTATATAATTATTCTCATGTGGTCAAAAACTGCTTAGTCGGATGGTATTAAGAAGATGTTTAATGGTACAAACTTGTAACTGGCAGATATGAGTTCTAGAGATCTAAAGTAGGCATAGTGATTATAGTTAACAACATTATATTATAAATGTATTATAGTCAACAACATTGTGTTACAAACTTCAAAGTTGCTAAGAGACTAGTTCTTAATTGTTCTCACCACAAAGAGGACTTAGTAATTGTGGGAGGTGGTAGAGGAGTTAGCTAACACTATACATATGGTAATGTATAAATATATCAAACCAACACATTGTACATCTTAAACTTACAAATTGTTATATGTCAATGATACATCAGTAATAATAAAAAAATAACTAAAAGTCTTTCTCTCCACTTTAATCTTTGCCATTTTATTTTATTTATTTTTTTAAGTTTACTTATTTGTTTTTATTTTAAGCAATCTTTACACCCAGCATGGGGCTCGAACTCATGACCCCGAGATCAAGAGTCTCATGCTCTTCTAACTGAATATGCATGCACCTTTAATCTTTACCATTTTAATCTTGGGAGCCTCCTCCAGCTCAAATCAGAGGTCACTAGTGAAAGAGAGACACTGACGTATCATATAAAACATGGTTTCCTGAAGCTGTTTCCCCCACCTGACTCCAGCAGCTAGGTTTGGGGATGAGTCAAGATCTGTGGTTGTCCCCTCTAGGACAGACACCAATTAGCTGAGTCACCTTTAAAATTCACTTTCCCTCCTTGGGCTTTATTTTCTGTTCAGCAAAATGGTAAGGCTAGGTTATATGATCATTAAAGTTCTTTTGTCTCTCACAAAGCATGATTTGTAGGTCTAGCTATATGGGTTAAATGAGGCTTTTTAAAGGACTTTCCTAATATCTATACTAGAACGCACATACTCTTTAGCTACAAATTACTGAGTAAATAAAATATGCAGGTACTATTTCAAGTGATTTATTACCTATGGGATCTTAGGTCTGAAATTGAGTTAATCGTACTTGCCAGTTCCTGAGAAGTCATCGTTACTGATCAAGGCAAGGCTCTTTTTCACTTAATTCTTTATTCTTCCTTCTCTCTCCATGCCCAATCCTTCCCCCGTTCCTCATAGGTATCCAGTCTAGTGTATGCAAAATATATATACTCCCATGTTTAGTCCTTTCATAGTGATTTAAAAATATGTGTGCCTTTAAAAAAATACAGTGATTTTGGTGTAGTTTAAATTTTATATACAAGGTCTTGTGCTATAAAACCTATATTTTTTTCTTTTCCCACATACAGTATATTTTTGTGATTTGTCCATGTCATGTAGCTCCATCTAGTTTGTTATTTCTGGTTTTGCTATGGTCTTCCTCGGTATGCTTACAGCACATTTACTTATCCATTCCACCAAACATGTTGAGGTTTTGCAAAAATTATGTTATTGTATCCTAGAAACAGCTCTTCGAGGGCTGTTATAGTATCTATTTATTTTATTTATTTATTTATTTTTACCGGTGAGGAATTTGAACTTCTGGGAGATGAATTTGTTTAAGGTGACCCACTTTAATAAGCGGAAGAGCTGGGTTCTGAATGATAATGGTTTGCTGGCGAATTCTGTGCTCTTAGCTATGAATTCGTTTTGCTGCTTTCCTATACTTAAGCACATCTCTATGATTCGTGAAATCAAAGGACTCTCCCAGCAGTTGTTTGGGTTATCAGATCCTTCTTGCTTTCAAACCATGAGAGAGCTTGGCTAATTTCAACATCTTTCTCACCCTCTAATTCTGAAACTGAACATAGACCATTTTCTGTCCATCTCGTGGGGAAGTCCTGGGGTTCCCTCTGATTCTGAGCCAAGACTGTTCAATGCACATGACCAAGGAGTAGTTGGCCCAGATCACTGGGGTAGAGATGCAGCTACACTGGGTTTGTCCTCCACGCACGCTAGGCCCATCTCATACTCTAACTCTAATTTTTCCAGCAGCCCCGAAAGTTGGGTACAGCCATGACTATTTTGTGGATGAGCAAAGTGAGGGTCAGAGATGTTAAGGAGGCTGCCCAACTTGCCAGACGTCTAGGAAGAAATAGAAGCAACATTTGAATCTGAGACTTTCTAACTTCAAATTCTGTGGTCTTTGCTTCACATTATGCTGTCCTCTTAGGGGAAGCAAATAACTTTTTCTGCAGACCCAAGGCTCAACTTTAAAACTCATCATACTTCTAAGACTATTAGACATATACTCAACTTTCTGGGGAAAGAGGACTAAGTTTGACTTTGGAGTGTTTTGGTGGTCCATGTCTTTTCTCTCTGGAGGGGATGGGGAGATGGTCTTACCCATGAGGAAGACTTCAGAGAAGAGATGGCTCCTAAATCTTGTGCCTACTTTCACTTGGAACCTTCCCCCGAACTCCTATTTCTCTTTCTTCCAAAGGTTGTATCCACTGGGGATCATGAAGAAGCTCCACAAAGCTAACTTTCCTCACCTTATTGGGATTGGTCTAAAAATATTGTGGAAAATATTTACTGAGCTCTTGCCCTGAGTCAGGTAGCATGCTAAGCACTGTAAAGGCTTTATTTCATCCCAGCCTGGTAGCATTAGAAGAGAAGAATATTTGTCTTTATTTTACAGGAGAGGAAACTGAGGTTTGCAAACATTAAGTATTTTGCCTGAGGTTTCACAGCTAGAAAGAGAAGGTGTTTAGATATTAACCCTGGTCTCCCTTAGCTCAGAATTGGGGTAAGGCACCACTGTAGTGGGCTGCTCTTCCTAATCTTAGTAGCCATTTGTTGAGCATCTTCTCTGTGCCAAACAGGATGTGAAGCATCCTGTATACATTATGTCATATAATGTATATGTATACACTATGTACATAATGTATATAATTCTCACAATGACCAATGATAGAGGCATTATTTTGTCCTGGAGGAAACCAAAATTTGAAGAGTTAAGTAACTTGTCCAAGGTCACATGACTAGTCAGTGAAAAAGCCCAGATTTTTTTTTCATTTTTTATTTTATTTTTTTAAGATTTTATTTATTTATTTGAGAGAGAGAAAGAGAAAGAGAAGGAGAGAAAATGAGTAGGAGAAGGGGAAGAGGGAGAAGCAGATTCCCCACAGAGCAGGGAGCCCAACACGGGACTCGATCCCAGGACCCTGGGATCAATTCCCATTCAGGGTCCCTGCTCCATGGGGAATTTGCTTCTCCCTCTGCTGATCCCCCTGCTTGTGCTCTCTCTCTCTCTATGACAAATAAATAAATAAAATCTTTTAAAAAAAGTAATCTCTACGAACAACATGAACTCATGACCCTGAGATCAAGAGTCATAGGCTTTATCAACTGAACCAGCCAGGAACCCCGAGAAAGCCCAGATTCTAACCCAAGTCTCTTATTCCAAAGCCAGAGCTCTAGTACATATGATTAGTCCCACCTCCAGCATAATCACAGGTAGTACAGTAATTTACAGTGAAGTCTTGGGTCTAAGTTTGTAGTCGAGTATCCCACCCCGCCCCCATAAAACTGTTTATATATGTATTTTTAAGTTTTTGTTTAAATTCCAGTTAGTTGACATACAGTGTGATATTATTTTCAGGTATACAATATAGTCCTTTCACACTTCCATAAAACGCCCGATGCTCCTCACCACAAGCGCTCTCCTAAATCCCCACCCCCTATTTCACCCATCCCCCACCCACCTCCCCTCTGGTAACCATCGGTCGGTTCTCTATAGTTAAGAGTCTGTTTCTTGATTTGCCTCTCTCTTTTCTTCCTCTCTGAAAAAGAAGATGTGCTACATACATACAGTGGAATATTACTCAGCCATAAAAAGAATGAAATCTTGCCATTTGCCACGACCTGGAGGGAGCTAGAGAGTATAAGTTTAAGTGAAGTAAGTTAGCCAGAGAAAGACAAATATCATATGATATCACTTATATGTGGAATTATTTTCTAAAGTTTACCTAGTGACACATACAAACCCAAAGAGATTATAGCTATAGGTTTCTTAAAAAAAACTTTTTTAAAGACCCAATCTTACTTGTGTATTTCATACAAGAGCTGAAATCCCAGTCTGAATGTGGTCCCATTAGATGACAGGTTCCAATGACAATGGCCAAATTCTCTGCCCAGGTTCACCTTCCCTAGCTCTCATGCTCCTTACTTCAGAGCTAGCACCCTCTCAACATTACCAAAGTCACAGTTACACCTTAATTACCTGGTGGGATAATCCAGTTGGATTCATCTTTGGTTTAGGTCAAATCTAGTTCATTTAAGCATTTTGCAGTAGGCAGCTGAGATTGCCCAGATAAGTTGAATGTAGCTGACAGACTCTAGGTTTCTTCTTACTAAGCAAACCATGCGAGATATTTAAAATGCTTTGGGGATGGTTTTGGGGGAGGGATGCGGTGCACACAAAAGTTGTCCCCCAATCACGTGTTGGCAATTGGGACAGCCTCCAGGCTCCCAGGAACAGCCAGCCTTGTCAGGGAGAACACACTTCAACAGGGGCTCATTATCTCATCTCTCCACACACCTGAGAGGATAACAAATCTTGTGGGATATCACGGCAACTCCAAACTCACGTTAGGCTCAAAGCTCATTTGCAGTTGCTGTAGGGAATGAAGCTGGTTCTTCTTTGCCACTGGCCCTACATGTCCTGCTGTCCCGGTCAGTCAGTGGTTCTGCCAGGACTCCTGGTGAAGTCCTCTTCACCCTGCATCCACCCTGTACCCAAACCTTGTATCAAGTCTCATCTCATGGTCTGCTCAGAATTTCATTACGAAGGATGGATTATTGGTTCCGGGGCAATGAGGCTGATGCGGTCTAAACATGCTTCCCTTGAGACTTTCTCTGGCTATTCCAGCTCTCATCTCTCCCCTAGTCTCTGAAACCCACTCTGCGTGTGTTAGAACCACACACTTTGGCATTGAATTCTAGTTGTCTTACCCTGTTAATGGCTATTCCTCGGTGGTTAGTCTTATTGCCCAGCTCGACTGTAGGTTTCTGGAGAATCTGTCTTGCTTCCTCCAATTACCATGCATTCTGCTTCCGGAGAATCACTCCCATGCCCTGTATGCTTTCATCCACTCATCAGTGTAGGGTCGGAACCTTTTCAGCAGGGTCTCAGAGAAGCCATGTGCCCCATTCACTCGAAGTAACAGGGCAGGGATAAGACCCCTTGATAAGTAGCAAGCATTCAGGCTCGCCAGGGTGGTTCTTGCCATTGCAGATGACAGATGGAGCAAGAATATATGACAGAGAAGGAAGGCAGCCACAGACCAGGACTCCTGGTGGCACAGGGAATTCTATCTTCCAACCCATTTTTGCACAATATTTATTATCATTTCCTGTAATTAAAAACCTACTAAAATATCTGTGTGGTAAGAGGGTGAGTCCTGTGTTACAAGTGTTTCCTATAGATGATAGAGTGGCTATTGGGACAAGATAGAGGAAAAGGAGGGAGAATATGCCAGCAATGATAATATGCCGTCAAACACCCCCTGGGGAATTTGCGGAGGTGGGTGATTCCATCGTATTTATTACCTTCTCTTGGTGACAGGTTGGAAAGATCTGGAGTGCTTTGATGTATTACCCTATTACTACTGTCGTTGTTCTTGTTCATATCAAGCCTAGCACTCTTATTTTGACTTTGGGGAAGAGATGTGTCTTAGGTTGGTTTCCTTAAAAAAAAAAAGGATGTGGGACGGGGGTTTGGGGGCCAGTGCGTCACTGAAGGAGCAATCGTAGGAGAGACCTGCTGGGGAGTGAAGGAAGCAGAAACTAGCTGCGCAAAGATACAGTTTCTGGTGGAGTCTAGCCTGATCCCTAGGGCAACTCTGGAGTATAAATTATACCCTAACTCAGTTCTGCCTCGAGGCAAGGGATTTGGCCTTCTGCAGCCCATATTGATGGTTTACAGACTGTGGGCTGCCCCATAGAGTAGGGGTGGGACCCCCTTTGGGGAGGTGGATCGCTTGGCTGAGGAGGGCACTACTCCAGAGAAGCCTGCAGCTGTGAGCTGTTAGCAGCCAAAGCTACAGGAGCTGCAGGTGGCTGGGCTGATCTGGAAACCGGGATACTCAAGGATGCTCTCTGCTCCTGACAGACTTTTGAGTATGTACCGCCAGGGCTTCTGATATTATCATGTGGAGTAGAGACAGCCCAAGAGGGCAATAAGAAAGATGTTTCAGTGCAATCCCTATCACAATTCCAGTGACATATTTTTAAAAGATGTTATTTTTTTTTATCTGAGAAAGAGAGAAAGAGCATGTGCAGGGGGAGAAGCAGACTCCCCGCTGAGCAGGGAGCCCGATGCGGGGCTCAATCCCAGGACCCTGACACCATGACCTGAGCCAAAGGCAGATGTTTAACCTACTGAGCCACCCCGGCGCCCCTCCAGTGGTATTTATTTCACAGAAATAGAATAAACAATCCTAAAACTCATCTGGAACCACCAAAGACACTGAATGGCCAAAGCAATCCTGAGAAAGAGTGAAGCATCACACTCTTTGGTTTCAAACTGTACTACAGAGCTGTAGTCATCAAAACAATATAGTACTGGCATAAAAATCGTTATATAGACCAATGGAATAACTAGAAAGTAAGGCTTCTTTATTTTTATTAAAGTATTGCCACACAATATTACATTAGTTCCAGGGGTACAACATAGTGATGGGACGAGTCTGTGCTCATCTCGAGCGTAGCTCCCATCTGTCACCATACCATGTTATTACACCACCACTGACTATATTCTCTATGCTGTACGAGTGAGGCTTCTTAAGATTCCATATGTAAGAATGTCATACAGTATTTTCTTTGTCTGACTTATTTCACTTAGGATAATGCCCTCAATGTATACCCATGTTGTCACAAATAGTAGGATTTCCTTCCTTCTTCGGGCCAAATAATATTCCGTTGTGTATATAGCATATTTCTTTGGCCTCCCTATAATCCATATTCCTTACAGAATTTGGAGAAACTGTTTGAAACCTACATCCGTTCTATAATTTCCCTACTAAAATTCCTCCATTGATTTCCCATTGCACTTAGAAAAACCCTAATTTCTTACTCTGGCCTATGAGCTCATATGTGATCTATCCTCTGTGTACCTCCCTTCTTCATCTCCTACTGACCTCTGTCTATTCCTTGAGAGCCCAGCTGATCCCTGCCTCAGGCCTTTTGCACTTGTTGTTGCCTCTGTCTGAAAGGCTCTTCAAATAAGAAGATGCTCTTGTGTGTTCTTTTCATCCTGGCCCTAGTGTGAATGCCTTTTCAGAGACCATTTCTGACTTCAAGTGCCCTTTCTCTGCCACTCCCCCAGACGGTTCCTATCACATCATCTTGCTGTATTTGTTTATAACCCTATTTTCTGTCTCTGCCTATCAGAATGTAAGCTCCAGGAAGGCAGGAATTTAATCTGTTTTGCTCACTGCTGTATGGCCAGTGCCTAGAATGCTTCCTGGCGTACGCTAGGTGCTCAAATATTTGTCAAACAAATGAAAGGAAAGATCCTTAAGTTTCTATTATTCAGTCAGAAAAGTCAAACGTTCTCCTTAGAAGAATGGGAAAATTAAACGAATGCTAAATTTGCAAAAGAAGAAATAAGTATCCACTGGTATGAAAAATGTTTAACGTCGCAATAAATACAAAAATTACAATTTATGTAGCCCTGAGCTACATTTTTTCTTTCATAATCACTAAATATTTAAAAGAAGATCATGGTACCTATATTAGCAAGGTTCTGGGAAGCAGGCTCCCTCATACGCTGTGGAGCTCTGGGGAGCATCTTACAGTCAGTTTTATTATTTTGTATAAAGACCCTCACAAATGAAAATGCCTTTCTCCCCGATCATCCTGATTCTAGGAAGTTACCCCACAGAAACAATCATTAATGTTTACAAATATCTTGGTCATGGCACTGTTATTTTATAATAAAAAGTTGAAAATGTCAAAGTGACCCAAATCATTTAGGTGTAATAGGATACTTTGGATGTGAGGCGCCAGGGTTCGAAAGTGAGCATCTCCCAATGCACGTGTTTGCTTGGGTGGGTTGCACGGGGTGGAGATGAGAAGGGCCACTGTTGTACATGGCAAGCCAAGGAATTTCCCCAACTTGGACCCCCACAGAGGTTCAGGGAGGTGAAATATCCTTGGTGGCCTGGGTTGGGGAGGTGGGCTTGTGCAGAACTCGCCCTAAGGCAATGAGGGGTCTTCCTGGTGGGCGGGGCCGCACCATTGGTGGTGAGTATTGGTGTTGGTCGTGTAAGTAGCAGACCAAGGAGATCATATCCATCCAAATGCATTGGTGGATGAGGGTGGAAGCGGGGAGTGATTTAAGAAGTAGCCCTTTGGGGCAGAAGCCGATTCCCTGTGACGTCGCATGTACTGTGGCGAGCCTGGGAGTTCAACACCAGAGCTCAGCATGAGGGCGTCTCTGTGGGACGGGCAGGGGTTCTAGGAAATCTTGAGATGGGGGGAGTATGAATCAAATGTGACCTCATGGAAAATGCTCAGGATATAATGCTAAGTGAACGGCAGTGTTGGGGATGTTTAAATGTTTAAAGTTTCCCCATACGAGGTTAAGAAATACCATATATCTTTTAAAAAATATATGCACAGAAAACTTAATTGATATTGGAAGTCCAAAATAATGAACCAACAACTATTGGAGTTCAGCAGGTTTTCCAAGTGAAAGGACCTGCATAAATGATTATCAGTAGCCTTCTCTATGTGAGCAGTGATTGATAACACAATACGAGGGGAACCTAAAGGCCCGAGGAGGGAACTGAATGAATGGAAAGGAGGTGTCATGTCTCATGGGTGGTAGGGGCTTAGCGCTGTAAGTACGTGTGTCCTGTGTATAGCAACAAGAAATACCACACATCTTTATTAAGTTAACGCTTCTAAATTGCATCAATATGCCCCAATTCCCTTTTTGTCATGATTAAGGCTATTAAAATGTTATACATAATATGTAATATACTTCTGTCCCCCGTGAGTCTCTCCTCTACCCAAGGGTTTTGAGAATTTCCACATACAAGAAAATTTGGGGATGTCTTTTGCCTTCAGGTTATCATGACTACCCCTGAGATTGTTCAAGTGTGTACGGGACATCAGACGAGGGCAACCTCACGGCCTTTGTGGCAAATTTGGGAGCCAGTTTTTCTTTTCCTGTGGTTGTCTGGACATTTAGGGTACAGAGTCTTGCGGCTCAATGGCCCCAACATCATGAGCAGCCCGACGAGAGGCCCCACCACTTTCCATGGTGTTGGTGTGGACCATAGGTCCCTCTCACCTGAGTAGCTTTAGAGCAGTTACATTTTCTCTTGTTAACTCACCTCAGTGGGACAGTATAGAAATAGTGTGTCAACTTTAATCCTGATTTGTAAATATATGTGTAAAATTTCTATAGAAAAAAATTCCGGGAGGATATTCATAGTACCAGACCCTGTTCTGTGTGTCTTATATGGATCACCTGTAACCCCCATGTCATCCCAGGACATAACTCACTTACATTTCCTACACAGAGGAGGATTTGAACCCGTGCAGTCAGCTGCCAGGGCTTATGGGCTAAATAACTATGTTCTAGTATCTTTCCTTTTGTTAACAGCAACTTTTGGAGTGGTATGATTATAGGGATTACATTTCTTCATTTATACTTTTGTGACCTCATCCAAATTTTGTTCTACATGGTTGTATTTACAATCAGCCAGCATCTACCAGGGAGTACAGGATGGTGGTTATGAGCAAGGTGTGTGGGGCCAGCCTCCCCCGGTTCCGATCCCACCTGTGTGACCACGGGTGGTCACTTCACCTCTTTGAGCCTCCGCTGCCTCCCGGGGAGGGGAGAATGATAGTGGTGTCTTCCTCAGGGGGTCGTTGTGGGGAGCCCGTGATGAGTTACCCTAGATAAAACTAGTGTGGTGTGCTGGGCACTGCTCAAAGGCCTTTATGTATCGATTACTCGATTATTCATATTAGTTGAGTAAATGAGTCTGCAGGCTGCTGGGACTCCACATAATCACGTATTTCATCTGAGCCCTCACCATGAGACTGGTCCAAAAGGGTCACTCTGAGGACAACCCCTCAGAGAACAGAATGCAGTGGTATTTCCCCCCTAGCCCCCCCCCACCCCCAAATGAGACTTAATTATGGAAGGGACTGCCAGACAGGACAAAGTGTGAATGGGGAGGAATTGAGACAGCTAACTTTGCGGGAGCCCTTTTCTGAAGTTTTCTCTCCTCCGGGACGAGAGGAGCTTAATTAGCAGCTTAGGGCCTGATTAGAGAAGCCCCATCAGCGACAAGCCCCCCCTGCCCTGGTCTAATTGCCTTCCTGGAATGCCCAGGGTAGGGTGGGGAGGCAGGCACCTATGAAGAGGTGTTCCTGTGTTTGCTGGGGCTTGAAAGCTGCAGGTGCTGAACAGGCTTATTCCTCTGGTCCCCTCAAGCCCCACTTAGCCATCACATTCTGCTCTCCCCCGTGGCCCAGTCTTCTGGCTTGGTCCGGCTGGAGGTGAGTGTGAGCAATAGCAGATCCGAGAGAAAATGAACCACAGTCTAGATGCAAAGTGTACCTGACAACCTGAATCTTGGTTTTCTATCATGTAAAATGGGTTTATCTCTTTTTTCTTTCTTTTTTAAAAAGGATTTTATTTATTTTAGAGGGAGAGTGCGAGAGAGAGTGCAAGAGAGAGAGCGAGAGAGAGAGCGAGAGCACGCATGCACAAGCAGGGGAGGGGCAGAGGGAGAGGGAGAAGCAGGCTCCCCACTGAGCAGGGAGGCCAGTGCGATGCGGGGCTCCATCCCAGGACTCTGGGGTCATGACCCCAGCCGAAGGCAGACGCTTACCCGACTGAGCCACCCGGGCGCCCCTATCTCTTTTCTCTTGAGAGGGGAGGGCCAAAGCTAGTACTAGCTGAGAGTTACTAGTTGCATCTCCCCCTTGCCGTGATGCAAGACACTTAGCCTTTGGGGACTCAGTTTCTTCATCTGTATCATGGGACTGGTGCTGCCTCTCACACCTGCTTCAGATAATTGCTTTCAAAACGAGAAGAGACACGGTAGGTGAGACCACACAGAAAATGAAGGCTGCAATTTAAGTATCGGGGGTTCTATTAAGAAAAGGGGAAGAGCAAACAGCTCCCTTCTTGAATCTCTGAGAAACTTGTAACTCTCGGGTAGGTGTTGGGAATGCCGTGGTACTGGCATCACAGAAAGAACTGTGATGAAGCTCTAAGTGGGCTCTAAAACAGAGCAATCTCCTTGGTGGGAGATTTAATTTCCCCATCACTGTGATTTGTCAGGAAGCTCAAAGACCAGTCATCAGCGCTGCTGCAGAGAGGGTTTCTGTTGTGGGTGGGAAGTAAATCTAGATTCCCACAGGCTAGGGTCCATGAAGCTACTTTTGGTGGGTGCTTGGCTGAGCTCCCCTAAGGCAAGAGAGCTGAGGTCTCTCATTTAGGACTGGTCCACTGGGCACTGACTTTGGGAGAGGCTTTAAGGAGATCGGGGATGAAGAACCCCATCCAGAACAAGCGAGACCTGATGCTCCTGCTCATGCTTTATAAGGCTAGCTCAGTCTAGGTGTCCCCATCGTCACAGCCTTTCCCCTTCCCCGTCCCCCTTTAAAGGAAGGCAGTCCATTGGTCCTCACCACTCTCCCCGACGTGGAGAGCTCGAGTAGTTGTGGGCATCAGAAAAGCAGTACTATGCCTCTGAAAAGGAGTAGCCATCCCAGCAAGAAAGAGTGTCTTGTTGGTCTGCAAATCTGGGCTCCAGCCACTCCCAGCCTCTCCCACCAGGAGTTTGCTTCTAGGCAAGACCCACCTCACCTCGATGCCTCTCTTTTCTCATCCCTGCTTACCCCATCTGAAGGCAGAAGGGCACAACCATAACCTTTAGAGACTCCTTTAAGTTCCAAGATGCTACTGTATGCTCAGCCCAGGGAGGAGAAGTGTAAGAGATTTGAGGTCAGCCTTTGGATAGACTTGATATGCCATTCTAGAAGTTTGTTGCCAGATCGCAAAATGAGGAAGAACCTCCAGGTTTCCACTTTTCAGGTCATCTGCCCCACCTCCCATCTGTGTCACGATGACCACCACAGCGAGGGGCTGCGGCCGTGGGGAGGTGGAAAGGGTTCTGGATCCCAGCTCTGGCTTTTCTTTCCAGCCATGTGACTTTTGGACAAGTCTGTTGACCTCTCTGAGTCCCACTTTCCTCATCTGAAAATGGGCTGTGTGAGGATGGGATGAGATAATGGGTGTACGATATTCTAAAATGAGGGATCATGAAAGTCATTTGTAATTTTGGGGAGGAGCTCACACCTTCCCTTGTGTGCAACAGAATCAATGTCTGTTGTATCACATGACCTCACTGATATGAGGAATTCTTAATCTCAGGAAACAAACTGAGTGTTACTGGAGTGGTTGGGGGTGGGAGGGATGGGATGGCTGGGTGATAGACATTGGGGAGGGTATGTGCTACGGTGAGCGCTGTGAATTGTGCAAGACTGTTGAATCACAGATCTGTACTTCTGAAACAAATAACGCAACATATTTTAAGAAAAAAGAAAAAGAAGAAGATAACAGGAGAGGAAGAAAAGGGGAGTATGTCAGAGGGGGAGACGAACCATGAGAGATGATGGACTCTGAAAAACAAACTGAGGGTTCTAGAGGGTAGGGGGGTGGGGGGATGGGTTAGCCTGGTGATGGGTATTGAGGAGGGCACGTTTTGCATGGTGCACTGGGTGTTATGAACAAACAATGAATCATGGAACACTGCATCAAAAACTAATGATGTAATATATGGTGATTAACATAACAATAAAAAATTAAAAAAAAAAGAATCAATGTCTGTTGAACACGTGACATGTCCTCTCGTTTTGTCCTGCAACACTCCTGTGACTTTGGTGGTTTCATGTCCATCTTCTACAGGAAAGAGCTGAGGCCAAGAGAAGGTAAGCAGCCGGCTGGGGTCTGACCCTGCTGGGCTAGAACTTTGAAGCGTTCTCGTTCCGTGACGACATGCTGGTTCTGCCTCGCTGCTATTTTCAATGAGACTTGCCAGCGAAACTTTTCCTATGTCTTGATGAGTTTAAATCCAACTAGAAAATGACCAACTGAAGGTTTTTTTGTTTTTTTTCTGGACAAGTTTCTGAGGACCCTATTTTGATCTCTGGGTTGAGCCGCTTTGTAACCTGAACACAGACAGAGTGTGGGTGGAAGGAGCTGCTATGTTTTTCACCATTTAAACATTCTGAGGACCCAAGTCTCCACCCCCCCCCCCCCCCCCCCCCCCCACTGAACACTTTGAGTAGCAGTCAAAGCATCTGGTACTTCATTTCTTTGTTCCTTTTTCCTCTTCAGGTCATCACAAACAAATGATACCAGTTCTATTATAGTGGCAGAGGGAGGGTAACTGTCCTCCGTATCTCTTTAGTTCTATATATTCATCACGACATCCCCAGTGTCCAGAACACTGCCTGGCACAGAGGATAAAGGCAGATCTTTTATAAATCTTTGTTGCATACTTCCAGCTGAGGAGCAGTGACCACAGAACTTTAGGCACATCATACCACCTTTGTATCTTGCCATTTTTAAATAACTTTGAACCTGCCTTGGAAGATCTAAGTGGATTAGTTTTGCTGAGCTATATAAATACTCCTCAGATCTATGGCAGGATATTTTCCACAGCATGGGCTCTTATAAAGATGGTGTCTAGGCAGTTCTAACAATCCCTTCCCAGTGCAAACTTTTTACTTTTAAAATCATCTACCCAGGGGCGCCTGGGTGGCTCAGTTGGTTAAGCGACTGCCTTCGGCTCAGGTCATGATCCTGGAGTCCCAGGATCGAGTCCCGCATCGGGCTCCCTGCTCGGCGGGGAGTCTGCTTCTCCCTCTGACCCTCTTCCCTCTCGTGCTCTCTATCTCTCATTCTCTCTCTCTCGATTAAATAAATAAAATCTTTAAAAAAAAAATCATCTACCCATACATTCTCTCGTGTGATCCATAGTGGCCTCTAGGCTCTGAGGCCAGTGTTCCTCTGCTCTAAGATGACAGGTGGAGTGTCATAAACACGGAAATCTGCCGGGCTTTCTTTCCTCTGAAGCCCCTGTTAGTTTTCTGAGGTTCCGTGGAAGTTTTAGGGGACCATCCACAATCTCAAAGAGCAGGTGATCTTGAGGTCTTTCTCCTTTAGCTTTGGAAACTGTGAGAATTACACGTCGTAGGTGTGTTTACTGTGGGCAGTGGGTCTCGAGCATACGCGAGGAATGTGGGGGAAAGATAACCTAGACTTACAGAGGTCCACCAAGGGAGGCCTGTCTGGAAGTAAATTATTTCTGTGTTGGATCAACAGTTAGATAACAGATCACTGAGAATGTGGAATGTCGATGTTGCTCAACACCGTGGAGCATGGTGGGTTCATGGTGGTATTAAGGATTCGCTTTCTTCCTGTGCATCCTTAAAAGTCAGCAATTTCAGCTATTTTATGGGCTTCAAAAACAGGAAATGGCTGCTTCAGTGATCTTTTCATATTTCTGAGCAATTTAGTTTATCTGGGTTGCCTGGGACGAAATATCTTCCTCTGGGGCCACACCGAGGCAGGCCCTCCATGGGTCTTCTCCCTGCCTGAAGATTTTTGTGGAGCTGCTATGTGTTTTCCTTAAACTTAATCGTTAGGAAACCAGCTGACTGTTCTAGCTAGAATTATCAGTCATTTTGAATGGGTTCAGGAATTTAGACAGTGTATCAGAGGCAAGGAGGACCTGTTTTTGGAGGGGTTGACCTTTCCGGCTCATCTGCAGATCGGCAGATGTTCAGCAACTTTGGTTTTCTTAAAAATTGTCCTCTGCCCCCTGCAAAATGGTTGATACTCAGAAGAATCACATGCAGCTGTGTTTTGAGTGACGGGTCCCTCTATGCCGCTCACCATCTCAAAATGGAGGCCCCGGTCGTCCTGGGAATCTGGGTGTATAAAGATTTCAGGAGCTGACTCCAGTAGCACAGATTTGGAGGCCTTCCTAAGCTTTCCATTTTCTCCCTTGAGCATCTGCCTTTCTTCGTCATCCATAGATCTGTCTGATTTTGGTTGAACCACTGTTTGTGCACTGCCTTTCCAGAACCCATTTGGCAAAGTCTTCTGGCGGCACTCTTATCGGTCTGATGATGATAGGGCTACTTATTCTAATTGTGCTTGGCATCTGGCAAACAGGCAATTTTATTTTGCATTTATTTATTCATCAATACTTCTTTCCAAAAGAGACTTGAAGTGGCTTATAAAAATGCATGGCACACAGTAAGATACAATAAATTAAAAATGAGGGATGAGATTTGGGCAAAGTGCAGGTAGGTAGATGATGATGAGGAGCCAGGAGCAAGGTTGGTTCACACAGCTTTTGTCTAGCTGCTGTAAGCTACCCTCGAGGTGGATGGCTCCTTGGTGGCTGCATACTCCTCATTAGAGTCTGATTTGGACGGGAGCCCTTGTGCACCCTTCTACCCTCCTACCCCTGCAGAGGAGACATGACAAATAAAGGTGTTACGACAAAAGGGGGGGACATGTGCAGTGTTTCCAACTCAGAATTGGAACAACTTTCCCAAAATCTTTATCTAACTTATGTTGTTTTCCTCCTTGCCCAATGTAGTGGATAATTTTCGTAAAGCTGCTCAAAAATTCTGGGGATAAAAAAGGTGTTCCTTACGTGATAGCTCATTATGACCATACTCAGGAGGAAACGGATAGCGGCTGGGGACACAGCGGGGGACCAACAGATGTGGTTCACATCCTGGTGTAGTGGCTTTTACCTCAACCACATTACTTCCTCTCTGCAGGCCTCTGTCTTCTGGTCCATGAATACGGACAATGACAATATGGCCTGGGGTGGGGTGTTGTGAGAAGTGAGTGGGGCACTTGATGTGAAGCACCTAGAACAGTACCCAGCACACAGGGGGAGCTGTCTTCCTATCATTATTTATTTATTTTAGAGAGAGAGAGAGAGAGAGAGAGTCGTTTGTTTTATATCTTTTTTTTCTGCTTTGTGTTCTTTATTTTATTTTATTATGTTATGTTAATCACCATACATTACATCATTAGTTCTTGATGTAGTGTTCCATGATTCATTGTTTGCGTATAACACTCAGTGCTCCACGCAGAACGTGCCCTCTTTAATACCCATCACCAGGCTAACCCATCCCCCCACCCCCCTCCCCTCTAGAACCCTCAGTTTGTTTCTCAGAGTCCATCGTCTCTCATGGTTCATCTCTCTCTCCAATTCCACCCCCGCTTCATTTTTCCCTTCCTACCATCTTTTTTTTTTTTTTAACATATAATGTATTATTTATTTCAGAGGTACAGGTCTGTGATTCAACAGTCTTACACAATGCACAGCGCTCACCATGGCACATACCCTCCCCAGTGTCCATCACCCAGCCACCCCATCCCTCCCACCCCCCACCACTCCAGC
>NW_027397083.1:1045906-1133062 GCF_003265705.2 Callorhinus ursinus | reverse complement strand
CTCAGTTTGTTTCCTGAGATTAAGAATTCCTCATATCAGTGAGATCATATGATACATGTCATCTTAAGTTCCAGATTCGGAATTTAAGAGTAAAATCACATGGTATTTGTGAAATCATATGGGATTTGTCTTTCTCTAGATGACTTATTTTACTTAGCATTGTACCTTCTAGGTCCATCTATGTTGCTACAAATGGCAAGATCTTATTTTTTTAAATAGCTGAATAATATTCCATGGTATGTGTGTGTATATATGTATACACACACCACATCTTCTTTACCCGTTCATCTGTGGAGGGACACTGGTTTACTTCCATATCTTGGCTATTGTATATAATGCTGCAAGAAACATAGGGGTGCATCTATCTTTTCGAATTCGTGTTTTCATTTTCTTTGGGTAAATACCCAGTAGTGGAATTAATGGATCCTATGGTAATTCTATTTTTAATTTTTTGAGGATCCTCCATGCTGTTTCTTTACACTGTGATTGTAGGCTGATCATTAGACTCTGATACTTCAGGGGCTTCTCTCTGTATTAGGAAGCTGACCCTTCTGAACAAAGCTGCCTTGAAAATGTCTCACGAGGACCTGAAAAACTCCATTTTTTGTACTGGGAGTTGGGTGGTCCCGTGGTGATGATTTGTGTCTTCATTTTCTACTGGTTGTGGATAAAAGTGTGC
This sequence comes from Callorhinus ursinus, assembly GCF_003265705.2. Taxonomy (NCBI): domain Eukaryota; kingdom Metazoa; phylum Chordata; class Mammalia; order Carnivora; family Otariidae; genus Callorhinus; species Callorhinus ursinus. Next base: position 1,132,383 of record NW_027397083.1, on the reverse strand, counting down.
AAATAAGCGTGAATAGTTACCTGATCCCCAGCATTTCTGCTAAAATGTCACCTTCTCAACGAACCTTCTACTGGTCCTGTTTAATAGCCCCTTCTTTACTTTGGCTCTCTCCATTCCCCACACCCTGGTGTGTGTGCGTGTGTGTGTATGTGTGTGTGTGTGTATGTGTGTGTGTGTGTGTTTGATAGCACTTGTCATCATCTATCATGGAAAAAATATACTTCTTTTTTTAAAAAAGTATATTGCATATGCCTGGCTCTCTGCTACAATAGCTGCTCTACAAGGGGAAAGATCTTTGTCTGTGTTGTTCTGAGCAACCAGAAGAATGCGTGGCACACGGTAAATTCTCAGTAGATTCTCACTGAATAAATAAATGAATATAGTCTTTCTCTCTCTCTCTCTGCTTCCCTTTGGTCAGGATGATTTGTGTGAATTTCTTTTAGAACACAGCAAATCATTGTTTTGGCTGAAGGTCAAGATTAGATTAGGCTGTAAGGGGGGGCGGAAAACCCTCCTAAATATTCACATTGTCAGGAATTCAGCAGGGGAAAAACACCAGATGCTGACCTTTATTTCATCCATAGATCAGCTTTTGTCAAACATTGATCAAAGTTCCATTTTCTTATGTATCTGAAATCCTATGAGATCTTTCTCAAATTCAGTTTTTATTTCAAGGATGGAAGGAGGACAAAAATAACCACCTTTGAAGTCCACATTCGGTATTCTCATTACCCCAAATCATCAGCATCCAAAGGTGCAGAGACAAGATTGTCCAAATACTTGGCAAGAACTCTATCTGTATTAGAATTCTAAACTCAGTGTGATGCCTTTGTCCTTTAATGAGCTGTGCAGGCTAATTCTGGAATGGCTCGATTCATGTAGCTCATTGACTGATAATGATCTGGCATTTAAAAGAAATGGGACAGGTCCTTTGGAATAAGAGGAGCATTTGGAAACCAGGCCAGGCTGCTTGGCAGTAATAATGAGGAAGAAGAGACTTGGCAGGCAACAGGTTGTAGAGGTTCTAACGGAGCTTATCCTTCATGGCTCACTCTCTTGCATCCAGCTCCATTGTGTTCACATGCATATCAAAACCAACCACAACGAAAGACAGAGTTGATATTGGGACGCCAGGGGACTGTGGACTTGGAGATAAAAAGATTCCAAAACGTACACGAACCTAGGAGCACGTTACTCTGTTATTGCAGAATTTAGAAAAAAATAATTTCTAAGTGTGTGAATCAGACCGTGTGCTAAGAATGGTACGTCTCTTGTGTTCTTCACAACAGTACCGTGACTTTGGAGTTGAAATTCCTCTTAGGCCAACAAGACTGGGGTTCAGAAAGATGAGTTAACTTGTCCGAGGTCTCAAGGTACTTGAACCCAGGTCTGTTTCAAAGCCCATGTAGTTAATACTATACCAATAGGGCTTCTCCATCAAAAGGGGGGTTTCTGGCTCTGTAGTGAGGCTGATGAAGGTTTCCAATTTGGCACCTATCAGAAGTTTGGAAATGCCTAAGGAACAGAGTTCTAGACCGAGCTTGGCCTCTTTGCTATGAAATCATGAGCTAGTCACTTCACCTCTTTGACCCTCATGCTTCTCTCAAGAATGGGATTAACAATATATGCTCTGAAGGATTTCCAAAAGATCAAATGTAATAAAGTTTGTAAAAAACGTAAAGTGCTTGACAAATTTACAGGATTATTATCATTGTGGAGAATGATCACCTTAATTGATCTTTAATGAGATTTTATTTTTTTATTTCAGCGGACAACCTAGGATTCATGATGGAGAATGGCACCGTGGTGACAGAATTCGTTTTGCTGGGGTTCCAGCTGCCGGCGGAGTTGCAGATGGGCCTCTTCTTTGTGTTTCTGGTCATTTATTTCATAACCATGGTGGGCAACCTGGGCATGATTGTGTTGATTCAGAGAGACCCTCGTCTCCAAACCCCCATGTACTTCTTCCTCCGCCATCTTTCCTTCCTGGATGTTTGCTACTCCTCTGTCATTGTCCCTCAGTCGCTTGAGACCTTGGGTACCAATAAGATGGCCATCACCTATGAGCGCTGTGCCACTCAGTTCTTCTTCTTCACCCTCTGTGCTAGCACTGAATGTTTCCTTTTGGCTGTGATGGCCTATGACCGCTATGTGGCCGTGTGTAATCCCCTCCTCTATGTCACTGCCATGACACCACAGACCTGCCTGGGGCTGGTGGCTGGGGCCTATGCCGGTGCCATGGTCAATGCTGTGATCCGCACTGGGTGTACCTTCTCGATCTCCTTCTGTAAGTGCAACCACGTGGACTTCTTCTTTTGTGACCTCCCACCCCTGCTGAAGCTTGCCTGTAGTGACACCAAGTCACGGGAACGGGTCATCTACCTCTTAGCTTTCTTGGTGATTACAACCAGCATTTCAGTGATTCTGATATCCTACTTTTTCATCATTCAGGCTATCCTGAAGATTCGTACAGCAGGTGGCAAAGCCAAGACTTTCTCTACCTGTGCTTCTCACATGATCGCAGTGGCTCTTTTCTTTGGGACACTCATATTCATATACCTGAAAGGTAACATGGGCAAATCCCTTGGGGAAGACAAGATTGTGTCAGTATTTTACACTGTGGTCATCCCTATGCTGAACCCAGTGATCTACAGCTTGAGAAACAAGGAAGTGAAGGAGGCTCTGAAGAAAGCTCTCAATGGGATGACAGTTTCCCAAGTAGACTAAGACCTGAACTCCATCAATTTAGAAGTTCCTGCAAATCATCCTTTGGGTTTGGCTTCTCTCCTTAGCACATGAACCAGATTTCATAATTACAAAGACATATTGAAGCAAAAAAATTATATAGCTTTGGGTTCCAGCAATTTCTTTATTAACTCTATGAACTTCAGCCAGAAATTCTCTGCCCAGTTTTCACATCAGTAAAAATTTCTGCCTTGCTATGATTAAAGCCAGAATCAAGAGAGATGGAATGCCAAAGGGCTTTATAAATAATAACATGCTATAAAATGTAAAATTGACTTTCTTACCTGTCCTGGGTATTGTTGAGTGTTTTCTCAGCTACCTGAATTAAAAAAAGTTCAAGCTACTAAGCTAACTTTTACATTTGAATAATTACAAAACAATAGCTTCTTGTTTACAGAGTGAGGACAGAGTGGTTGTGGGTAGTAGGGTGGAAATCAGCCTTGACCGAAGAAACCTTTTCTCAACATTCAGTTATATCCAAGTTAGGGGTTTGTCATAGAAAACGCAAGTAGCTAAAGAGAGGAAGGAAAAATAGAGGGGAAAGGAGATGTAAACTGGGAAATGTTCACCTAGAATACGTTAGCTTACTTCCCAAAAGAGCATGGAGGACCAAGACAGTGGGGAATAAAAGAAAGATGTAGTGATTTGCATTAATTATTGGAAATAATTTGATCTGATATAGAGCTGAACTGAGTCCCACCTATAACTTTCTGGAATATTTCTTGATCAGCAAAGGTCAGAAGCTCTATTTTATTTCTGAAGGATTTCTCAAGGACCATCTCAAGCTGTTTTCTATTTGCCAATCATGAAAACCACTACCTACTCCCATCTCCTGTAGGGCTTTTACTTTATGGTAAGCAGACAAATAACTATGAATCGGACTGCCACCTTTTAATTATCTCATATCTGCTGGAAATATTACTTGGAAAATGTCTCCATGGAGATCCCACAATCTTGGTCATCAATTCAGCAAATATTTACTGTCTACTATGTATCAGACATAATCCTAGGCTCAGGAATATGGAAATAAGTAAGGTAGGCATGGTTCCTCCTTCATGGGGATGAGAACTTGGGGCATAGGCAGATATAAACCATGACAGTTAACGGATTTTGTTTTCATACGGTTTTGGAAAGTGGGAAAAAGGAGGACAGAGTAGTGTCACCCTGTGTAGTAGGGTTCTGACCTCGTCTGGTGTGGTCCGAAGAGGCTTCCCTGAGGAACTAACATTTATGCAGAAGCTTAAAGAGTAAGTATATCACAGTCATGGGGGAAGCTGAGGGAAGCCAGAATGGCTGCAGCATCGGGAGAGGAGCTGAGTGTGAGGGGAGGTTGGAGAACTCAGGAGCACCTAGGTCACAGAGAGCCTTGTGGGCTCCCTTAGGGACTTGTGGGCTTTAGTCTAAGAGTGAGGCGTGAAACGATCAGACCTAAATTTGAGAAAGATTCCTTTGGCTGCAGGGTGATGGGTGTGACTGGAGACTCATGGTCTGCGGTGGTGGAGATGGAAGGACGCGTCCTCATTTCATTTAAGAAGCAACAAATGGTCCATCTGGACGTGGGGTTTGGTTTTCACACAAGACTGTATGCTTCCTTCTAAAATACATATCAGGTCAGAGAAAGCTCACAGGTGTGTGACCATGATGTTTGTATAGGACTGATTCTTAGCAAAATGGTGAAATTGGGGAAATAGACTTTTGGAAGCATCTGCTTTTTCATTGGTCTACCTTTCCTTCCCTGCCTGTGACCTCCCTCAGGTATACATCGAAACGGCCATCAACTTCTCCCTCTCAAGAGGGCAACACATTTTCATTAACTCCTACGGTTTGCCAGGTTGTGTCAACAGGCTGAAGAAATCAGCCTCTGCAGGGCTTCTTACACACTTTAAGTCAGGAAAAGCTTTCAACTTAAAAAATATATAAATGGGGAAAATGCTAGAGAGTGAGGGTGCTATTTTGATAGTGGTGGGAGCTGCCAACATTCCTTCCAACTTATACTTGGTGAGTGGCAACAAACTGCCCATAAGTCACCGATCTTTGATACATGTAGAGTATTTGATGTAAATACAGTTGCTTCAGGGATGCACCAAGTGGATGCAAATAAAATGAGGTTTTCGTATGTTTTAAGGGATCACTTTCTGATTAATGTGAGAAGGCACTGGAAGAAATGGCATTTATGGTGAATTTCCACTTGCATATATTAATAAATATAGTAAGTGAAAACATTTATTATTTACCTAATGTGTGTCAGGCTCTGTGCCAAGAGTTTTTTATGTATCTCATAGATAGGTCTCATTCTTCTTATTTTTTATTTTTATTATTGAAGTATAGTTGACATACACTGTTATATTAGTTTCGGGTGTATGACACAGTGATTTGACAATTCTATACATTACTCAGGGCTCACCCATGATAAGCGTAGCCATCGGTCACCATGCAACATTATTACAATATTATTGACTACATTCTCTGTGCTGTACTTTTCATCTCTGTGACTACTTTATTTTCAAACTGGAAGTTTGTACCTCTTAATCACCTTTATCTGTTTCGCCCATCCCCCACCCACCCCCCCTCTGGCAACCACCAATTTGTTCTCTGTATTTGAAGTCTGTTTGTTTTTTTTTAAGATTTTATTTATCTATCTGACAGAGAGAGACACAGCGAGAGAGGGAACACAAGCAGGGGGAGTGGGAGAGGGAGAAGCAGGCTTCCTGCCGAGCAGGGAGCCTGATGCGGGGCTTGATCCCAGGACCCTGGGATCATGACCTGAGCCGAAGGCAGACACTTAGTGACTGAGCCACCCAGGCACCCCTTTGAGTCTGTTTTTTGTTTTGTTTTTCAGATTCCACATATAAGTGAAGTCATATGGCATTTGTCTTTCCCTGACCTATTTCACTTAGCATAATGCCCTCTAAATCCATTCATGTTGTCACAAATGGCAAAATTTCATTGTTTTTTATGGCTGAGTAAAATTCCATAGTGTATATATACCACTTCTTCATTATCCATTCATCTGTTGATGAACACTAGGGTTGCTTCCATATCTTGGCTATTGTAAATAATGCTGCAATAAACATAAGGGTGCACATACTTTTTTGAATTAGTGTTTTCATTTTCATTTTTTTTAAAGATCTATTTATTAATTTGACAGAGAGAGAGAGAGAGAGAGAGAGAGACAGTGAGAGAGGGAACACAGCAGTGGGAGTGGGAGAGGGAGAAGCAGGCTTCCCGCGGAGCAGGGAACCCGATGTGGGGCTCGATCCCAGGACACTGGCATCATGACCTGAGCCGAAGGCAGATGCCTAACGACTGAGCCACCCAGGCACCCCAAGTGTTTTCATTTTCTTTGGTTAAATAGCCAGTGGTGGAATTTTTAGATCGTATGGTATTTCTATTTTTAATTTTTCGAAGAGTCTCCAAATTGTTTTCCACAGTGGCTGCACCAATTTGCATTCCCACCAACAGGGCATGAGGGTTCCCTTTTCTCCACATCCTTGTCAACACATGTTCTTTCTTGTCGTTTTGATTCTAGCTATTCTGACTAGAACAGGTGTGAAGTGTGAGGTGATATCTCTCTGTAGTTTTGGTTTGCATTCCCATGCTGATGAGTGATGTTGAGCATATTGTCATGTGTCTGTTGGCCATCTCTATGTCTTCTTTGGAAAAATGTCTATTCAGGTTCTCTTCCCATTTTAATCAGATTATTTGTTTTTGTGTGTGTGTGTTGAGTTGCATAAATTCCTCATATATTTGGATATTATTCTCTTATTGGGTATATCATAATATCTTCTCCCATTTAGTACGTTGCCTTTTTGTTTTGTTGATGGTTTCCTTCTCTGTGAAAAAGCTGTTTATTTTGGTGTAGTCCCAATAGTTTATTTTTGCTTTTGTTTCCCTTGCTTGAGGGAACGTATATAGAAAAATGTTCCCATGGCTGATGTCAAGCAAATTACTGCCTATGTTTTCTCCTAGGAGTTTTATGGTTTCAGGTCTCACATTTAGGTCTTTAATCCATTTTGAATTCATTTTTGTTCATGGTGTAAGAAAGTGGTCCAGTTGCATTCTTTTCATGTGGCTGTCCAGTTTTCCCAATGCCATTTGTTGAAGAGACTGTCTTTTCCCCATTGTATATTCTTGCCTCCTTTTTTATAGATTGACTGACCATGTACGTGTAGGGCTTTTTATACTGTTCCATTGATCTGTGTGTCTGTTTTTGTGCCGCCACCATACTGTTTTGATTACCACAGCTTTGTAATGTATCTTGAAATCTAGGTTTGTGACACCTCCAGCTTTGTTCTTCTTTCTCAAGTTTGCTTTGGCTATTTGGGGTCTTTTGTGGTTCCAAACAAATTTTAGTATTATTTGTTCTAGTTCTGTGAAAAATAATATTGATATTTTGATAGGGATCGCATTAAATCTGTAGACTGCTTTGGGTAGTGTGGATGTTTTAACAATCTTAATTCTTCCAGTCCACAAGCATGGCATATCTTTCCATTTGTTTGTATTGTCTTCAATCTCTTTCATCAATGTCTTATAATTTTCAGAACATAAGTCTTTCACCTCCTTGGCCAAATTTATTCTTAGCATTTTATTATTTTTGTTGCAATTATAAATGGGATTGTTTTCTTAATTTCTCTTTCTGTTACTTCATTTTTAGTGTATAGAAGCACAACAGATTTCTGTATATTAATTTTGTATCCTGCAAATTTACCGAATTTATTTATTAGTTCTATTTTTTTTTGAGCCTTTGGGTTTTCTCATACAGTATCATGTCATTTGCAAATAGTGACAGTGTAACTTCTTCCTTACTGATTTGTATACCTTTTATTTGTTTTTCTTCTCTGGGCTAGGACTTCCAGTGTTATGTTGAATAAAAGTGGCAAGAGTGGACATCCTTGTTTGTTCTTGATAGGTCTCATTTGGAAAATAGACTCTACACATAATCTTTTAGGAACTAGAATCCTCTGAGGGTTGATTTTATGTATCAATTTTGACTGGGTCACAGGGTGCCCAGATATTTGGCTAAACATTATTTCTGGCGTATCTGTGAGGATGTTTCCAGAAGATTTGCATTTGAATCAGTGAACCCTATAAAGCGAGTTGCCCTCCCCCAAATGGATCGGCATCATCCAATTCATTGACGGCTTGAATAGAACAGTAGACAGAGGAAGGGAGAATTCATTCCCACTTTTCTACCTGACTGCTTGAGCTGGGACAGCAGTTTTCTTCTGTACGTGGACTGGGATTCACACTGTTGGCTTCCCTGGTTCTCAGGCTTCAGACTGAATCACACCCGTGCTCTTCTGGATCTGCTGGATCGTTTTAGCTTCCATATGAAGATCCGCATGAGCCAATTACTTGTGATAAATCTTCTATGTCATAAGCAGATCACCTCCAAAAGTTTCCTATCACCCTCTTTATTTATTATTATTATTTTGTGATAAGAATATTTAACATAGGATCAGCCCTTTTAACAAATTTTAAATATACAGTATAGATGGTAGTGATAGTTTTGCCATCACAAACCACCATGAAGTGGCTTAAGAAAAATCTCTCTCTCTCTCTCTCTCTCTCTCTCTATATATCTATCTATATATATATATATATATATATATATGCACATACATATATCCTGTTGGTTCTGTATCTCTAGAGAACCCTGAGTAATAAAATCCAGTTGGTAATATGGGAGACTTTTTCTTTTTATTCCTTTCAGCTTCTAAGTGTGTATTTTTTTTTAGGCACTGGGTTTTGGAATAAGTTTTCAGCTGTTATACTTTGGTCTCAATCTACCAAAAATGACATAGAAAAGATGAAGAAAGCAGACCTCCAGACTCTGAATCCGTTTGACTCACTACATCAAGAGACCAAAGTGCTATATTCATCTCATCACTTAGTATCTCAAAAAGTGGTGTCACCAAGATGGCATTGTAGGAGACCCCACAAAAACCAATTATTAGGCAACTATCTATGAACAAAACAGCCCTGGGAGAACTCATGAATACACTTGAGAAACTTCAACAACACAGTGGAACAACAACAACAACAAAATCTGAGAATAGTCCCACAAATGGGGAAAGAAAAACAGCTTCATTTTGCCTGCATCATTCCATCCCTTATGCTGTCACTGTTCAGTGCCAAGAGGGAGTTCCCCACCTAGAAAGAGTTCCCCTCCTTGGAGTGAATGTGCAGTGTCTTCAGCCTTTCAGGGCAAGGCACAAAGGACTCACTTGGTTTTACCCATCCAGAGATGGCTAGGAACAAGGAAGAAGAGCAGGGGCTAGCTACCAGCATCAGCCACACAGTGAAAGTGGCCATAGTTCCCAGTGACCTGTTCTGCAAAGGAATCCAGAAGCTTTGACCACTGAAGAAACCAACAGCCAGGATAGTCATAGACCCTATCCAGAGTTCACTGGTTTTCACCCCACGGGCTTTTGTGTTTGCACTTGCCGGCCACCCGAGTCCCTCCCACTTCTTTGCCCCTGCCCCCTCTGTACCAGCAGCCAGCCCAGGTCTCTGTGGCTGCGTGAGTGCAAAATTCCAGCTTAGACCCCTGCAGCCCCCCACTGCCATGTGTGCAGTCAAGGTTAGCCCCTCCATCTGTGCACTTACATGCTTACAGCCTGATTCTTGTCACCAGCCTTCACTACTGTGTGCATGCCCACGAAGAGACTCTGTAGCCCCAAGGGTGCATGAAGACAGCCAGGGCCTTTTGAAGCAAAGGCAAAAAGCAAAAATCAACAAGTGAGCCTAGATCAGACTAAAAAGCTCCTGTACAGCAAAAAGAAATGATCAGCAAAATGAGAAGGCAATCTGTGAATGGGAGAAACTACTGACAAATCATGTGTATGATTAGGGGTTAGTATCCAAAATATATAAAGAACTCATACAACTCGATAGCAATAAAACAAACAGTCCAATTAAAAATGGGTAGAGGACCTGAATAGGTGTTTTCCCAAAGAAAACATACAAATGGACAATAGGTACATGAAAACAGGTACATAGTGATGCTCAGCATCACTAACCATAAGGGAAATGCAAATCAAAACCACAATGAGGTACTGCCTCACGCTTGTTAGAGTGGCTATTCTCAAAAAGGCAAGAGATAACCAATGTTGCTAAGGATGTGGAGAAAAAAATCCTTGTGAACTATTGGTGGGAATGTAAATTGGTACAACCACAATGGAAAACAGGAGGGAGTTTCCTCAAAAGATTAAAAATAGAACTCCCATGTGAACCAGCAATTCCACTTCTGGGTATTTTACCCAAAGAAAATGAAATCGGGATATTTAAGAGATAGCCACATTCCCATGTTTATTGCAGCATTATTCACAATAGCCCAAACATGGAAACTACCTAGGTGTCTACGGACAGATGGATGGATTAAAAAAAATGTGGCGCACACACACAGGAATATTATTCTGCCATAAAAAGGAAAAATCTCACTTTTTGTAACCACATGGATGGACCTAGAGGGTATTATGCTAAGTGAAATAAATCAGACAGAGAAAGACAAATACTGTATGACCTCACTTTTATGTGGAATCTAAAAAGTCAAACTCATGGAAACAGAGTAAACTGATGGTTACCAGAGGCTGGGGGTTGGGAAAATGGGAAGATGCTGGTCAAAGGGTACAAACTTCCCAACATAAGCTGAGTAAGTCTGGAATCCTGTGAACAGCATGGTGACTATAGTTAACAGTATTATATCGTATGCATGAAAGTTGCTATGAGAGTAAATCTTAAATGTTTGCACCATAAAAACAATAACAACAACAAAATGGTAATGATGTGAGGTGAAGGATGTGTTAACCAACATCATTGTGGTGAACACTTCACCGCACGTATGTGCATGAAATCATCACATTGCTCACCTTAAACCTACACAGTATTATATGTCAATTATATCTCAATAAAACCAGGAGAGACAATACCAATATTTTATTGTGATTTCCATTTTCGTATATATCAATTTAAAAGGTAGATCCAAAGCCAAATTAACTATATTAGCACAAAAGGGTGTGGGTGTAGGGTAGAATTGTGGAGTATAACCCACGTAGCACAGAATCTTGGTCCTTTGGTTTGAGTGTACATTTATATATTTACTTTTGTGTATGGGTGTGGGTGTCATCCGAGAGAGCAGTAGCGCTTCAGCTAGGATCAACAACCACATAAACATTCTTTTTTTTTGTCATGGAGATCAATAGAGGACAGATAAAATATTTCTCAGATTTCTTTCTCTGCCCCCTTCCTCACATCTTACTGGTTTAACCTTCAAGGAAGGGAAAGTGCTTTCATCACAGCGATGTGCACGTGACCACAAGAACAGAGTAGCACAAGCCCCAACGTTGTCACCCCCCATGGGTCTCCCATACCTTTTTGGCAGCAACAGGGGTAGAGGGCAAAAAGAGTATAAGGCATTTTGGCTAAAATATTTTCTTGGTAATGAAGTTCAAAGAAAGTAAGACGGCTCTGGGCTCTGAATCTCATTTTGCCTGATGCTGAATTCAGACCTCAAAGAATATTTTCTCCTGAACCTTACTTAGATATAGAGTGAGGAGGATAAATCACCCGAGAAATTGGGTAAAGCTGATAGAAGTTGAAAGGAAAGTAGCTTGCCTGCTTCCCTGGGGTGCATCTGCTGGGTTGTTCGTGGAGACCAAGATGCTTCATGGACACTGTATGCTTCATCCTTTGAATCCTATTGGGAAAGATGGTCTCAGCTGTTTGCACTCATTTCTTCTTCAAAAACCATGAACTATTCTGGAAATTGTGGAAAAGAACATTGTGTCTTTTTCTTTTTCTCAACTTATCTTTATCCTTATTTAAGGCAAAATAGTGCAAAGACAAAAAAAAAAAAGACATCCACAGCAATAACAAAAAGTGCATTTTTTTCTTGTAATGGGATGAATATCTGAACTCCTTCTAATTCAAACCTTTTAGGAAATTTGTTTCTTTGAATTAAAGTAATAATTAATTAATTTTTATTTAAATTCAATTAACCAACATATAATACCTCGTTAGTTTCAGATGTAGAGTTCAGTAATTCATCAGTTGCATGTAACACTCATCACATCATGTGCCCTCCTTAATGCCCATCAACAAGTTGCCCCATCCCCCCACCGACCTCCCCTCCAGCAACCCTCAGTTTCTTTCCCATGGTTAAGAGTCTCTCATGGTTTGTCTCCCTGTCTGATTTCTTCCTATTCCATTTTTCCCTCCCTTCCCCTATGATCCTCTGCACTGTTTCTTATGTTCCACATATGAATGAAACCATATGACAATTGTCTTTCACTGATTGACTTATTTCGCTCAGCATAATACCATCCAGTTCCATCCACATTGATGTAAATAGTAAGATTTCATCCTTTCTGATGGCTGAGGAATATTCCATTGCATATATATATATATATATATACACATATATATCACATCTTCATTATCCATTCATCTGTTGATGGACATCTTGGCTCTTTCCATAGTTTGACTATTGTGGACATTGCTGCTATAAACGTTGGGGTGCAGATTCCCTTTCTTTTCACTACATTCATACCTTTGAGGTAAATACCTAGTAGTGCAATTGCTGGGTTGTAGGGTAGCTCTATTTTTAGCTTCTTGTGTAACCTCTATACTTGTTTCCAGAATGGCTGTACCAGCTTGCATTCCCACCAACAGAGTAAGAATCCATCAAAATCCTAGGGGATAACACAGGCAGCAACCTCTTTTACCTCGGCTGCAGCAACTTCTTATTAGACACATCTCCAAAGGCAAGGGAAACAAAAGCAAAAATGAACTATTGGGACAGTTTCTTTGGATCTTAAAACCCCCAAAAAAGGTATTGTAAAAATAGCTTGTCTACATCTGTTGCCTTTTTAAAAAAAAATCTTATTTATTTATTTATTTTAGAGATAGAAAGAGAGAGAGAGAGAGAGAGAGAGAGAGTGAGCTGAGGGAAGGGCGGAGGGAGAGAGAGAGAGAACTTCAAGCAGACTCTGTGCTGAGTATGAAGCCCTATGCGGGGCTCGATCCCATGACCCTGAGATCATGATCTGAGCCGAAATGAAGAGCCGGTCGCTTAACTGAATGAGCCACCAGGTGCCCCCACCTGTTACTTTATATTTTCACTATAAACATAATCTAAAATAGTTTATTCATTAATTCAATCAATTATTGATTGGCGGGGGCTATTGTCTGCCAGGCACCGCTCTAGTAGTTAGGAAGTTTTATCCATGAAGGAAATAGGCAAAAAGTCTTTGCTTTTGTGGAGTTTATATACTAATGGAGGAGGAGACAATAAACTTTGAATATAATAAATAAGTGAATAATGTAGTAAGTAAAGTGGAATGTTAAAATGTATCGAGTGCTACGGAAAACACTGGAGACATTGATTTTGATAACATGACTAATTCCCGGTGTCAGAGATACTGGACAGAAAGCTGGGAGATAATTATTTCCTTTCCAGTATGAATAGAATTTCAAATATACTCATCAAATAACAGCTCCCCATTTCTTCTACCCTCCAGTTACTGGAAACCACTATTGTATTCTCTGCCATTCTGAGTTTGACTGTGTTAGATACCTCACCATATATGTGGGACCATGCAGTATTTGTCCTTCCACGCCTGGCTTATTTCACTCAGCATAAGGTTCTCTAGGTTTATCCATGTTGTCGCAAATGGCAGGACTTCCTTCTTTTTTAAGGCTGAGTAGTATTCTATTGTATGTGGGTACCACATTTTCTCTATCCACTCATCTGTTGATGGATATTTAAGTTGTTTTCATATGTTGGCTGTTGTGAACAATGTTGTTATGAATATTGATGTACAAACATTTGTTCAAGTCGTTGTTTAAATTCTCTTGGGTACCTACCTAGGAGTGGAATTGCTGGATCATACGGCGAGTCTATGTTTAACTTTTGAGGAACCACTTGCTGTTTTTCACAGCGGCTGCCCTATCTACATTCCCACCAGTGATGCACAAGGGTTTCATTTTTTTCCACATCCATGCCAACACTTCTTATTTTCACTTCTGTTTTTAATTTTTGATGACATTTCTAATGGGTGTGAAGTGGTATCTCATTGTGGTTTTGATTTGCATGACTCTAATGATTAGTGATGTTGAACATCTTTTGGGCCATTTGTATATCTTCTTCGGAGAAATGTCCATTCAAGTCCTTTGCTCATTTTAAAATTCGTTGTTGAATTGCACATGTTCTTTATATATTCTAGATACTAATCTCTTATCAGATATATGATTTGCAAATATTTTTGCCCATTCTGAGGGTTGCCTCTTCACTCTTGATAATGTCTTTTCATACCTGAATGTTTTTAATTTGACGAAATCCAGTTTATCTCTTTATTTTTCCTTTGTCCCGTCTTCTTGGTGTCACATCCAAAAAGTCATTGCCAAATCCAATGTCATGAAGTTCCCCCTAAGTTTTCTTCTCAGAGTTTGTAGTTTTAGCTCTGATGCTTAGGTCTTTGATTCACCTTGAGTTCATTTTTGTATATGGTTGTAAGGTAAGGGTCTAACTTCATTCTTTTGCATGTGGATATTCAGTTTCCCCAACACCATTTACTAAAAGGAGGCACTCAACTATCATTTGCTGAAATCCTTAATACATGAGAGAAGATATTGTATAAAAATTCATAGGATTGACAGGAAAGGACTCTCAATTCATCTTCAGGTCCACTCTTCTGCCTTCTCCTATATCGTTGGCTCCTTTTTATTAATGGGGCAAATTAAGCCACGAAGGGTTAATTGATCCCAGCTATTGCAGCTAAATAACATCTGTGTTTTTAAGTTGCCATCAAAAGGGTGGTACTGCACTGTTCCCTTTCACAGTTTACCTGGGGGAAGAATGCTCCTCCAGAAGGGAAGATCCAAACCTGCAGGAGCATGAAAGATAATTTGAAAAGCTGTTTTCAACCCAAAAAACAAATAATCCAGTCAAGAAATGGGCAGAAGACATGAACGGACACTTCTCCAAAGAAGACACACAAATGGCCAACAGACACATAAAAAAAATGCTCCACATCACTTGCCATCAGGGAAATACAAATCAAAACCTCAATGAGATACCACCTCCTACCAGTCAGAATGGCTAAAATTAACAAGTCAGGAAATGACAGATGTTGATGAGGATGTGGAGAAAGGGGAACCCTCCTACACTGCTGGTGGGAATGCAAGCTGGTGCAGCCACTCTGGAAAACAACACGGAGTTTCCTCAAGAAGTTAGAAATAGAGCTACCCTGTGACCCAGCAATGCACTACTGGGTATACCCCAAAGATACAGATGTAGTGAAAAGAAGGGGTACCTGTGCCCCAGTGTTCATAGCAGCAATGTCCACAATAGCCACACTGTGGAAGGAGCCAAGATGTCATTCACCAGGTGAATGGATAAAGATTTACATATACAATGTTCATATATACAAAGTTCATATATACAATGGAATGTTACTCAGCCATCAGAATGGATGCATACCTACCATTTACCACGACACGGATGGGATAGGAGGGTGTTATGCTAAGTGAAATAAGTCAATCAGAGAGAGACAACCGTCATATGGTTTCACTCATATGTGGAATATAGGAAACAAGGCAGAGGACAATAGGAGAAGGGAGAGGAAACTGAATGGGAAGAAATCAGAGAGGGAGATAAACCATGAGAGACTCTTGACTCCGGGAAACAAACTGAGGGTTGTGGATAGGGAAGTGGGGGGGATGGGGTAACTGGGTGGTGGGCATCAGGGAGGGCGTGTGATGTGATGAGCACTGGGTGTTATATGCAGCTGATGAGTTACTGAACTCTACATCTGAAACTAATGATGTACTATATGTTGGCTAATTGAATTTAAATAAAAAAAAGAAAAACTGTTTTCAGCATGAGTATTGCTTTCACGGTACAAATGACATAAGGTAAATCTCTCCTATTTATGGCTTGTGGGGCTGCACAGACACTAGAGGGGTTAGGGGTGTGAGACAAACACGCTGGGGGAGTAGAAATCTAGTGGTGTTACTATCTCGTGAAAACCACGCAGACGCAACCAGTCTCTGAGGAGAACAGTTGTTTGTAGATGAGGTGGTCAGTGAATTAATGTCCAGTTTCTGTTTCTTTACATGGCGTGGAACCATCCCAGGCATCAACACTACTGTCCTGGTTCTGATGTGACTCAGTTTCACCAGGATCTCCAGGTATTTATGTGCCTTTTTCTGTTAGAATCTTCTTCTACTATAAATGAGGGACTTGGAGTGGAAAGACATCCCTGGACAGTTCAGATTTCCTCTTTATCAGGAACCTTGGCAGGGACGCTACGGAGTTTACCAGACCATTGTCGGATTTCCTAGGAGAGCTAAGACGATGGGGCTGGGCTGTGTGGAAACCCGCTAGGCCAGGAGCACAGCTGTCCTGAGTCTCCCACAGTATAGCCTGAGTAGAATCCGCAGGGTTGGTATGACGGTCCCAGAAGGTGCAGGCGTGAGCGAGCTCTGGAAGCCATGATGGGATGGGGGCTAGGATGGATGAAAGAATAAAGAGCAGGAACAATTAAAATGACAGAATCAGAGCATTGAAAATGAGCTAACGGCTGAGTTTCCTGCAGAAGGGCCATTTTGATGTGCAGTGAACAATCGTGCCAGCTCGCCTCCACGTTGACCGCTCCAGGGAGTATCACTCCTACAACACCACGGCCCATATTTACTTAGGAAATAGCTCGTTATTTTAATTTGTATTTCTTTCTTTATTCATGAGGTTCAGAGTTGTCTCATCTGTTTGAATCATTGACATTTCTTTTGTAAATTTTTTATGTGCTTTCTCAATTGATTTGTAAGAGTAATTTGCATATTGGGGAAATCAGTCCTTTGCCTGTCATCGGCGTGGCGACTATTTCCCCAAGTTTGTCTTTTGAGTATGGTTATGGTGCTTTTAGCTTCCAAAAATGTTAAAATTTGATGTAGTTAGATTTATCCATTTTTTCCCCCTTTGTAGCTTTGAGGTTTCCTGTTGTGATTAGAAAGGCCTCTTTAAGATAATCACATTATTCACCCATGTTTTCCCCGGGATTTGTTAAAATTTCATTTTCTTTTTATGGCTCAATTCTTGGAATCATCTGGAATTTCTTTTGCCTCACATCACAGTGTAAGTTTACATGTCTTCGGGAGACTGCAGAGCAACGCCGTCCCCCAGTGGCACGTGAGCTTCAGGAAGGTAGACACTGATCTTCGCTGTTGGCCAATGTGATGCCAGGGCCCGGCACAGCGCCTGCACCTGGTAAGTGTTTTAGTAAACACTCCTTTCGTTAGTGCATGAAAGGAATTCTGGAAGATAATCTGAATCTAATAAGAGGAAAACCTTCATCTCTGGATTTTACACTTCCAAGAGAATAAAAACAGAATGGATCACGGTCAGGAAATAAAAACCTAGTTGGCGAAGGAGGTAGAAACCAAGTCAGACCAGGAACCGGGGATGCTTACTTTGGAGAAAACTCAGTGGGGAATTCTTCCTTTGTCTAGTGTTGAGATGGGCTAGGGTCAGTGGTGGGTGCTTTGGCTTCCAGAGTTTAGGGAGGGGTTCTGGAATGAACTGTTCAGAGAGGGAGTGGGTTGTGTTTGCAAGTGGTGAGCGCCTTTTTCCCTAGGGGTGCTCAAGCAGACACTTGCGGGATTGTTGTAGAAGATTCAAACATCAAGAGCTAGGCAACTGAGCGCTATGGACTGAAGAGAACTGGGGTGAGGACTTGTGGACGGGAGGGGCCCTGTCCTGTCAAAGGAGCAACCCCCTCTCAGCTCTAACCAAGCGTTACCACGTGTTGCAACGAGATTTTTTTTTCTCAAGAAATTTGCAGTTGAATAGTTCAAATGGGAAGTTCCTTGATTTTTAAAATCCTACATGTAGCAAACAAAACATATCTGTTGGCTGGATTTCTCTTGCGGCCCACCAGTTTGCAACTCCTGTCTTAGAGGAAAGGGGGATTATATACCGTTAGTAGCACAGCTTCTGCACTAGAAGACTTTTCCGAACTTTTGTAACCTTGGCTGACTTCCTGAGCTATAAAAATGTGAAGGATTATTAATAGTGCCACTATATCACTAGAATATGACTCAGCATCTGAGAAGAGCGGATAGGATGGAGGAAGGGTTAGGATTTGATGGAAAGAAGAGGGTCTCTGGAATTAGTCTGTTATGCACGACCTCTCATCATTTCATGGTAATAAATATTAATTGCTGGTAATAATAGAGGGTAAGGAAGTTACATAAGCAAGTCTGAAAAGGACCGAAAGAGCCAGAAATATTGGAAGTGTCAAGGCAGTGGTGAGAGAGAAAGAAAGAGAGGCAGAGACAGAGATGGAGAGACAGAGAGAGAGACAGAGAGACAGAGAGGATGGAGGATGGAAAGCATCCTGGGACCAAAACTCCTGTGCTCGAAAAGGGAAAGTAAGAGCTGAAGTCTCCACGCTCAGCCCAGTAGCCTGGACACCCAGAGTCTTCTGTAGGCTGCATCAATCACTAATAAGGTAGAGGGTTTTGGCTTAGCAATAAAAATCAATGCTATAGATTTTTGTTGTTGTTGTTCTGTGATGAAGCTGAGAGACTCTAAAAGGAATGGGAATGGTTACTACCTCCCAATCCAACATGATTACAATGCACCTTTTTATCCATTATTTCGATCTTGGCTGAATGCATGGCCAAAGAGAGATGGCACCCGTGGTCTGAAAGGATTTCTCCCTGGAGCTCCTGACCATTCTTTCTGGAGCCTGTGAAAAAGGAATTCTGGCAAAGAAGTCAGACCCTCCACCCGCCCTTCATCTCGTGTGAAGTCTGACTCCATCTTGGTGTGGCACTCCGCTATGTCAGGGCCCCTCTCGCGCCCCCTCAGCCCCGTGGCCCCAGCCAAACCACCTGTGAGAGTCCCAATGTCAACACTGGTGAAGGAGTTAAGGGCCTCAGAACAGGTCTCCCTCAAGGAGTGACAGAATTACTTGCAGGTGAATTCCCAGACCCCTCGTTCCTGGGCTAGGCCCACTGCGAGGTGTGCTCTGTGGGCACGGCCTGCTCTGGCTTCCTCCCCTTCCCTATCTCTTTTCCCCACTTCTCTACCTGTACTTCCTCAAATCACCTCCCACAGAAAGCCCTGGCTTGAAAGCCTCTATCTCGGGGTCTGATTTGGGGGAAGCAAAATCTACCACACGCAGCAAGGAACTTGTCTGGGTGAATCCCTTGGCATCCTCATTCCTGTGTAAATGGTTGAATTCTGCCCCCTGCCAAATTTATATGAAGTCCAAACCCCCAGGATCTCAGAATGTGACTTTATTTGAAGACAAGGCCCTTACAGAGGAAATCAAGTTAAAATGAGGTCATCAGAGGGAGCTCCAACCCAGTATGACTGGTGTCCCTAGGAAAAGGGGAAATTTGGACACAAAGACACACATAAAGGGGGAGACTATGGGAAGAGAGATGGGGAGAAGATGGCCATCCACGAGCCCGGGACAGAGACCTGGGACAGCCCCTTCCTCACAGCCCTCAGAAGGAACCAACCTGGTTGACACCTTGACTTTGGACTCCTAGCCTCCAGAGCGGTGAGGCAATAACCTTGTGTTGTTTAAGCCATTCAGTTTGGGGTCCTTTGTTGCAGCTGCCTTAGCAAACTGATACATGCTGACTTCTGTTCAGACTTCTTATCGGCCCAAGCATGATTCTGAGCATTTTACATACATCGTCCCATGGAATCTCCACAGCAGCCCTTTGAGGTAAATACTGAGATTATTTCCTACTTACAGATGAGGTGGTGGCAGCACAGGGAAGTTAAGAAAGTGGCCCAAAGTCATACAGATAGCCAGTAGCAAGACTAGAATTGAGCACTGGCAGTCTGTCTTCAGATCCACACTTTTATCTGTTATGAGGCTCCCTTCCCACTCGGTTCTTCTGTCAGCTGAGCTGTTACATACATTTAAAATTGCTTAGATGATAGTGATTTTCAGGTTTTGTGTTAGTCAGGGTTCTCCAAAGAAACACAAGCAATAGAATATCTATCTATCTATCTATCTATCTATCTATCTATCTATCTATCTATCTATCATCATCATCATTCTATCTATCATCTATCTGATTTTTTTTTTTTAAGGGATTGGCTCACATGGTTGTGGGAGAGTGAGTCTGAAATCTGCAAAGCATGCCAGCAGGCTGGAGACCCAGGGAAGAACTGATGTTGTGGTCCTCAGTCTGAGCGTAGTCTGGAGGCAGAGCTCCTTCTCTTTAGGGAAACCTATTTTCTCTCTTATGGCCTTCAACTGATTGGACGAGGCCCTTCCACATTATGGAAGGTCATCAGCTTTACTCAGAGTCTACTGATTTAAATGGTGGACACATCTAAAAAACACCTTCCGGCAATACTTACACTGGTGTTTGACTAAGCAGCTGGCGCCATAGCCTAGCCAGTTGACAATCAAAATTGACCATCACAGCTCCCTTGAAGATCATGTGACACAGCGGCAACTCCTAAGTCAGTGCTCACTCTCAGGGTCGTGCAAGTGCAGAGTCAGTGCCTGAACCTGGGAATGAGCACCTCCTTAAATTTTGTGCTCTGGGCACCTCACTGGCCTCACCGTGGTCCTGGCTGGGCTGTCCACGAAGGAGCCAAGATTGTGTCTCTAACCTGGGCCTTTTTACAGTAGTATGGTCAGGGAGTCAGGTAGACCAGGGTTTGAATCTTGCCCTCATCATTCCCATGTGATTTCAGACAAGTGGTGCAGTCATTCTAAATCTGTTTCCTCAACTGTGGAATGGGGACAGTAACATCACCTGCTTTCCAGGGATGCTCAGACATAAAGAGGAAGAAGAGTATGATTTGTTATGGCAAGATCTTTTTTATACAACAGAGGAATTAATTTGTTAAGCATTTGTTGTAATTTGAGGATATGAAACAGACAAGTTTTACCTTTGCTTTTGCAGTATTTGATGCCTAGTCTTGAGGGGCAAAGCCCAGAAATTCTCCCCTAGATGGCCTTTCCCCTTTCTGGCTATCTGTCAGCTCTGGCTGACATTAATATTAGCTACAGGACCAACTTTAGTTCCAATACAGACTCCTTAGTTTCTCTTCTCTCTTCCCAGAATTTAGGAACTATTTTGCTTATAACCCTCCGGTCGTACTGATTGTAAAAATAGTTTCTCAAGGTGCTTACAATTATTTTAAATTTCTCTGCTACTTGTGTGTAGTAAAGAGACCCAGAACACCATAAGGGAGAACTATAGTTGTACGGTTGGAGGGCAGTTGTGCTATCTCCAAATATTTGTCCCATTTGCTGCGTCTTGGCGCCTGAAATTCTCACAGAACTACTTAATCCTTTGAATAAAGCTACAAGGACCTTGGCTGACATTCACTTGTTTTCACAAGAGACTAAAACTCTGAGCTAATGATATCTTTACAGGCAAGAGTCATTCCTTTACATAGTCCTTAAAGAGAACAGAAAGCCTTTATCGAACCAAACAGAGGACAGGAAGATTTTGATAAAAGGTGGTGGCGGCGGCTGGGGAACATCAAGAATAACATGGATCTCAAGATTTTTCCAGGAGGGAAGACCAGTGATTGGTGAGGGAGGTGCAGTGGGCAATTGCTGGATACTTTGGGAGAGTCACATTCAGGTCTTCAGACCTGGGAGATGGGGAGATGACAGAAAGGCACCGAAGTCTATCTGCTGGGTCCCAAAGCAACCACACTCTCCATACCCTCTGGGGTCTAGTCCAAGCTGGTTTGGGAATGTCATTACTTTGGCTTTTCTGTTCAGGGCACTCCTTTTATCGATCAATGTCTAGTGCAACTGTCACTTGCTCTAGGGAAGCTCTTCTGGCACATTCTCTCTCAGCCCATCATCCACCTCTGCCACTCCCTTTCCCCCAACTCAGGAAATTCCATTCAGTCTGCCCTGTGCATGGGCTCCTTGCCCTTCCTTCCTTGACCCACCACAGTCTGCACTAAAGCCCAGCAGGACCAATTACTTCCTCCTTTTCTCCGTTCTCCATGGGTCTCCATTCATTCCACCATCTTGACCCATAGTATTTTTAAAAATGTGCCTGTCTCCTTGGCTGGACTGATCCTCTTTTAGCATAAGTTCTGTGTGTAGTAAGTACTCTATTAACTTGTCTATTAACTGAATGAAGTTAACTTTGCTTTCTCCACACTTCTGTAGGAACTTCCCTCAGCCTCTGTGCCCCCGTGATATCCTGGCCTCTTTCCCTTTTTTTTTTTTAATTTAATTTTATTATGTTATGTTAGTCACCATAAATTACATCATTAGTTTTTGATGTAGCGTTCCATGATTCATCGTTTGCGTATAACACCCAGTGCTCCATGCAGTACGTGCCCTCCTTAATACCCATCATGGGGCTAATCCATCCCCCCACCCCCTTCCCTCTAGAACCTTCAGTTTGTTCCTGAGTCCGTAGTCTCTCATGGTTCGTCTCCCCCTCCGATTTCCCCTGCTTCATTAGAGCTCACCATAGCACATACCCTCCCCAATGTCCATCACCCAGCCACCCCATCCCTCCCACCCTCCACCACTCCAGCAACCCTCAGTTTGTTTCCTGAGATTAAGAATTCTTCATATCAATGAGATCATATGATACTTGTCTTTCTTTGATTAACTTATTTCGCTTAGCATAATACCCTCTAGTTCCATCCACGATGTTGCAAATGGCAAGATTTGTTTTTTTTTGATGGCTTCATAATATTCCATTTGTGTGTGTGTGTGTGTCTGTGTGTGTGTGTGTGTGTGTGTGTGTGTGTCACATCTTCTTCATCCACTCATCTTTTGATGGACATCTTAACTCTTTCCATAGTTTGGCTAATGTGGACATTGCTGCTATAAACATTGGGGTCCACGTATGCCTTCGGATCACTACATTTGTATCTTTGTGGTAAATACCCAGTAGTGCAATTGCTGGGGTGTAGGGTAGCTTTATTTTCAAACTTTTGAGGAAACTCCATACTGTTTTCCAGAGTTCTTGGCCTCTTTCTTGAAGGTATTATTTGATCAGTTCATGACTCTTGTGATTCAATTGAATAAACATTTATTTTTTTTAAGGTTTACTTATTTGTTTGTTTATCTGAGGGAGAGAGAGGGGGTGGGGGAGGGCAGAGGGCCAGGGAGAGAGAGAATCCTCAAGCCGACTCCCCGCTGAGCACAGAGCCCAGTGCAGGGCTTGATCTCATAACCCTGAGATCATGACGTGAGCAGAAATCAAGAATCTGACGCTCAATAGACTGAGCCACCCAGGCACCCCTGAATAAACGCTTATTGAGGCTTTACTGGGTGCCAGATGTTGTGGTCAGTTAGGAGTGAAGGCATAAGCCTGTCTTTAGACATTTAGTGATGGTTTCTTGAAGGAGAGGTTTTTGTTCCCAATATATATGTTCTCAATATAGAACACTCATCTGTAATCCTCTGTGGTTCTTTATTTTAGAAAGGTTTCTTGAACCAAGACTTTGTTAACTTGATGACAGCCATGCGCCTTTATTTCATGAAAACAAACACATGCTTATACAGATAAAATTGTGCAATCAAGAACATAAATGAAGGTGGGGGATGATGTTTACTCAAGGGGAAAAGTTTCTTTAAGAGGTCACTTTGTTTAAGTTTCTTAATTTCAAGCCTAGCTAAGGTTAAGTCCCTTCAAATCCTCTGGGTTATTCAAATTTTACCGTATTACAATTTCAATTTTTTCATATAGGTAAGGTCTGACTATGGGTATTGAATACTGCAATGAACTGAATTTCATCCTCGCCCCACCCCCATTTGTATGCTAAAGCCCTAATTCCCAATGTGGTAGTATTTGGAGTAAGGAAGTAATTAAGGTTAACTTAAATCATGAAGATTGGGCCCTAATCTGATAGGATCAGTGTCCTTATAAGAAGAGACACCAGAGAGGGTGCCTGGGTGGCTCAGTTGGTTAAGCTTTGGGCTCAGGTTATGATCCCAGGGCCCCGCTTCTCCCTCTCCCTAGACCCCTCCCCTCTGCTCGTGTTTGCTCTCTCTCGCTCAAAAATAAATAAATCAAATCTTTTAAAAAAGAAGATACACCAGAGAGCTTGCTGTCTCCACCATGTAAGGACATAACAAGAAGGTGGTCATCTGCAAATCAGGAAGAGAGCTCTCATCAGAATTGGACCATGCTGACACTCCGATCTTGGGCTTCCAGCCTCCAGAACAGTGAGAAAATAAATCCATATTGTTTAAGCCACCCAGTCTGCGGTATTTTGTTATGGCGGCCCTAGCAGACTGATCCAGATACAGAGCTGGAGGCAAAGAGAACTTCTGAGTATTCACAAAAGATGGTTAACATTTGGCCTCTAAATAGAACCGGAATTCTTTACTGGAAAAACAGAATGAGTGATCTTAAATTTCATTTTGAGCCAGCGGCACTGCGGCATAAAGAGGAATTACCCGCAGCGCATTCTCAGGCTCAGCAAAGTGAAGTTCTGCAGGAAATATAGAGAGACGCCTGTTCATTTAGACTGAGTGTTTGAGAATGGCATTGCGCCTACTGCCAAGCAAAAAACTGATATGGGCGTTAGAGAGGGCTGCAAATTAACAGCCTCATCAGGAAGACAGATTTAAGAGAAGCCTTTGATTAGTTTTTAGCCTGATGAGTGCTTTCGCCTGTTTTCTTTATAAGGAATTGATGTGATCATTGAAAAAGATTCCCATTTATTCTTTTAAAAACCATTTATTGTGATCCCATTCTGTATTCACTACTGGGGTAAGTAGTCACCATCATGGCCTCAAGTCCTGTGCAGAGGGGAGAAGACAGTGCACTGAAGTAGTATCTGGAGGTCCCGCGTGATCAGCTGCGACACTGTGTGGGGCCGTCTTACGTTCGTTCATTAAAACGTTCTTCAGAATGACTTTGTTAGCAATTAGTTCAAATATAATGTTGTAATTCAGTCTTCTCTTTGATTCCGATTGGTCTTCTTGGTTAGTGATACCTTGTGATATCAACAAAAAATCCATCTAGTGTCTCTGCTATATTAAAGGTATGTTATTCATGTTCATTTTTAAATGTTTTATTTTAAATAATAGAGTGCTGAACAAATGGAATAATTTTGTAAGAGTGGCTATTTTGGAGACAAGGAAAAGTCTCTGAGACTTCCACCGTGTCAATGCATAAGTCCTTCTGTCTGCCTCTCTCTTTGTGTGTCTACCTTTCTCTCTGTCTTCCTCTGTCTTTCTCTTCCTGTCTCTCTCTTACTCTGTATCTATCAAGATGTAATATAGACAGATGTGAAGATATATATACATAGTGCATCTATAATACCTTTCAAGTACACATATAGTATCTGTGTATATAAAGTCTATTGGGTGCCTGGGTGGCTCAGTCGTTGAGCGTCTGCCTTCGGCTCAGGTCATGATCCCAGGGTCCTGGGATCGAGCCCTGCATCGGGCTCCCTGCTCCGTGGGAAGCCTGCTTCTCCCTCTCCCTGTCCCCCTGCTTCTGTTCCCTCTCTGGCTGTGTCTCTCTCTGTCAAATAAATAAATAAAATCTTAAAGAAATTTTATAAAGTCTATTTATATATTATATATATAAAATGTACATATATTTGAAAATCTTTGGTTAATGTCCTGGATAACAGAGCCCTCTCTAGATGTAGAGTCAATGCCTTATTTTCCAGATGCAGAGTAGCCTATGAAACTGTCAGCACATGAGAAATAGGGCAAGGCTGTGGATGAGGGAGAACAGGAAAGGTTGAATTCCCTACAGGATAGAGGCACTTCCCTCCAATAACCTGCGAGTCCACCTGATGCTTTGAAATATATGGTTTCACCTGCTCTTAGGATGAAGACCAATCCCTGAACATGGCTTGCAAGACCCCATTATGTGGGGTCCATTATGAGGAGCCTTCCCCAGCTCCTCTGTGCTCACCTTGCACCCTGCTCCCTTCAGCCGAGCCTTGGTCACACTGGCTCCTTCTAGTCTCTTAAATACATGACCTTGGCTAATTCCAGTCCAGGACCTGCCCAGATCATCCACCATGACTCTTCTACACACTTCTCGCCAGGATCATTCCCACTGACATTCAGATCTCAGCTCACTTCTGCAGGAATCCTCCCAGGACTCCCTGATGGGATCGTACGAACCTTTTGTCCTGCCTCACAGCTACTTAACACAAGTGTAATTTTACAGTTTGGAGTGATTATTTAATATTTAATTACTGTCTCTTTCTCCAGCTGGATTACAAACTCCAGCAAGGCAGGGGCCGTGTCTCTTTTGCCCATCATTGAAACCTTATCCTCTAGTAACAAAGATAATGGTTGAGGGCAAGGAAAGAAGGAAGGAAGGGAGGGAGGGAGGGAGGGAGGGAGGGAGGGAAGAAGGGATGAAGGAAGGGAAAAAGTGACAGAGGGAGGGGTGAGAAGAAAAAAGAAAGGAGGGTAGGAAGGAAGGAAGAAGGAGTTGTGAGATGGTTGCAGGGGCACCTGCTTCATGCCACATGTTAGGCTTGAAAGTTCTGCTGGATGATGGCCTGTCAGCCTGGTGAGCTTAGCCCATCTTGCCCAGGAAGAACTGTGCATTGGTGTTTCAGTGTCCAGTAACCTCTCACCAACAGGTCCTGATGAGGCTTGGAAAACAGGTTGGATGTGTTTAAAGAACTCTGAGAACTTTTTCTGAAAACAGAGGAGGCAGATGTGAGTAGGCAGGTGTATGAACTGATGCTCTTCGGAGTTCTTCAGCTAACTGGCTAAGGAGATGTCTTTCTACCCTTCAGGCCTTACTCCCCATCCAACACCCTCTTTGGCTCTCTTAGGGATTGTTAGTTGCGGCAAGTGGAACTCTACTCAAGCTAGCTCAGTAAAAGTAGGAGATTTTACTGTAAAGACAAAATAGGCTATGTCATGGACATGAGAGCCCAACTGTGGCCAGACCTCAGGGGAAATAGACTCCAGAAGCCACTGGGAACCAAAACTGAGTCTCATGTCTCAGGGTTGCATCTGATTTATCTCTACCTCACTCTGATTCTTACTTCCTTCTTTTAACCAACTTCCACTATTTGTGAGGACTCAACATGGCCACCAGCCCTCAAAATATACGTGAGGAATGAGGGAAACTGACCACACTACCTGTTTCTTGGTTAAAATCCTCTAGAGAAAAAATATGGGTCAACTGGCCAGACACACTATTGGGTAGGTTGTCCACTGTACATTCAGATGAGGTTTGGGTCGTATTATATGAACACGGCTGCCTCGGTCTGCAGTGTTTAGATAGTTTTCATAGGGACCATTTTAAGAGAAGTAGATCATGTCTGGAGGTAGTGGTCCAAAATCATGCCTATTATACAGCGGTGTTAAAAATCCAGGTTCTTGCGGCATCACACTCCTTTGGAGAGACTGCCAAGGCTCATAATAAAGCTGTCAGATGTTTTATTGTCTCGTTCCCAGCAGGGGGGACAGAGATGGGTGCTCAACAGCCAAGGTAGTCCCACTTTCATGGCCATAGTTCACTGGAACAGGAGCGGCCACCTGACTCAAGTTGGGCCATTTGGGGACCCTTCTACAGGAATTTGAAATTGCAACCATGAAAGACTGGCTGTTCTAGGGAACAGGACCCACACTATGTGTGATTGGGAGCTGTGGTTGGCCATAGGCTGTCATGTGGACTGAGTTACAAAGGAAGCAATTCTTCAGGGGGAGAGAAATAGGAAGTTGATGTATAGAGAAGCAGAAATGAGAGATGAGAAAACACTGCCCATTTATTTGTTGCAAAACCTTACGAGGCAACTGCTATTATTATTATTATTATTATTATTATTATTCCCATTTTACAGTTGAGTAAACTGAGGCTCCAAAAGTTTAAATAATTAGGCAGGGGGAGAAGCCAGACCTCAGAACAGATGTTGCCCTACCTCCTGTGGTTGTCTTTGGGAGAAGACAGAGTGGGGTGGAAAAGGTGGTTTTTACATTTCTCTTTATGCCTAAACATATTATTAATGCTCTTTTTGTTGTTTTTGTTTTGCTTTTACTACAAGCTTGTATTCCTACTATAATTAAAAAAAGGATGGGGTGCCTGGGTGGCTCAGTAGTTAAGCATCTGCCTTCGGCTCAGGTCATGATCCCAGGGTCCTGGGATCGAGCCCCGCATGGGGCTCCCTGCTCAGCGGGGAGCCTGTTTCTCCCTCTCCCTCTGCCCCCACAATGCTCGTGCACACATGCTTTCTCTCTCTCTTTGGCAAATAAATAAATAAATAAAATCTTTTAAAAAATCTTCACTTCATTTGAGTTGGTTTCTGACACTTGCCTCCAAATATCTCAACTAGTACAAAAATCAGGAGTATCGAGTGACACGGGCAAAAGCTGACTTTGAGAAAACGTGTGGTATCACGTGTGACACCGGGGGGACTTCCTCATCCTAGGAGAAACTGACATCCCCTGGTTCGTGCTGGCAATGGAACCAACAAGACCCCTGACATCTCCATTTCCAGGGGCCTGGAGTCCGGGTCCCAGGTGATAACAGGTGATAGTCCAGTAATGAGAAGTCATAATCTGTAAAAATGTCCCAACTTCTTGGAGAAAAAAACCTTTCATTGTTTAGAAATAGTACATTTTCTTTAAATGGGTTTTTTTCATAATGATAACATAGAAAGAGTATCACTCTAATCATGGGTTGTCAGGCTGGTAAAACTGAGGCTCTGTAACCTAGCACTGTACTCAGGATGTGAGTAGTGAATACACGCTATTGAGATTGTTTGAGCAACAAGGAATAGGCAGGAACCTTGCATGAGCGAAACTATGCCACCCTCTGGTAGGTGGAAAAACACCTAGCTGGGTCTCTGTGAAACAGGGTGCTAAAGTGAGGGGTAATTATTTTCTGGCACTGTAAGGAGGCAAGAAAGGCAAAGGACTCAGAAAAATATTCACAGTGTCAGCTGGTAGTATCTAATACCTTTTTTTCCCCTGAAAAATATGGTATAAGTAAAATGAAATCATAATTTCTGTAGTTTGAGTGCCTCCCATATGCCAAGAGAGATTCTAAGGACCCCTCTGAAAGGTTGGTGAGTCTTAGGGGCATGACCTTGAGCAACCTTCCATCCACTTCCCCCACCCTCTGCCTGTGTTACTGCCTAAGCGGAATGGGAAGAGTCACATGGCCTCAGGTCTTCACAGAGCTCCTCTGAGGATAAAATGAAGGGGACGTTGCTCTGAAAGGTCAAAGGTCCTTTGCAAACGTAAGAGCTCATCAGTTTTTATTTCTTTGCATTTTTCACTACTAGAAGGGATCAGTGGAAAAAAAGCAAAGGAGCGGCCTTGGTCAGAGTTTACATAGGGATGAAGACAATAGACAAGAAATATAATAACCTGGGGCGCCTGGGTGGCTCAGTCGTTAAGCATCTGCCTTCGGCTCAGGTCATGATCCCGGGGTCCTGGGATCCAGCCCCACATCGGGCTCCCTGCTCCACAGGAAGCCTGCTTCTCCCTCTCCCACTCCCCCTGCTTGTGTTCCTTCTCTGTTTCTCTCTCTGTCAAATAAATAAATAAAATCTTAAAAAAGAGAAATATAATAACCAAATTACATGTTATTTTAGAAAGTGATAATTCCTACAGAGAAAAATAAGGCAAGGCAAGGAGAATAAGGAGTTTGCAATTTTGTGTCAAATTTTAGCTCAAGTGCACTTCCTTAGAAATCATCTCCCTTGGATTTCTATCCTGGTTTGGAAATGATTGATTACATATATGATCTACCTCTCATGGTAGCTTGTATAATTCTTGAAGGCAGGAAATAAGTGTGTATTGTGAAAATTAATAAAAGGAAACCTCAAGAAAGTTGACTCAGAAGGCTGGAAGGGGAGGCTGTTGGGAGGAACCTTCCTACTCCGTGTCAATTACAGGAAGAATGATCAATCACAGACCACTAACTGAGGAATCTTCACAGGAAAGAGTGATCAATTACAGGCCCCAACAGGGAAAGATGAACATTGTATCTCTTATAAGAAATCAACTACCCCTGCTACTTAGCCAAGGAAAAGGTCATCGCCCTGACCTCTTGCCTCTCTCCAATGGACTTCTGTTCAAAACAACCCCTCCCAATGCCCTCCTTCTTCTCCCTAAAATCATGTTCCTCTCTCTTGTTTGTTGGACCTGTGACCCATGCTTTTGCTGTAGCTTGTTTGTCCTGGATAGCAAATCTCTGCTAGTCTCAAATAAGTCCATTGTTTGCTGGTAGGATAACTGGCAGTTCTATTTTTAAGGTTAAAAGTATCTGTGTGTGTGTGTGTGTGTGCGTGTAAGTTTCGATCTGGGGCTCTAGAGCACCTTCCGCAGTGCAAAATGACACCCAGACTGTGCGGGTGGTTCTCACCTGACCCTCCTTGGTACCCCCTTTATCAAAGGAATGCCTCCCTGACCTTGGTCCTTTCCCTTTTCTTGCCTGGACAACTTGAGACTCATAAAAATGCTTGCGCATCAGATGCTAAGAATAATTGCCACAATTTCTCAGCTGCTGAGAGCTGGCAAAGGTCATGCCAACCTGCAGACGGTGCCAGTTGCTTCTTCGGGCAATGCACCTGTCCTCCTTCTTTTCCGCCTAAGGTTTCTCTTGTGTCGAAGATTAAAGGGAGAAACTCGATGAAATGCCTGACCCCCAGGAGGGCAGACTGGTGGCTACAATGGACCCTGTCTTTCCCTAGGTTCCCATTACCTCTGGGCAAAGGGTGGAGTGAGCCCTGTATTTACAGAATGGCTTTCTCCCAGGTCACAGCTAGTGAGGGTGGTAGACTTATGATGCACATTATTCTGACAGAGGAAACCGGACTCTGGAAGACAGTTCTAGTTCTCACTCACAGGACAAGTCAGAAGTAGAACTGAAGCTCCCTTAACCATTGTTGGTGATGGCCCACCAGGGCAAATGCTTTTAGCAATGAGGATGAAAGAGAATTATGCCAGGAACCCCAGCATCAGCAATGACCTCTCCTCGGGGGATGCAGGTCAGCCATTGATCGGCTATAACAATGTCACTAGCAGAGTGTTGTGGGGGGGCCAGGAGGCCACAGACAGAGGATAGGCCCCCACCCTACCTGTGCTTGTGTGGGGGATGGGCATATAGTAACCACATGTAAGAATTTATGGAAAGGGAAAGAGGAAGAAGAGATACTCATGAAATTACAATTTGTCCACCTTCTTGTCTTCGGCTGGGGGGTGTAAGAAAACAATTGAGGAGGTGGAAACAGAGAGATGGAGAGACTTACCCAGGATCACACAGCTAGACAGGGATGGTGGTGGGGATGGGGCAGGGGATGGGAATGAAGACCCAGGTGTCCCACTGCCCCACACAGCACAGTTTTCTACACCCTCAGTCTGAGATTACAATTAGTGGAAGAGCAAGTCAAGAGCAAAGAAAGAATGATGAGCAGAGGTGGAAAAATACTGTTCAGGGGAAGGTGAAGTGGGTTTCGGGTGACAATGATCAGGTTCGCCTAGTCCACACCCATCCCAATGCTGCCAAATCAGTTTTTTTTTCCACCTGTCACGCGTATCGTGGTTCAGTTTAGCCTTGACCTTGCTGCTGCCCAGGCTTTTCTAGCAATAACAGACATTCTCTCTGCTGCCCAGCACCAGATTTCTGCTATGGCCTCCTTTCACTAATTAGCAAAAATACCTGGCATCGTTACTTGTCATGACAATTATAAAATAGTCCCTTCTTGTATATTGTTTCTCCTGATAGACTCTGAACTCCTTGTGGACCCTTGAACACACCAGCGGTGATCTCACCCCAGGACGACTGCACTTGCTACCCTCCACTCTCGAATGCTTCTTCCAGATAGCACTATAACTCGCTCCCTTGATTCCTTTAAATCCTTCCTCAAATATTGTCTGATGAGTCCTCTAATCAACCTATTTAAAATTGCAAAGAACCTCCCTGACATCCTTTTTATTGTTTTAGAGAGAGCGAGCGAGCATGCGAGCTTGGGGGAAGGGCCAAAGGAGAGGGGGAGGGGAGAGAGAGATCTTAAACAGGCTCCACGCTCAGCAGCACGGAGCTCGACGCAGGGCTTGATCTCACAACCCTGAGATCATGACCTGAGTCGAAATCAAGAGTGGACTGAGCCACCCAGGCACCCGCTAACATCCTTTTCTGCTGTGTTTTCCTGCATAACACTTATCCCATCTGACATACTGTTAGGAGTTAATGGACACTTAGGTAGTCAGGGCCAGTGTCCCCAACCAGAAAGCAAAAAAGCCGGACAGCTAAGACAAAACCACACTAGCATCCTGTTTCCGGCTCAGATGAGACCACAATAGCAACCTGTCTCGCAGCCTCTGCAGAAGTGACTTTTGCCAAACATCCTGAAACACAATTCACCATAAAACATTGGTCACTATCACAAGTTGAGGCAGTTCGTCTCCAGATGTCAGCCCAAAAGACCGGCAACACGTGAACAATAACCCGTTAGGTGGACAGGTGCATGATCAAAGCCCTGATTGGCACACTTTAGTAGCCAGTCCACAGAGGACCCACACTCAGGATGCTTAAGACAGTTCCTTGAAAGAGCTTATAAAACCCCCTAGATTCAAATGCCAAAACAGCAACACTCTCGGGTCCCCTCCCTTTCTCGGAGCTTTATACTATTGCTTCAATAAACTTTGCTTTGCTGCCCACCACTCTTCGTCTGGTCTACCTCTTCATTCTTCCAAGTGGTGTGACCAAGAACAACAGGCACTAAGGGAACAAAAATCCTGTAACAATACTGTGTGTTTTCCTTTTGTATTTTATTTTGTCACATCACAACTATGTAAGTTCGTAAGGGCAGGGGTCTCTGCTGTGTCCTCAGTGGCTAAAACAGCCCCTGGCATTTAGTAAG
Source organism: Callorhinus ursinus (assembly GCF_003265705.2). Taxonomy (NCBI): domain Eukaryota; kingdom Metazoa; phylum Chordata; class Mammalia; order Carnivora; family Otariidae; genus Callorhinus; species Callorhinus ursinus. Next base: position 1,099,802 of record NW_027397083.1, on the reverse strand, counting down.
TATCCAGGAAATATTTGTGGAATCAGTGATTGGTAAAAGAATGCCTTCCTCCAAGCTGAACACGTTTATCAGAGTTCCTAGCATGTAACACAGGCTCTGTCAATGGAATGAAAGAAGACAAACTTTGTTTCTTCCAAGGGTTCCATTTAAAACTATCCTGATCATCCGCTGTTACCACGGTGGTTTCATGACTTCATGATTGCTTTTGTGAAGGGACTGTTTTGGCAACAGTATCTCCCATGTTCAGGGCCTCCAATTAAGTTTTGCAACATTATGGAGCTTTTCTCTGATTTCCCAAAGAGATTAAGTTTGCTGGTTGTTTGCTCCCATGGCATTCTCTGGGCTTCCTTTTGAAATACACAAACCACTTAATAATGTCTGTTTTTTCCCAACAGACCTTGGGCAGGGCGCATGTGAGCCTTGCTCGCTGACGTTCCTAGCACTTCCAGTACCCTGCCTGACACCTGGTAGACAGTAGATGAGTATTTGTTGACTGGGGGGGGGGGCAGGTATTGTTAGCAGTGCCAGGGAGAGAGTAAATATGTTCCTTGACCTCAGGAACCGGAGTGAGCAATACTTTATGGAAATGCCCTCCCCTCACATGCTTCACTGTACACATCTTCTTTTTAATTTTTTATTGTTATGTTAATCACCATACATTACAACATTAGTTTTTGATGTAGTGTTCCATGGTTCATTGTTTGTGCATAACACCCAGTGCTCCACGCAGAACGTGCCCTCTTTAATACCCATCACCTGGCCAACCCATCCCCCCACGCTCCTCCCCTCTAGAACCCTCAATTTGTTTTTCAGAGTCCATCGTCTCTCATGGTTTGTCTCCGCCTCCGATTTCCCCCCTTCATTCTTCCCCTCCTTTCTTCACTTTTTTTCTTAACATATCTTGCATTATTTGTTTCAGAGGTACAGATCTGTGATTCAACAGTCTTGCACAATTCACAGCGCTCACCATAACACATACCCTCCCCAATGTCTAAAACCCAGCCACCCCATCCCTCCCACCCCCCACCACTCCAGCAACCCTCAGTTTGTTTCCTGAGATTAAGAATTCCTCATATCTTCACTGTACACATCTTTAGGGAAACTCCTTCATCTGAAGATTCAACATTTTCAAAATTATGCACCTCCTGGGGTTCCAGGGTTGAACATGGGAATTCTGCTGTTTATTCAGTACAGGAAAATTACAAACTACTACGCAGACTTCTTATTTAAAGATTGCTTCTCTTAAGCCTTTCAACTTGCAGGAAAGAGGCAGAGATGGTGGGTCACCAAAAAGCCTCCTTGAACTAACCAAATGTTAGTAATAATAATAGTGGTGATGATGATGACAGCAGCAGCAACAACAACAACAATAAGAATAGTTACTAACTTCATTTATCCTAATGTATGAGACCTGATTAAATGCACTGAGTACAGAGCCTAGGATTCTCAAATATTTTTGTTAGTGTTTTATTGACGCCCATGATTTATGATTTTAGGTATTTGGTCTCTTTCTCTCTCTTTTTTTTTTAATTCAGTCTCTTTCTTTATTTGGTTTCTTATTACAAAATTAATATATCTTTGTTGTAATAAAATTAAAGGATACATAAATATATAAAGTAAAAAAGGGAGAGTGGTTCCCTTTCCCTCTGCCTCCCAATCTCACCCTCCAGAGATAACCATGGTTACTTTTGTATCAATCTTTTTGTACTCATTAAACATTTATTGACTTATTTTTAAATAAAAACTGTATCCCTTCTGTATCATTTTCTGCAATTTGCTATTTTTACTTCACATTGTGGCTATCCTTGTAACTCATTAATTGCAGGTATGCTTTCTTCTTATTAAAAGACTATAGAGTTTCACTGTGTGGGGATATTTTTCTTTATCTCCTTACTCCCCTAATTCCTTCCAAGGACAAACAGCATTGCAACAAACATCTTTGAGTGAGGAGTTATGCACTCATGCTCAGCAGTATGAGAGGTGTTTAGAAAGAGAATGGTTGGTGGATTTGTCCTGTGCCACTTAGACAAGGGGACCCCCATTTCCTTGTTTCACTGGGGGCCACAAGAGATATTTTGAAGTGAATGAAGTGGAAGCCGTATCCCTGCAAGCTCTGAAGATTGGTGCAGAGCACTGGGGGTTGGGGAGAGGGAGTCAGTTACAGCTTACACACCTTGTTGCTCGCCTGCTGGTTCACCTGCTTGCCCTGGGACCCTGCCCAGACTGCTGCCCCATCAGCCCCTCCCAAGGTCTCCCCCAGAGCTTCTCCAACACCTGGCCGAGGTGCAATGTTTAATTTCATGATAACGGATGCCAGCTTCCTTGCTGTCCTTTTCTACCCCAGATTTGTAAAAGCATTCTCTCCTATTTTTGTAAATAGAAAAATAAGTAATTTTGATTCATAAATAATTTGTTTTTTTGATGTGGTATGTTAATTGTCTGGATACTATTTATTGGTTTCTTTATCCATTAATTTGACACTTTGTTTTCATATCATATTCCATATGTACTTGAGTTTGTTTTTGGGGCTTACTTCCCCCCCCGACCAGATATACTTTAACCCTATAGTAGATTTAAATTTAGTTTCTTTAATTTTTGAAGGTTTGGAATGTATTTTGCTATCTGTTAGGGCAAGATATCTCAGTCTTTTTCAGAAATTGGTTTGCTTTTGCTATGCATCTAAAGTTCCAGATAAACTTTAAGATCAACTTGGCAATGCTTTATCAATGTGTCAGTTACCCATTGTCGTAATAATTCATTGGTTTAAGACAAGCTTTTGTTATTGCTCGTGAGTCTATGGGTTAGCTAGCTAGCATTCCTGATTTTAGCTGGGGAGGCTCATGTATCTGTGGTCAACTCTGGATTGGGTCATAGCTTGGCTAGTTGTCCCACATATTTGGGGTTTAGCTGGCTGTAGGCAGCCCTTGGCTGGGACCACTGAGCTCTTCTCCAAATGATGCCTCATCCTCCAACAGGCTAGCTCAAGCTTGTGCACATAGCAGTGGCAGGGTCCAAGAGTCAGGGCAGACGCGTGCAAGGTCTGTTAAGGCTGAGCCTAGAACTTAGAATGCCATCTCTTCAGGTGCGTTCTGCTGAATAAAGCCTAAAACAGGCAAATATTCAAAGGGTAGAGAAACTGACTCATTCTCTCAAAGGGTGGAGCTTCAATCACACTGCAAAGGGCATGCGAAAGAGTGGCCCTTGATTGGGATCATCAATACAGTCCTCATGAACAATCAGACAGCATAAGCAAAAAGCTCATTGGATTGGACTTGCATTAAAGTAATAGATTTAATTCCACGAGAACTGACATTCTTACATTATTGAGTCTTCCCTTCTAACAACATGGCAATCTTTTCCCACTTATTCATGTCTTTTGGGATTTTTTGTTTGTTTGTTTTTTGTTTATTGTTTACAGATCCACCTATTTGAGAGAGAGAGAGAGAGAATGAGCATGAGCAGGAGGGGCAGAGGGAGAGGGAGAGAGAATCCCAAGCAGATTCTGTGCTGAACACAGAGCCCAACGTGGGGCTCATCTCACGACCTGAGTTGAAACCAAGAGTTGGACACTCAACTAACCGTGCCACCCAGGCACCCCATATCTTCTGTTTTTATAATTTTAAAAAATTGTGGCCTTCTATAGATTTTATAATTTTCTTTATATAGGGTGATACCTATCTTATTAAGTTGGTTCCTAAGTAGTGATGGTAGTTTGTGTTATTGGTATGAATTAAATCTCTCTTTCATTGCATTGTCTAATCCAATGTTGTTCAATAGAAATCTAATATGAATCACAAATAACAGTTAAAATTTTCTTACAGTCACATTAAAAATTAATAGATAAATTAAGTTTTCATAGCATGTTTTGACACGTATCTAAAATACTATCATTTCAACATACAACTTATAAAATTATTAATAAGATATTTTACTTTATTCTTTCATATTAAATCCTTAAAATCCAGGATTTATGTTAGAATACATCCTAATTCCGATTAGCCTCATATCCAGAGCTTAATAGTCACATGTGGTTGCTGCTACCATAACGAACAGCATGGCTTTAGTCAGTTAGAGCCATTAATTTTTAAAAATGTTTTTCTTGCATATAGATATCACACAGAAATCTCTTACTAGGTTGTGACGATTTTTTAGTTCATTTTCTGGTTTTCTCCATGGCAAAATATAATACATAAATTGTAACACTTCTTCACTTCCATTTGAATCTTTAACACTTTATATTATGTAAAAACATCTGTTGCATTGGTTGTAACTTCTAGAAATATGTTAAATAAATACTGTGAGGGACAGCTGTTTTGCTCCAGACATGATATCAATGGAAATGTTTTTAATATGCTGATTTCTGGAATACAACCTCCCTTATCAACATAAAGAAGTCTACTCCTGATGTTCAAACTTGTTCTTTTTTGTTGCCTATATTTTGAAGTAAAGAATAAGTGTTACATTTTATCAAATGCTCCTTTTGGACATATATCACTATGGCCATATGAATTTTTCTTTTAGTATATAGTAAAAATAAATCACATTAATAGACATTCTAATGTTGGACTATGCTTGCATCCTTGGAAGAAATCCCAGGTTTATTTTTTTTTACACCAATGGAACCGACTCACTTTGCTCTCTTTTTATTCTAAAATTTTGCAATTGAATAAATGAGATTTCTGTTTGCTTTTGTTTTGGTGTGTATATACATGCTTTCTGATTCTGTTTTTGATATTAGTGTTGCATCTATTGTGTACTTGGTGTTTAATTGTGATGGGAACTGTCTATTTTTTGCAGGTTCCAAAGAATATCTGCATAAAATCTATCCTATTCTGTTGCCCTTGATGGAAGTGGGGTTTGATTGCTTTTCAACTTTGATGGTATACTTAGCTTTATATTTCTTCTGTACTAATTTAATAATTTATCTTTTCCTGAGAAATGAAAGATGATGTTTAGATTTTTAAATGTAATTTAAAAAATTATATAGAGTATTCTATTATAATTTTTATTATGTAATATTTTAAGCATACAGAAAAACATAGAGAATAGTCTGATGAACATATGTGCCAACCATCCAGGTTTGCTGGATATTAGCATTTTACTATATTTGTCTAATATTTTAACAGATAAAACTATAATGATATTCTTGAAACCTTCATAAATCCATCTCTGATCTCATTTTTATCCCTATTGATAAACATGGCTCCAGGTCATATTCAGTTTTTTGTGGATCTGATATATATGACCTATTCTTTCTCATAGTTTACAATGACCTCCACAGGCTGTATTTTTCTCATTCCTCAGTCCTAGTCACATTCATTTGTTTTGTTGTCTGCCTCTCTTGTACCCAATGGACTGACAATATGTTTTCTATTGAATGGATCATTTCAAAGAACTAGCTGGTTTTATTTATCAGGTTCGCTAAAAAATTTGTCTTGTACATTGTTACTGTGTTAGAATTTACTTGCAGCACACCAAATTTATTTGTTTCCCTATCTCTTTTCCCCCTATCTCTTAATGAATGCATGTACAAGTTTAGTCTTCCCCCTTTTTGATTGTTACTACAATGCACAGGTTTTCATATATACTAATCAGTGTCAGTTATTTCTAAAAAGCTTGACATTTCAGGATGAGTTCCATTTTGTCTCCAGCGTAACTGAACAGGCTCTTTCCATATGTCAGCATAGTTGGTATAATTCTTGGCTAGACCTTTGTTAATTTCTTTGTGCCTTACATTGTGACCAGAGACTAGTTGGGAAATTAAATTCTAGATCAAAATCATTTTCTGTGATCTTTATAGACATTTTTTTTCCTTCGACTTCTGGCATTCAGTATACTAGATAAAAATGTGATGATAGTCTGTTCTTGTTCCCTTATAGGTCACCTATTTTTGTTTTCTTCTTTTACAGAAATGTATAGTATATTCTTTGTAGTCTTAAAACAACTTTTTTTTTTATTAAGTAAACACTACCTCCAACGTGGGGCTTGAACTCATGGCCTTGAGATCAAGAGTGACATGCTCTACCAACTGAGCTAGCCGGGTGCCCCTATTTGTTCTGTTCTTGAGTCTAGATGTATGTCTTATCTTCAATATTGGTATCAGGATCTTGGTGAGCTCTTTGGATCTGAAGACATTAGTTTCTTTTTAAGCTCAAGGGAACGTCCTTCAATTATTTTTTGAATTTTATTATTCTCTTTGTATATTTTCCTTGCACTTTTATTAAACAGATAAGCATTTTTTGGGCCTCTTAACTTTTTCTCATGATTCTTGTCTCCCTTACTGACATTTTACTCTATATTCTGATAAGTGTAATAGTTATACAATTTATAGTCTCAACACAGGTGTGCAACAAAAATAACATCTTAAAATTTTATTTTAACTCAACTCAATCTTTTTTTCCACTGAAAGTAAAAGAAAGAAAAAAAAGAATGTTCTCGAACCCAAGGCATTTTAGTTTTACTTTAAAAAAAAATTTAGCCTTATTTTTAAAATTTGTTACATTTTATTATTCTGGTTTTTTTTTAAAGATTTTATTTATTTATTTGACAGAGAGAGAGAGACAGCGAGAGCAGGAACACAAGCAGGGGGAGTGGGAGAGGGAGAAGCAGGCTTCCCGCCCAGCAGGGAGCCCGATGCGGGGCTCGATCCCAGGACCCCCGGGATCATGACCTGAGCCGAAGGCAGATGCTTAACGACTGAGCCAGCCAGGCGCCCTTAATATTCTGTTTTTTAATTTTGTTATCCCTTTTTAAAAAAGTAATCTCAACACCCAGTGTGGGGCTTTGAACTCCCAATCCCAGGGTCAAGAGTCAGATCCTCTACAGACTGCGCCAGTCAGATGCCCCAAGGGAACTCAGTTTTAAACATGGCCCATTCAGAATTCCAAATCAGTTCAAAATTCTCTCACTTCTTTATTCCCTCTTTCTCCTGGGAGTGATCTAAATTCTCAGAGGATTTATGTATCATCCTGGCATTGGGAGTAGGACATTTAGTACAACGAATTCCCTCTGTTCTCACTATCCTCTGCAGAGGGAGCTAGTTGTTTCTGGTTCCTCTTGTCATATGCTCCTATGGGCTGCTGTCCTTGCCATGGCTTCTCTCTTAAAACACATACTCTGCATTCTTTCTGTAGGGCCCTAAGGCTCCTTTGGTTTTCCAATCCTCTCATCAGTTTTTTATACTGAGGTGTCAATGTTCTGTGAAAGTGTTCCTGGTCCCTCCGTCTAGACACATCCATCAACCATTGTTGGTATGTTGCGTGGCTGCCATGTTGGATGCAGAGACTCTCTAGTGGGCTTGCCACCACCCAAGAGAGCAAGGTACAGGTACCTTCTCTTCCAGACTTCTACAAAATGAGATGGGGGCTTACATCACTTACTCACCCCCTCTGGGAGTCATCCTGGGTTGGAGGGTGCTGGGACACACTGACCCTTCTTAACAACATCTATAGTCTATACATCTGCAATCTAATCAGGATATCCTCTGATTTTTTCCTCTCCTGCCTGCTGATAATATATTTCCTTTCCCTTTTAAGTAAGAAAATGACTATCATAGTGTGAATTTTAGCTTCATGATATAAACTCTCTGCTTCCTGTCTTCCAGGATGGCTCTTTAAGTGAAAAGATCCATTTTAGGGAATATCGAGGAAAATCTTATTTTTCAAAATCATGTACCTTGCAATTGAAAGCTTTAGTGTCAAGACTATTTTTAAAAATGCATTAATAAATCTATTTAAAAAATTTAATTGTTTCCTTTAGTCCAGGCAGTATCAGGCCTGTTCTTGAAGGGGAAGTGCGTGACAAGTAATGAGGGCTTCCTGCATTGTGGAGGTCAAACAAGGGTGGTAAGAAGCAGAGGGTAGTGGGTAGTGGGAATTGAAGGCAGTGGTAGAAAGCCAGTGTTTAAAATCTCAAATAATACTTGACTGAAGCTAGGGTCTCATCTTTGGAAATACTAGTTAGATTTTCCTATTTTGTGGCCATTGTCACCCCTGCTCTATGCCGCCATCATGACCCCCAAGATGTCTGGCAGAAGCTGCCGACGCCTGGCTACGTATTTCAGAGCATTTGACAAATGTAATCCTCTGTACTCGTATCACCGTTCCCTCTCCTTCTGTGGCCCTCATCAGTTGGTTTCATTTTCTGTGACCTCCCATTGTTGCTGGCACTGACCTGGGGGTGGGGAGCTGCTATATACGATTTCTCCTTAGATGATTTCTGCTACTGTATGTGACTTGCTCTCTACAGTTCTGACCGGACTAGCTTGATCCTGTTCATTTAACCTTTTCAGCAATCAGGATATCTGAACATCTGCAAATCAGGTTGCCGGCCAAAGCCCTGCTCTACCTTTGCCTCATAGATAACTATAGTTGCGTTGATCTTTGTGATTTGAGCTTTTATTGATGCTTTTATGCAATGATTTAGGCAAGTCCCTGGAAGGGGAAAAGGCTGTGACTAGGTTCTACAGAGTAGTGAGCCCCAGGTTGAACTTTCTGCTTTTATAGCCTGAGGGACAAGGAAGTTGAAGGAGGCCCTGAGGAAAGTTCTTAATAAAGCCAAGTTGTACTAATTATCTTCAGAGCTCTGCAAAATGCTCATCAGAAGCCTCTTAAATTGTGCTAACCATCTGGGCTCTCATTATTGTTTGCAAGTGTTTGCAGCACAGGAAGCTCGGAACCAGGCCCTCAGAAGTAGCGAATCTTCCAATAAGGAGTTTCCTGTGAAGCCTGCTTCCAGGGGAAGCGATGAAAGACAGGGGCAGAATAGCAACAAAGAAATTCCAAATTTTAAGGGGCAGAAATATTGATAGCTATTTGAAATTAAATTACGTGATGACAACAACAGGCAGGTTGACATCAGCAGGAACGTTAATATTGCGCTAGAGGAGGGCAAAATGGGACAGGGAGATGATGGGATGGCGAGTGCATAATGGATTTGTGAGAACTATCATCCGAAGAAAGTGGGCCTTATCATCTATGAGAATATTTCCTTGTATGAGTAAGAATGTTACATTTTGTTTAAGTGATTTAAAATTTTATTTTGGGGGGATGAAGGAGTGCACTTGTGATGAGCATCGGGTATTGTATGGAAGTGTTGAATCACTATATCGTGCACCTGAAACTAATATTACACCATGTTAACTAACCAGAATTTAAGTAAAAACTTAAAAAAAACTTTTTAAATTTTTTAAGTGAGAAGTTACACATAAAGTGCTCGGGATGGTGCCTAGCACACAGTGGGCACTCAGTGGTTGTTTTTGTGGTTATCACAAGTATTATTAGTGGGTTCTATATTTATTAAAACACAGATAGAAAGTTTTACTGCTGTTTTAAAGTAATGAGTTGTTGTGAATTCTACAATATCATTGAAGGAAAGGTGGAATTCGGTAAGCGGTCTGGGAAACAGCCGGCTGATGGTGAAGAGCAAGGTATCCTATTGAAGAGTGGCTTTCTGTTCTCTCATCCAGTCCCTCTTTGTTTGATTTTTTTCCCAATAACTTTATGATGTTGGTACTATAATTTCCAATTTACAAGAAATACAGTGAGATTATGAATATTCCCCAAGATCAAACGACTAAAAAAATAATGAAGCCAGGATTTAAATCCAGGCAGTCTGATACCAGAATCCATAATTTTGACCAAAACTTATAATGTCTTCTTTCTCCTAAACTCTTGAGTGGTTAGAGTATCCTAATTGAAAGAGGAAAGGCTAAAATAGAAGTTATCTGCATTTAGGATTGAAGTACTTTGGGGTATGAAAAAGCTCTAAAGTCCATGAGAAATACACATCCCCTGCCAGGCAGCAGATTTGTGGCCTCATGAGGCATATTTCCTACCTTAGGGTGGGGGAACATGATGATCTCTGCCTAGCAGGATTTCAGAATTGCTATGGACCAGTAACTGCCATGTGCCTGCCACTCTTCCCTTTTCTGATGGGTGTGTTTACTGTGGTTATCTTGCCTGGTTCACCAGCGTAGGTTGGGTATTTGTGGGGCAGGCAGAAAACTTGTTTATTTTAGTTCATAGTTCCCTAGACCAGGGGGAGCTGCATCTGGACCTGGTAGAGATCACAAGACCTGAACTTTGATCCAAATCATGTAATTGTTTGAAGCTTGTGGGGAGGTGGTGAGTGTGCTTGGCATGTGATTGATGGGGTAGAATATGAATGTTTATGGACCATAGGGAAGATTTGATTACTGTTGAGAAAATATTCACTCTATTCCTCTTCCACTGTGAATAGAATTTACTCCCCTGCTCTAGGATACTGAGCTTGAACATGTGACTTTCTTTGGCTGATGCACATTAGTACCCTTAATGTAAGCAAAGACTTGAAATGTGCTTTGGTAATAGGGCTTTGCCCACTTGCGCCTCTGCCATTATTAGAAGAAGAACATGTCCTGGGTGGCTTGTTGGCCCATGGATGATGAGAGACATGTGAAACAAATCGGGAACTAAGCCCCAATTGGCCAAGCTAGCAAAGCCCAGCCTAGATAAGCCAAATCCTGGCTGACCCATAGACCAATGAGTGTGAGAATAAATGGTTATTGTCATGTGGCACTGAAAATGTGGGTGTTTGTCACACCACAGTAGCTAAGTAAATATTCCATGGTCAAATACTTTTGAGAATTGCTGCATAATACATGCTTCATTTCAGAGATTTATAAAGTGTATTATCATACTGAGGTCTCTGAGAAATCCTTTAGTAAAGACAATTGTTTGGCTTCATATAACCCAGTTTTCCAGACATCTTTGAGCACTGAATCCTTTTTTGGTGTGTTAAAAGTAAAATAAATAAATAAATAAAATAAAAAATTAAATGTTAGCTGGGGTTTGATCTAATTTTCTTTTTCTTAAAAAGAGAAATTCCCCTTTGTTGAGGAAAACACCTAATAGAGCATTTTGATTATGAAATTTAAGAAATTCTGATGTATGATGGAAGTGGAGGTATTTACAAATCAAGACCTCAATAAGATACCACCTCACACCTATTAGAATGGCTAAAATTAAGTCAGGAGACAACAGATGTTCATGAGGATGCAGAGAAAGGGCAACCCTCTTACTGTTGGTTGGAATGCAAGCTGGTGCAGCCACTCTGGTAAACAGTAGGGAGGTTCCTCAAAAAGTTAAAAATAGAACTACCTTATGACCCAGCAATTACACTACTAGGTATTTACCCAAAAGATACAAAAATACTAATTTGAGGGGACACATGCACCCCGATGTTTATAGCAGCATTATCAACAATAGCCAAATTATGGAAAGAGCCCAAATGTCCATCGACTGATGAATGGATAAAGAAGATGTATATATATACAATGGAATATTACTCAGTAATCAAAAAGAATGAAATCTTGCTATTTGCAATGAAGTGGATGGAGCTAGAGTGTATTATGCTAAGTGAAAAAAGTCAGTCAGAGAAAGACAATTATCATAGGATTTCACTCAAATGTAGAATTTAAGAAACTAAACAGATGAACATAGGGGGAAAAAAAGAGAGGCAAACCACAAAACAGACTCTTAACTATAGAGAACACACTGAAGGTTACTGGAAGGGTGGTGGGTAGGGGATGGGCTAAATGGGTGATGGGTAGTACGGAGGGCACTTCTTTTTTTTTTTAATTTTATTTTGTTATGTTATGTTAGTCACCATACAATACATCATTAGTTTTTGATGTGGTGATCCACGATTCATTGTTTTCCTATAACACCCAGTGCTCCATGCAGTACGTGCCCTCCTTAATACCCATCACCGGACTAACCCATCCCCCCACCTCCCTCCCCTCTAACACCCTCAGTTTGTTTCTCGGAGTCCATAGTCTCTCATGGTTCATCTCTCCCTCCGATTCCCCCCCTTCATTTTCCCTTCCTTCTCCTAATGTCCTCCATGCTGTTCCTTATGTTCCACAAGTAAGTGAAACCATATGATAATTGGCTTTCTCTGCTTGACTTCTTTCACTTAGCATAATCTCCTCCAGTCCCATCCATGTCGATGTAAAAGTTGGGTATTCATCCTTTCTGACGGCTGAGTAATATTCCATTGTATATATGGACCACATCTTCTTTATCCATTCATCTGTTGAAGGGCATCTTGGCTCTTTCCACAGTTTGGCTGTTGCAGACATTGCTGCTATGAACATTGGGGTGCATATGGCCCTTCTTTTCACTACATCTGTGTCTTTGGGGTAAATACCCAGGAGTGCAATTGCTGGGTCATAGAGTAGCTCTATTTTTAAATTTTTGAGGCACCTCCACACTGTTTTCCAAAGTGGGTGTACCAACTTGCATTCCCACCAACAGTGTAAGAGGGTTCCCCTTTCTCCACAACCTCTCCAACATTTGTTGTTTCTTGCCCTGTCAATTTTTGCCATTCTAACTGGTGTAAGGTGGTATCTCAATGTGGTTTTGATTTGAATTTCCCTGATGGCTAATGATGATGAACATTTTTTCATGTGTCTGTTAGCCATTTGTATGTATGTTTTCTTCAGAGAAGTCTCTGTTCATGTCCTCTGCTCATTTTTTGGCTTATTTATTTTTTACTTAAAAATTTTTTTAAAAAAAACATTTTATTTATTTATTTGAGAGAGAGAGTGAGCGAGAGAGAGCGTGAGCAGGGAGAGGGGCCGAGGGGGAGGGAGAAACAGACTCCCCACTGAGCAGGGACCGCCCCCCCCCGATGCGGGGCTCGATCCCAGGACCCTGGGATCATGACCTGAGCTGAAGGCAGACGCTTATTGGAATGAGCCACCTGGGGGCCCCCAGAGGGCACTTGTTATGATGAGCTCTGGGTATTGTATGTAAGTGATGGATCACTACATTGTACACCCGAAACTAGTAGTACACTATATGTTGACTAACTGGAACTTAAATAAAGGCTTGAAACTATAAAACAAATAAAATTAGATATTAAACATTTGATTACGGTGTATAACAATATATAAAGAACTTGGAGTCTTCTCCCAGTGGATTGGATCGGAGAGAAATTTGGAAGACTGGTGAACAGGAGAAGACAACTATAAAGATTATCTCAGCAGAGAAGGCTTTGGGTCTCTATGGTAGCAGGCAGCCTTAAGGCAAAGGGGAGGAGCAGCCAGTGACCAACTCCTTGTGATGGGAATGGCTGAGGAATTTGTAGCATGATGACATCAATGATCAATTCTAATGTCCCCCCATCCTGTCTAGTACAAGGAATCTCTTACATTTTCTACAATATCTTTATTAAGTGTCAGTTATTCAAATAAACACCCTGTTAATTTTGCTTTAGAGAATGAAGGAATGAGGAAAAAGACCGTGCTCCATGCTTGGTGTGAGGTGGTACCGGGAAGGGTGAACAGTCATGAAAGTGGGCATGTGTGTAAACAATGCTTTAGTGGATGCAGGAAAATGGAGGGCCACGCAGTGCAATGGTGAGCCTTTGAGTGTCCTCGGAAATATGGGGGGGGGTGGTTATAGAGTTTATTCTGTGCAAAAGGTGGAGGATGAGGCAGATATTTTAGCCCAAACATTTGTTTGCACAAATATCTATGTGTTTCTGCATGTTTTCTAGCATCCCCTACAGAAGCCAAGTGACTGGATTCTGGTTCCTGGGGTGGGAGTGAGGCAGACCACTACCAGGGGCCTGGGTTTTAGTGATATCCTGCATGAGGACATTTCCCTGCACTAACATTCTCTCTCTCTCTCTTTTTTGTTTTTGAAAGAGAAAGAGCGTGCCTGGGAGGGGCAGAGGGAGAGGATCTCAAGCGGACTCTGCCCTGAGCATAGAGCCCAACACAGGGCTCTATCTCACGTACCTGAGATCATGACTTGAGCCGAAATCAAGAGTCTGATGCTTAACTGACCAAGCCACACAGGCGTCCCTGCACTAGCATTCTTGAAGGCCACCTGTTTCAAATGTCATAGCTCTAAGATGGAGGACAATTGCCTAACCCATGCTGGATTTTCTACGGGCAAAAATAAACGTACTGTGGAGGGGCGCCTGGACGGCTCAGTTGTTAAGGGTCTGCCTTCGACTCAGGTCATGATCCCGGGGCCCTGGGATCGAGCCCCGCATCGGGCTCCCTGCTCGGCGGGAAGCCTGCTTCTCCCTCTCCCACTCCCCCTGCTTGTGTTGTCTCTCTCTCTGTCAAATAAATAAATAAAAATATTTAAAAAGAATAAAAAATAAACGTACTGTGTAAAGCCACTATGATTTTAAGGTAATTTGTTAATAGGGCATAGCACAGAGAACTCACCTCTTTACCCAGTGAGCTTGGGTGGATAAGTGTGTGTATGGAGGGTCATAAAAAAATGTCCTCTTGGGCAGTTGGGGCTGTGGTCCGGGCAGAGTCCATTAGCAACCAGTATGCACAGGACAGACCAAATTTCTAGTCCACTCACCAATTAACTAATGACCTTGGGCTCCTCTTGCCCTTTTTCCTCATTGGTACAAATGAGGAATTATCTGTCTCAAACCACAGGCTCTGGCGAGGAGAGATGAAGAGAGGACTTTGAAATAGTTAAGGATCCCCTCTGTGAGTATTTGGTCTTACTAAGTCGACCTTCCTTCATGGTCTTTTCCTAAGTGGGTGGCAGAGAGGAAAGAAGTGAACTATGCCCAGATGCTTAAAAGGCACTTGTTAAACCTGTCCCTGGAAGCCCCTTGGTCTTGCCCTTCCTTTTCAAGTGTACCCCCTAGTCCCACTGCCGTGTTAAGCCATTAGAGATGGAGGCAAAGGACGGTCAGTGATACTGGTGTCTTTGTTAGAAAGCTTGATGATATTTTGTCCCCCATAGATTTTTTTGCATTGATTTTGACTTTTTAATAATATTACATTAATATATACCTTGTTTACTGTTTTTGGCACCACCTAAGCTTTTGCACCCGAGGCGAATGCCTCACTCACCTCACCCGAGTCCCGGAACTGCCCGGTACCATCCTGTGCTGTTGCCAAAGTACCATCCCTTGTCTCAGGCTGTCTTGCTCCTATAAGTTTCCTCACATTGGTTCCCTTTCCTGAAGAGTTTTGCCCATCATCCCTGCCCCCCTACCTCTGTCCAAAGGGTCACCTCCTCTGGGAAGTCCTCCCTGATCCGTTCCACCTTTAAGTAATCCTGACCTACACTGAATCCCCGTAGCACCTTGTGTACACCACCTTGGCTAAGAGTTAGTACCTGTTATCTTGTCAGATGGATAATTACCTAACCTATGAGATTGCACATTCTTGTGGACAGGCATGTGTTTTCTCTTTTGGAGAGGTTTGTTTCGTTTTGTGTCTCTTGCTCTTTGTTTAGAATTCTTAGCACAGTAATGGATTAATGAACTGTGTGGTGTCATTTTCTTTTGGTTCTCCTAATTGTCAGAGAAAACAATTATTTTGTTATCTCCCATTTTCCTTTTTTCCTTTTCTGAACTGAAACATGTTGGAATTCAGTGACTTAACAAAATGCTTATGAAGTTGGGATTTCAAAAATATTACAGTGTCCAAGATGCAGATTGCTGGCAGAGGCCATGCCAACAAGAACTTGCCAATTTCTCCTCTGGGCAACATTGTCTTTTCCTTTGGTTTTATTTGCTTTTGAGAGAGAGAGAGAGACTGACACTTAATGAACATTCGACCCCTGGGAAGGGTAAACTTAGAAGACACAATGTGTCTTGTTGAGGTCTTCCCCTGTTTGCCCTCCAGGATTATGCAGATCAAAGCCTCCTGTTTATAAAGCACCCTTCTTCCAGGATCTGGCTGCTCTGACGAGGGTGGCAATGGGCATAATTTCTGACATTGTTCTGACTGCAGAAGTTAAAGCAGAGACATCTCTCTACTCAGGGCACTGTGCAGAACCAGGATTCAGGACTTTTATCCCGTGCTCAGTGGACATGTCACAGGGCTTTGGGAGCTGGGACTGGGACCAGGTGCCTTGTTAAAAATAATTGCCTTTCCTTAGAGACCACTTTTGCCATCGTTTGGGGACTTCAGAGCTCTTATACCAACTATTAGTGTCTTCCCCTAAAGAGGGAACATTGGAGCCAGGAGCCCGTAAGAAGAGGATGCCTTCCAGCCTCCGCCTTCCCAACCTGCAATTGAACAAAAACCAGGGTGAGGAATACGTTTTAACCAGATTTCCCAGATCAAGGAAATAGAAAGTTTGAGGGCAGCGAGAAGAGAGTGCTTGACAGATCAGAACTTGCAAGTTGGTTGAAGATGACATGGGGGAATGTCAGCAGGGACTGACATTCAGGCAGTTATGACATTATTGTTGCCTTGTTCGTTCACTATTTTTTGTGTGTGTGTGAGGGGAGTGTACGGGGAGGGTGAAGGACACTGCAGCCCTAGGAGATTAAGTCACTTGCTCATCATCATAGCCGAGCAGGTATGGGAGGGCAGGAACCACCCAGACAGATCTCCTGCTGCCCAGAGCGGTAGTCTTTCGCCTACACCCATGGGATGCTCCAAGCCATAGAAGACAAATGACCTTTCAGGAACACAGAGAGAAGAGGGCTGGCCTCTGGTAAAGGTGGAGTGGGATTCAGGGGAGAAAACGGGTCCGGTTCTCTTAGTTCATGCTCAATTCAGATCCTTAGATCCAATTTCTTTTATTTATAATTTCCCCCAATACATCAGCCTGACTAGCTGCCAAGATCTAATGCTTTAAAGATGATCAAATATCTTCTTTATCCTGCTGCACTGCAACTCTGACAAAGGACTCTGTCCATTAGCACAAAAGTCCCCATCAACCTTCAGATAGAAGTTGACTGTGGTGCAGGTATCCGGGCACGTCCCGTTGGGCTGTAGGAGGAGATAACGTGATGCATGCAAAATTTAGCAATAAGATGTATAGTGCTTCTGTGTGCAGCACAGAAGTGTCCTAATGACAGTTCCGTTTACTGGCTGTGCGGTCTTGGGTATGTGATGTCAGCTCTTTCTGTCTGTTTCCTCATCTGTAAGACGAGGATAATAAAATTTCCTACCTTGTAAAGTGGTTGTGGGATTAGATGAGTTAATACAGAAATTACTTAGAATAATGTCTTTTTTTTTCAAGATGTATTTATTTATTTTAGAGAGAGAGAGCAGGGGGAGGGGCAGAGGGAGAGAAGCAGACTCCCTGCTGAGTACTAGCCTGAGCCAAGCTCGATCTGACCACCCTGTGATCATGATCTGAGCCGAAATCAGGAGTCGAGTGCTTAACTGACTGAGCCACCCAAGTGCCCCCACTTAGAAAAGTTTCTATCTATGTGCTTCTATTATTAAGGACAAAATCAGTTCTTATAAAATATGTTTTTGGTAAATGAAGAGGCTCTAATTAAGACAATGGCTTCCTGTTAAGGAAGCACCTTGTTGGGTTGAGAATGGAAGGGGAAGCCTGAGTATAGCTTATGATGTTTGTGAATGGTGATTGGTTTTAATGATTTTTTTGCTTTTAACCATTTTCAGAAAATAAAAATAATCACTTGAAAATGTGTATAGTGCCTTTCCCTTTGCAAGGTGCTTCACATCTTATTTGATAACCTTATTTATTCTGTGAAGACATCTTAAACCCTTACTATGTGCTGAGCTCCAGGGGCACACACCCTCACCAGGGAAGACAGACTCAAGAGAGCCTTTTTTTGTGAGAGGTACGATCTGACCCTGGGGATGGGAAAGATAAGGTGTTTTGTCAGAAGGGGTGGCCTGTGGAAAACACAGAGATGAGAGAGAGCATGGGGATTAGAGGAGCTGCAAATAATCCAGTGTGGCTGGAGAGATGGACGAGAGGGTGGGGTGTGGATGCAGGTGTGAGGAGTGAGGAGTAAGCAAGGGGCATGGGGAAGCAGGGAGGGGGACCCCATAGAGGGTTTCCCCAACATGCCGAGGAGTCTACAGAATATCCTATTCTATCCTTGATGGGGTTCCATGGCTAGATTTTAACAGGGGAGTAAGGCATGATCAAATTAAAGTCAGAAATATCACTCTGGCCACAATGAAGAGCAAGAATTGGCAAGAAGTGTGTCTGAAGGCAGGGGGAGCTCTTAGTTACACCGCTGTGGTTTTGATCCAGGCAAGAGATGATGAGTGTTTGAAATAAGGGAGGAGCGGTGGTCTTGGAGATAAAGGGACGGAGTCCTGAGATGGATATTCGCATGGTAGACAGGACCCCATGTGTCAACCCCTATTGGAGTGACAGGGAAATTTTGCTTAAGAATGGTTATTTGGCTCACAGGGGCTCCCACAGCTGACTAAGGAGAATGTGCAATTCTATTCGGAAATGTCCTCCTGTATGGCTTTCTTGACATGTACGATGCTTCTATTTCTCAGAGCTCCCTTGAAGGTAGGAGCTAAGACCAGTCATCTCTGAAGTCCCACACAGCAGGCGGCATATTTTTTCCAGAGTACTGGTCCAGTAAACATAAACTAGAAATACAGGTCAGTCCTATTTATAGCTTCCGATGTGGCTTTTTATCCTAGCCCCGTGAGGCACCTCATGGCAGAGAAGAACGTCACCCTGGTGAGTGAATTCCTCCTTACTGCCTTCACCGACTGTCCTGAATGGGCACTTCCTCTCTTCCTCCCGTTTCTGTTCATCTATCTCGTCACCTTGTTGGGGAACCTGGGCATGACTACCCTGATCCGCGTGGATGGCCGCCTGCACAGCCCGATGTACTTCTTCCTCTGCCACCTCTCCTTCGTGGACATGTGCTACTCGTCGGCCGTCGTGCCGCAGACGCTGGCCGCGCTGCTGGAGCGCGGGGCCGCGCTGTCCTACACCCGCCGCGCCGCGCAGTTCTTCCTCTTCACCTTCCTCGCTTCCATCGACTGCTACCTCCTGGCCCTCAGGGCCTATGACCGCTACTTGGCCGTGTGCCGGCCCCTGCTCTATGTCACCATCATGACCGAGAAGGCCCGCTGGGGCTTGGTGGCCGGGGCTTACGGCGCTGGTCTCTCCAGCGCCTCTGTTCGCACGGTCACAGCCTTCACCCTCTCCTTCTGTGGGGACAATGAGATCGACTTTATTTTCTGTGACCTCCCCCCTCTGTTAAAGCTGACCTGTGGGGACAGCGACACCCAGGAGGTGGTCATCACTGTGTTTGCCATCTTCGTGATCCCTGCCTGCACGGTGRTGATCTTGGTGTCCTACCTCTTTATCATCAGGGCCATCCTGCAGATCCGCTCCGCGGGGGGCCGGRCCAAGACCTTCWCSGCCTGCGCCTCGCACCTCACGGCTGTGTCCCTCTTCTGCGGCACCCTCATCTTCATGAACCTCGGAGATAACTCTGGCCAGTCCTCACAGGAGGATCGGGTGGTGTCCATGCTCTACACGGTGGTGACCCCCATGCTGAACCCCTTCATCTATAGCCTGAGGAATAAGGAGGTAAAGGAGGCGCTTATGAAAGCCCTGCACAGGTCAAAGTCTTCTGGAAGGCCCTAGATGGACTTTTGCCAAATACATCTTTCCTTAGTGTCTCTGTCCTCTCTGTCTGTCCTCAGATATCACCTACTTGGGGAGACTTTCCCAGGCAACCATACTTAAAATTGCACCTGAACTTCCTACCTCCACTTTCTGATTTATTAGTCTTTTTTTTTTTTTTTAAGATTTTATTTATTTATTTGACAGAGAGAGACACAGCGAGAGAGGGAACACAAGCAGGGGGAGTGGGAAAGGGAGAAGCAGGCTTCCCGCGGAGCAGGGAGCCTGATGCAGGGCTGGATCCCAGGGCCCTGGGATCATGACCTGAGCCGAAGGCAGACGCTTAACGACTGAGCCACCCAGGTGCCCCTCTGATTTATTTTTCTATGTAATACTTGTCACCATCTGATGTTCTAAATCTCACAACTAGAAAGTAAACTACATGAGACAAAGCATTCTTATCTGTGAGAGTCATTTCTGTGTGTTCAGTGCCTAGCCAAGCACCTAGAGCATGAAAGGCACCCAATTAAGTGTTTGTTGAATAAATACATCAATCTCAGGTTCCAGGGTCTACCTTTATGTTCCAACTTCCTCAGTCCTCAGTTTTTTGTTTGTTTGTTTGTTTGTTTGTTTTTTATCTGCCAAGTTGGTTTACCTATTTATAGGACTAGATTTTTGAGGATCCAATGCATGAATGAGCAGGGACCATGTCTGTCTTATTTGCTAATATCTGTTGAATGCTGTACATTGCCTCGCACAACAAATACTTGATGGGTGAAGTAAAAATATTTGGAAATTCCAGAAGTTATCTACAAATGCCACTACTGTTTTGATCCAAAGGGATTTTCCAAATCCCATCATTTATTCTTTCATTATTTCCTTCTTACTGCTTCTGTGGTTTTTGGCTAATAATAATAATAAATTATAGACAGTAACTAACATTCATCAGACAGTTATCAACTTCCAGGAATTGTGTGATGTGTGCTAGAGGAATGATCTGATTTATCTCTCACCACAACACGGGGAGGCGTGTTCCACGATTACTCCTGCTTTGTAGGGAGATGAGGCACCAGAGATTCAGAGAGGCTGAGCAATTTTCCCAAGGGCAGCAAGTAAGTGGTCGAGGGGGCTTCCACCCCAGTGGAGCCTGAGCTCCTAATTGCCATACACATGGTCTGCTGCTATGATCTCTTGCCCATTCTATTCAGTCTCTCAATCTGGAATTTATTGTTGTTGCACATTTACTTTTCCTTTTATCTGGAGAAGAAAAGATAAAAGTCCAATCTGTAGAGGTCGCAGGCAGTCGTCCCATTTATTTTATAGCCCTGATGTGCTAGTATTGAGTAATGTGACAACAGGTATCTGTGTGTGTATATGTGTGTGCACACCCATAATTGTGTGTGAGCAAATGAGGTGTGTAGGTTAAATAAATGGCACCTTCTGAGCCTTAGGAATTTCCATTGTAAGGACCGATAGGACAAAACTTTTATTTTTTTAAAGATTTTATTTATTTGACAGTGAGAGACACAGCGAGAGAGGGAACACAAGCAGGGGGAGTGGGAGAGGGAGAAGCAGGCTTCCCGCCGAGCAGGGAGCCCGATGCAGGGCTCGATCCCAGGACCCTGGGATCATGACCTGAGCCGAAGGCAGACACTTAACGACTGAGCCACCCAGGCGCCCCAGGACAAAACTTTTTAAAAGAGTTGGGTGGGCATGTTTAGGAAAAGATATGGGGGGGGTGGAATTCCCCTGGGAGCCAAGAGATTTGAGTTTCCACATCAATCTTTGTTCGTGTTTTTTCACAAATCACTTAGAATGGAGTAAAGCAACTCCACAGAGTGCATCTTGGGGGCCGTTTTTCAAATATTAACTGCCATGCAAATGTTCCTCTGACACATCAGCTTCCGTGGCAAGGAACAGAAGCATCGTGTTGCAGAAGAGCCAGGATTTGGCACCAAAGTGTCCGGGCTTTCACTTCTTAGCTGTATGGCTTCGGATTAGTGAGGGCCTGTCAGTCGGCTTTCGCAACTGTTAAATAAAACTTATTGAACATTTACTCTGGGCCAGGTTTTAGTGTATCACGGTTATTCTCACCGCAACTCAGTACATAAGGCAATGGGAAGGTTCTGGGTGAAGTTCTATAAACATTAATTAGTGTGATTACGGTGATTGTCCCAGGGTTCACAGCCCAGTGGGCATCTGTGGGCCTCTTCATTTCAGTGCTGTCTGGAACAGTCTCTCCTGGGCTGAGATTAGCCTTGGGTCCAGAAAACTCCAGAAGTGGAGTTCACTAAAATTTTTTAACTTGCCTCTTAAAGTCACATACACTTAAATACACACTTAAATTACTGCTAGGCACGATGCTAAAAGCTTTACGTGAATGACTTACTTTCGTCCTACCAAGTTGAATGGAAAGTCATTCTGATTGATCTCATTAAGCAAAAGGAAGATATAAAACCCAAACAGGTGATACAACTTGTTCAAATTCTGCAGCAAGAAAGTGGCCGACCAGGGAGTACCTGATCCCAAGTCTCTCTCACTCCAAAGGGTATGCTCGCAAATCACGTCCCCCTTGGGCATCCTCCCTTCTGTCCCTCCCAGGCTCCAATTCTCAGATGCAATCATTTCAGAAGCATCTGGATTTCTGTCGCTTCCTCCAGTAAGTAGTTCATCAGTACGGTGTCTCCAAGCAGTCATCAACCTTGCCTTCATGTTTTCCTTTTCAAGCTTCAGTGATTGCCTAAGAAGTCAAGGTTCCTTTCCAAACACTGATTCATTGTTATTTCTTATCGTTTAGTAACATTTAATATAGATTTAATTATTTTGTATTATCTATCATCTATCTATCTATCTATCTATCTATCTATCTATCTATCTATCTATCCATCTATCATATGTCAAATCTGACCTCTGTTCCTATGAGTTTGGTTTTTTTAGATTTCACATTACAAGTGAGATCCTACGGTATTTGTCTTTCTCTGCCTGCCTCACTTCTTTTCCAGTACAATGTTGAATAAAAGTAATGAGATTGTACGTTCCTGTCCTGTTTTTTTTTTAAAGATAGTTTATTTTTTTAAAAGATTTTGTTTATTTATTTCAGAGAGAGAATGAGAGATAGAAAGCACGAGAGGGAAGAGGGTCAGAGGGAGAAGCAGACTCCCTGCTGAGCAGGAAGCCCAATGTGGGACTCGATCCCGGGACTCCGGGATCATGACCTGAGCCGAAGGCAGTCGCTTAACCAACTGTCCCACCCAGGCACCCTAAAGATGGTTTATTATTTTTTTAAATTTTTTATTGTTATGTTAATCACCATATATTACATAATTTGTTTTGGTGTACTGTTCCATGATTCATTGTTTGTTCATAACACCCAGTGCTCCATGCAGAACGTGCCCTCTTCAATACCCATCACCAGGCTAACCCATCCCCCTACCCCCTCCCCTCTAGAACCCTCAGTTTGTTTTTCAGAGTCCATCATCTCTCATGGTTCCTCTCCCCCTCTGACTTACTCCCCTTCATTCTTCCTCTCCTGCTATCTTCTTCTTTTTCTTTTTTTCTTAAAATATGTTGCGTTATTTGTTTCAGAAGTACAGATCTGTGATTCAACAGTCTTGCACAATTCACAGCGCTCACCGTAGCACATACCCTCCCCAATGTCTATCACCCAGCCATCCCATCCCTCCCACCCCCAACCACTCCAGTAACACTCAGTTTGTTTCCTGAGATTAAGAATTCCTCATATCAGTGAGGTCATATGATACATGTCTTTCTCTGATTGACTTATTTCACTCAGCATAACACCCTCCAGTTCCATCCACGTCGTTGCAAATGGCAAGATCTCATTCCTTTTGATGGCTGCATAATATTCCATTGTGTATATATACCAAGGATGGTTTATTTTTGAGAGAGAGAGAGAGAGTGCACATGAGCAGGGGGAGAAGCAGGCAGGGGGAGCAGGGACCCCGATGAGGGACTTAGTCCCAAGACCCCGGGATCATGACCTGAGCCAAAGGCAGACGCTTAACCAGCTGAGCCACCCAGGCGCCCTCCTGCTCTTGATCATAGCAGAAATGTGTCAGTCTTTCACCAGTCACTCTGTAGGTTTTTCACAGATGCCCTTTATCAGTTTAAGGGAGTTCCTTTTGATTCTTAGTTTGTTGAGAGTTGTTTCTTTTTTTTTTTTTTTAAATCAGGAATGGATTTTTTATTTTGTCAGAAGATTTTTCTGTATCCACTAGGATGACCATATAGTTTTATTTTGTGCTTTTTAATAGGGTAGATTACATTGATTGCTTTTGGAAGGTTAGACAATTACTGTATTTTTAGGATAAACTGTACTTGGTTACGGTATAGTATTGCTTTTATTATCAGAAAAAAAAAGTAGAAGAAGTTCCTGCACATTCTTGGTTGGTTAAAAAGATCACAGATGGTATTGCCTAAAGCCTTATGCTAGCTTTAAAAGGAGAGAGTACTTCTGAGTCATCAAAGTTCCTCTATTAAAAGGAGATTAGAGAGATAGGCATAAGCAATGGAAGGAAAATGGAGCAAAGAAGAAATTTGAGATGTTTTCATCTTCTGGGAGACATGTTCTGCGGGAGGCAGTTTCCATGCAGATCGGACTCTAAGGATGCAGGACTGGTGGAGAGGTTGCTGGGGATGATGTTTGCCCCGGGGTGATGAGAGATCATAAAGGAAGATCGAAGGGCTGATGGTTTGGCTCCTGTGGTATTTGAAACGGCTGATCTCTCTTTTTTCTTGGAAGAATTTTCACTTTCTTCCTCGGTCTTCCTGATACTACTTTATTCTGGTTTCCTATGTCCCTGCTTCAGCTCCTTGACCTCTGTGCTGGGTCCTTACTTCTAAATGTTCGAGTCACGCAGGGCTGGGTCATAGGTCTTTCTCTCTCTGTGCAGTCACCCCTCGGCAGTTTCACCCAGTTCCATGGATCAAACACTGAGATAAAATTCAAAGTCTTTGCCATGGTCTGAAAGATTCAGCCAGGTTGGGTCCCGAGCTACCAAGAGGACTATATTTACTTCCTTCGTTCTCCATAGTCGCCCCACCCCCCGGCTCACTGTTCCGTGAGGGCACCCCCCCTGTTCCTGCAGAGACATCTTTCACCTGCTCTTCCCTTTTCCTGGACTGTGTTTACCCAGATCTTCTCATGGCTCACTCTCTTAGTCAGTTCTCTGTTCAAATATCCAAGAAAGGCCTTCTGAGACTCCTGCACCTCTCCACCTCAAATAGCTAGTCCATGCCGGGTCACCATATCCTCCATTTCTTATCACAGGCCTTCTTGAGACCTCAGATTACGGCCATTTTTTATTTATTCATACATTCCTTGTCTGTCTCCTTCTGTGTGAAGGAGAAGGCAGGAAAGCAAGGGCGCTGTCCTATTTTCTTTTAAAAGATTTTATTTATTTGAGAGAGAGAAGGAGGGAGAGAGCATGAGAGGGGGAGGGTCAGCGGGAGAGGCAGACTCCCCGCCGAGCGGGGAGCCCGATGCAGGACTCGATCCCGGGACTCGATCCCGGGACTCGATCCCGGGACTCGATCCCGGGACTCCGGGATCATGACCTGTGCCGAAGGCAGTTGTTCAACCAACTGAGCCACCCAGGCGCCCCTGTTCTAGTTTCTTTTTGACTCTCACTAGGTACTCAAAAAAATATTTGTTTCATAAATAAATGAATGCATATTTGCAGACACTTTATGTATTAGGTTTTACAAGCCATGCCTACCCAATGTGTGGCTTTTTCTTCAGTTTATTTTTCTAGGCGTTTCTCTTGCATTTGTGTTACCTAGGCTTAGATGGCAGGGGTTTCTGTTATTTTATTCTGAAGGCCACAGGTAGGCTCTTCTCAGGCATGGCTAACACAAGGGCACAAGAATAGCATAAAGTTCAGTTGACTGTGCTTTGCGCAAAATCTTTATGTATTCTAAAGCTAATGACATCAATTATTGACTAAATATTGTCTTTGCTTATCCAGTCTTACAAATCATTTAAAATGGTTTTTGTGTCAGTTCCTCTGGTTTGTGAGTACACTGAAGGCACGGACCGTGAACCATGCATCCTTGTAGTCCCAGAGCTGGAGTCAGAGCCTGGTAAATAGAAGGCTTATCGTAGATATTTGTCGAGATGACAAATACAAGAATCCTTTAGGGGAATTCAAGCATCCAGGTCCAGATGTATGCCTCTCCTCTGTGAAAACTTGTCAGGGCTCTCATAAAAGTTTGTGGTTCTCTATTTTCTTTCTTTCTTTTTTAAAAAAGATTTTATTTATTTGACAGAGAAAGAGACAGCGAGAGAGGGAACACAAGCAGGGGGAGTGGGAGAGGGAGGAGCAGGCCCCCCGCTGAGCAGGGAGCCCGATGTGGGGCTCGATTCCAGGATCCTGGGACCACGACCCGAGCCAAAGGCAGACACTTAACGACTGAGCCACCCAGGCGTCCCTGTGGTTCTCTATTTTCTTAATCGATAGTCTTTTGTGTCTTAAACTTAACCCTAATTCACTTCCTCAAGTAAACTCCCAACTTGCATATAAGTCCATCTCTAGCCAAATCAGCTTCCCCGTTACTCACTGAGGATGGAGCTGTGTCTTAGAATGGATACGGTCTCCTTTGGAACCTAGGAGCTGGAGGTCATGGAGAACCAGCCCACAGGGATGATGACCAATTCAAACCAAATGACCTGGATCTAACCCTGCTGGTTCTTATTCTAGCACATATGGGCTGGAAGAAACCAGAATAAAGAGAGAAAATTACAGACCTGCCCAGTGGATGTTTACGTAACTGAGAAGATTCTGGAACCATGTTAAGCATGATGGTGTAATAGGCAAGAGAGTTTATCTTCCTTAAAATAAAAAAATCTTTTTCTTCCTAAAGTGACAGTCACCAAAAAATGTTAAAGCAATAACAGAGCATTACATAAATCCCTCCATTTTATGAAATAAAAACCACTATTTGGGTTACATTGTGTTGTAGAACAAATCAGCCCAAAATGTAGGGACCTTTAAAACAAGCCCAGGGATTTTATTGTTACCTCTTACAGTTCCAGGAGTTGACAGGACTCAGCCAGGCAGTTTTCACTTAGGGTCTCTAGTGCTGACACCTGAGCTGACACTGGATCAGCTGAATGTTTTCTTACTCCCATGGTGGAGACTGACGGAAGCGACCTAGAGACTCAAAGGCTGGAATAGTTAGAGCTCCTCGGGCGTCTCTCTCTGACTCTCTGTGGCCTCTCCACATGGCCTCTCCAGCATGGCGGCTTCAGAGTAGCGGGACTTTTTACAGGGGAATTCAGGGCTCCAGGGGTGCATGTCCCGAGAAGGTGCCAGGTGGGGGCTCTACTGGCTTTTCTAAGAGTCTTGGAAATTATCAGCACCACTTGTGGGGTACCCTATTAGCCAAAGCAGCCCCACAACCCTCCAGGTTCAAAGAGAGGGACACAGACTCCATCTCTCTCTCTCTCTTTTTTTTTTAAGATTTTATTTATTTATTTGACAGAATGAGAGAGACCACAAGCAGGGAGCGCGGCAGACAGAGGGAGAGGAAGAAGCAGGCTCCCTGCTGAGCAGAGAACCCAATGTGGGGCTCGATCCGGACCCTGGGATCATGACCTGAGCTGAAGGCAGACGCTTAACCGACTGAGCCACCCAGGCGCCCCCAGACTCCATCTCTTGATGAAGAAATGGCAAAGTTCTTCAAGAGCATGTGGGGTGGAAATATTCTTGCGATTGTTTTTGGAAAATACGATCTGAAACAACCACCGTTAATATTCTGTTGACTCTCTTCCTGCATATGCTATTTTACCTAAATGGGTTTTCGTGATAATGCTGTTATAAAACCTTCTTTGTTCATATCAGACCAATTGTTATATTACAGGAAAAGGAACTGGGTTTGGTAACATGGCTTGTCACACAATGAGTTAGCTGCAGACTCCAAGTCTCTTGATTACAAATCTAGGACTCTGTACCGCTCCCCGTGGAATAGTGAAAACAGGATTCGTGTTGGAGCTGTGGGTGGACCCGGGTGGATTTTGAGGTATTTGAGGAAGGAGGACTAGGAGGCGAGTTTGGTAACTCATATAAAAGCAAGTGGATTTTAAATTTATAATGAAGACGCAAATGAAGCATAAAAGTTTAAGAGATACCAGAGAGAAAGGCGGGTGGCTGATTATATATTTCTTCTTAAAGAAGTTGGATTTTTACAAGTTTAGAGAAGAAAAGAATCTTACTAGATTGGGGACAAATAAACGTAGTTTGGTGGGGCAGGTAGATTGGGGTTGGGAGCCAGGGGACAGTCACAAAAAGAGAATTTTTTTTTTCCCCGAGGGTCTACGATATACTAACAACTATGGCAGTTGCCTGACGTACATGTCCATTTAGCCACAAACAGCTTAAATAGATTAAATAATTTTCCTTGGATCATACAGGTGAATCACAACATCTTGAAAAGCCAGGATTTAGAACCAAATCTTCTTACACTACAGTGCAATTGTTAGGGGATCAGATTAAATAACTAGTAATAATTTGCTCCAGAGCTGAAAATATTTTGAAAAAGGATTTGGACAGAGAAAAAGAACACACTCTTCTGGGGAGCTGTACAGTATATTTAAGATGGAGGTCCGACAGACATCTCCAGCAGACATCTTCATCAACCAGTCAGCATCCAGATTCACGGAAATCCCAAAGCTGGAGTAGAACTCAGAGTTCATGTGGTTCAGTAATTCTTTAGGTCCCCTGAAGGGTGTTTCCAGAATACAAGAGCCTGATTCCTTCACTGGAGTCTGGGTTAGTGGATGCAGGTTGGGGTTTGGAAGGAAAGCAGTAAAACTTGTCTTGTAGCCTTTCTCAGCCTCAAGGAAGTCTGAGATTTGACCCTTGGTTTAATCCCCCTAGCAATGAGTTCTAGAACTGTCTAGGTGTATGCTGGATCCAAGATGCAGGACAGCCCTGCTAAAATGGCTTTGAAGCTGCTTGACCACTTTTATCTGTTTGTTAAAATTGGTTATGGAGGAGTCTGTAATTGATGAGCAACTTATATTTGCTGAGATGTAGCTGCACCAGAAAAGGGGTAGTCACATACTTTTAAGGGGACTGTCAAGAAGCATGGCATAATGCCTAAGGAAACCCAGAGCTGAAGTTTTCCTGAACTGAGGTGGTCCCCACCCACTGAGTGCTCTTTCTCATGACCATGCACATTCCAAATATGGAATAACTGGGATGTTTAGAAGATGTGCCTTGGAATCAGGAGACCTATACCGTGATGTCATTAGGTGTATTGTGTGGCTGTCCTCTACCCTCACTTAAAGCTTTCTTAAAGCTTGACGTTTGGTGTATCTTGTGAATTTAATTGCCAAGCTGAACCCAAGACCACCGCCGCTGGTCAGGCAGGGAAGGCACCGCAGAGTCTGAGAAAGTGCATTTTAAACAAGTTCCTCTAGGTAATTCTGGTGTATACCCTCGGTTAGAAACAACCGGAACCAAAGGCCTTATTTTATGGATGAGAAAATAGGCTGAAGAAAGTGAGCTGACCTGCCTTAAGTCTCATAACAACTCAGGGAAGAGTCAAGGCTGGAACTCATGTCTTCTACACATATGATTTCCGATTTTTCATTGAATGCATTTCCCCAAATGTGTTTTGCACACTAGTCCCATGAACTACTTTGTGATGAATTCGGTTACATGTGATTGAATAAGTTGAATTTTGAGAATTGAGTTTTGAGAGTATACCCTACTACCTTCCTTCCTGGAGATTTATACTATGCCAAAGGCTCTGAGAAGTTGTCTAGTGAAGACATTTTGCTTCACTGAGCTCAGAGTTGCCCCAAATTATTTGGACGTGGGACCCTCCTATGAACATCTCACTGAATAGTAGTTTTGGCAAAACAAATTTTGAGCACAGTTGACCTAGAGAGATCTAGATTGAATAAATGAATTAGTAATAACTGTCTTCAGAGCTGTAAGAGCTAGATTGTAGGTACTGTCTGCACTTGTTATTGTCTGAGGTATAAACAATTTGCATCCAAGTTTGTAGTAACGTAGATTAGAATCAAGGTATGCGTTATGCTTGTGACTTACCAAGGGGGTTAGGGCCTCATTTCCAAGACCAGAGCTATGTGGAAAAGCCCCAACCCCTCAGAGATTAGAACAGGAGGCAGATCTAAAGCTGAATCATCGCATCTATGCCATGAACTCTGGGCAGAATCATCCTTCTGGTTATGTGGATGAAAAGAATTCAGATGTCTAGCACATCAGAGGGAGAAACCATTTCCTACTGATGAGCTTTCTTAGGGCACCTTTCATGTCCTTGTTCCTCAGGCTATAGATGAAGGGGTTCATCATGGGTGTCACCACAGTGAATAGCACTGCACCAATCTTATCTCCGTCATCGGGGTGAGTGGATGAGGGGAAGAAGTAAACCCCTACAATGGTCCCGTAGAAGAGTAATACAACTGTCAGGTGAGAACCGCAGGTAGAGAAAGCTTTCCGCTTTCCCTCTGTGGATGAGATTCTCAAGACAACCCTGACAATGCAGACGTAGGAGAAGAAGATGAGGGCAGAGGGGAAGGTGACAACTGATGAGCCCAGGAAAAACAACACGAGTTCATTGATCCTTGAGTCTGAGCAGGACAGTTTGAGCAGAGGAGCCAAGTCGCAGAAGAAGTGTGGGAGACTGTTGCTGTCACAGAAGAGCAGTGGGAGGAGCAGAAGGGTGTGTGTTAGGGCAACAGTGTTACTGAGGACCCACGGAATGACTGTGAGCAAAACGCAGAGCCTGGGTTGCATGATGGTCACATAGTTCAGAGGATGGCAGATAGCCACAAAACGGTCATAGGCCATGACTCCCAAGAGGAAATTGTCAATAACAACAAAGACAATAGAAAAGTACATCTGTGTGATGCAGCTCCCATAGGAGATGGATTGAGTCTTGGTCTGAATATTCATCAGCATTTTGGGGACTGAGGTGGATATGGAGGAAATATCCGCAAAGGACAGATTGGCAAGGAAGAGATACATGGGGGTGTGAAGGCAAGAATCCAAGCCGATGGCCAGAATGATGAGCCCATTCCCAACCACAGTGACCAGGTACATACCCAGGAAAAGCACAAAGAGGAGCTTCTGCTGCTCAGCCTGGTTGGAGAGTCCCAGAAGGAGGAACTCAGAGATGGTGGTTCGATTTCCTTGAGGCATATCTCTGCTGATCTGGAGAAAGGAACACAAGGTCTTCACACCCCCAAAGAAAAGCCAGTATGGTACCATTTGGCTAGAGCCATTGCAAGGAGGCGGAGAAAGATTACTTCATAAGGAACTATGTCAGCAGTGCAGAGACTCAGGAAATGCCCTAGGAAGGAAAGACAGAGCCACCACAATAGACACTTCTCAATGAACACCCTTTAAATTCGAACACGACTCTGAAAGTGATGTTTATAGTTGGTTCCAAATGTCATTAAATGCCTTAAACTGAGGATGATAGGAGAGGTGTACTCCATATTCTACAGATGCTTAGATACCCCCGAAGGAATTACTTAAAAATGAACAAAATGGCCCTAAAACCTTTCTTAGCATTCACCTTCATTTTGAAATCTAAGAAGACAGAAATGGGTAGAGTCATTGAGTGAAGCGTTTGAGAAGGAGACAGAGCAGGAGTTGGGAGCGCTTACTGAAATATACCGCTGTGTGGGTGTTCCTGCCCACTCCCGTTAGGGGGAAGGCGTCAGAAAAGCTGCTCTTGGACAATGTGTATCGGAAGGGAAACCAGACGTTTGCTTCGTTGGTGGCTAGATGTTAGGTGAACAGAGAAAGGTTATAGGAACCTAAAGACTTGTGTTCGTGTCCCACTTCTAAAGGTGGGGGGCTCACTGGATTAGCCCCCTGTGGCAGGGGAGGGGGTAATTCTGCACCCTCACCACAACATGGCATGAGTAAGTGGGTTTCCTCCAGGCCAAGTAAGTGTGATGGACGCTGTTGGGCTCAGGCCACCTTGTTGGGACTCCAACCCCTGTGGGGGTAGAGGAAGCTATAGCAGTGAGGACACGGATGGCTCTGTGACGAAAGAGGGATCATTAAAAGATCAGGGAGAAAATTCATTGCCCTGGAGCAGCAGTCCCAGAGAAGAGGCCTCTGAAGAACCCCAAATAGTCTCATGACATTGCATGCCTGCCACAAAAAACTCACCCGCTAATCCGTGGCAGCAGACTTGAAGACTTGTCTCTGTACCCACTCCCATTCTTCTTCCTTCACACTGCACATCCCCAGGCTACCTGAGCCTTGACTAGGATGGCAATAGGCAACGTGTGTAGTTTTGAGTGACAGTCTCTAATGTCACCTTCCTGTGCTATCTCTCCTGCCCACCAGGAGTCCCACACTAATTGTTTTGAGTCCCTGAGGCACTTGTCTAGCTGGTTAAGAGCCGCGCTAATGTCTAAAAAGTCTCACCTCTGGAGGATGGTAAGATCTCAGGAAGTTACTGGAATCTAGCTAGACCCAGCGGCTTAACGGGTTGTTGACAAGGTAGGAAGGGGGATCCCGAGAGCAGCTCTTATGTATTTTTCAGAACCAGACTCTTTTCCCAAGTACAAGTCATGGTGCTGGGCTCTCATGGGGCATTGAGCTCTTTCCATGTCATTTGGGATCATATCCCTGAAGTATTTTCCTCAAACAGACAGTTGTTTTCACATTCCAACCTCAGTGAGGCAAAGGGGGATTAGACAGGCAGCTCTGCTTTTTTTGTTTCTTTGTCTTCGGGTGCCTTTTCCCACTTGTGCTTTCCTCGGTAACTCAGTTGGTTGCTGCTCTTCATAGCAAGTGAATTGTTTGCTTGCGTCTTATGTTTTCAGTGAGACTGTAAATATTTTGAGTTCCTTCTGTTTCCTTCTAGTGCCTAGTACAGGGGGAATGTTTAGTAAATACTTCAAGAATTGGGTGAAATTCCTGCACTAGGGGGTTATGATTCCGAAGAGATGCCATCTATAGCAGAAGGGGAGAGGCTACGGCCTTTGTACCAACTTGAATGGATGTCCATGTTGGAAGGGAATCTCAGGATCCAGGGATTCAACACTCAGGGCTCTGAGCTGCAAATGAATGAAATAAACTCTGGGTTTTAATATTGAAAAGACACATACTGATGACATGATTTGGGGTAGTTCACAGATATACTAGGAAGGCAGGAAAAACAGATCCTGAAATGGGCAGGAGCACGGGATGCTAAATACACACACACACACACACATACATATATCCAGAGACACAGCCTAAATCAGTACATCTCTTCTAATGCTTACATGTGCCTCATACTATAGTGCAGGTATTTCTTATCTAAACCAGGAACATTCACGCTCTCCTCAACAGGAAACAATTTAACCTATAAACTAAATGTAGTTATTCATGACTCATATTTACAATAACTGGGTAATGGAGAAGATAAAGAAGACAAGGTATTCTGTTACCTATCTATCTATCTGGTCATAGCTAGGTAGGAACCATAATGCTTGTCTCTGCACCTTGTCCACGAGGCATATTTATGAGTTCCTTCTTCTACTACTGCTCAGGTTTGTACATTGAGACCTGACCCCCAGGGTGGTGGTATTAGGAGGTCGGGGGGTCTTTGGGAGGTGATTAGGTCATGGGGGAGCCCTCATGAATGAGATTAGTGCCCTCAGAAGAGAAAACCCAGAGAGCCCCCTCTCCCCTTTGGCCATGTGAGGACACAGGGAGAAGACAGCCATCGATGAGCTAAGGAGTGGGCTCTCACCAGACAAAGAATCTGCCCACACCTTCATCTCAAGGTGGGGGACTTCCAGCCTCTAGAAGGGTGAGAAATAAAGCTCTGTTGTTTATAAGCCTCCAGTTCATGATAGTTTGTTAAAGCAGCCTGAAACGACAAAGACTACTATCTCAGCATGGGTCTTCTAGAAAGCAGAACCAGGAGCAAGAATTTAGATCTTGACATTCTGTTTGGAAGATACCTCACCAGGGAAATGAAGACATCAGAGGGAAGGAGGCCAGGCTAGATGCAAACAACGTGGTGGAATGCTTTACCTCAGGGAGATTGCACACAAGCATGAAGGGGCCAAGATCACTTAGCAAGCATGTTCACTCCGCATGTGGGTGTCCCCTGCAAGGAGGCCTCACAGCCAGGAGTTCAGGGAGGAGAAGAGGAAGGGATGCTCTGTACCTTGTTCTTTCTCATCTTTTGCTTCCTGTCGACCATGGGGACTTGACTCTTCTGAACTTCTAGTCATACCAACTAGGCCCTTCATGGTGTTAAAAAACAAAAATCAGCCAAGTAAATTTGAAAATCTAATTGGTTTTGGGCGCCTGGGTGGCTCAGTTGGTTAAGCGACTGCCTTCAGCTCAGGTCAGGATCCTGGAGTCCCGGGATCGAGTCCCGCATCGGGCTCCCTGCTCAGCGGGGAGTCTGCTTCTCCCTTTGACCCTCCCCCCTCTCATGTACTCTCTCTCTCATTCTCACTCTCTCAAAATAAATAATAAATAAATCTTAAAAAAAAAAAAGAAAATCTAATTGGTTTTATTAAGTGACTCATGAATTGGGTGCCAACCCACTAGCAAGTAGAGGAGAGTTCTGAGGAGCTGTACAAAATGGCAGGTTTTTATAAGAAGTAGGGAGGGACAAGGAAATTATTAATAAAAGAAAAGGACTGTTTCAGGCAAGGTCATCTTCCCTTAGGAGGAAGGGCTGGAGGTCTTGTCATGTAGATCACCTCATCTTCTCATGGGAGAGAGAACCCACCTGATGGATTATCTCACTGGCGCTGATCTGAAAATTCCAGATTGATTGCTTTAAAATTCCACTCCTGGAGAGGTCAACCTCTGCAATGAAGTCTTGGGGCAAGTGCTCCAAGTGTTGTTGGCCTGGAGTTGTTTTTCAAGAAGCCGCACAGGAAGTCAGGAACCATGTTCTGAAACATGGCTATTAATCTGAGTCCGGAAGAGGAGGGGAACTTTGTGTGGGCAGGTTGGCATTCAGGTTCTTGTGGATGTCTGCTGGCTGAGAGGCCTTGGAAAGGGGACAGTTTGGGATGCGAGCAGTGTCCTTAGAAAGGAGGCAGTATAGCGTTAGTGTCTAATATACACTGTATTATTTTCCCAAGAGAAGGAAAATACTCTGAGAAGGGAAATAAATAAGCTCTGTCAGTCCAGAGCAGTATTTCTCAACCTTGTATTCTTTATTGCCCAGGTACTGTTTCAGGATTTCTTTTCCCTTAGTGCCCAGGGTTCTTGGTCACGCTGCTGTGAAGAATGAAGAGGTAGACCAGACGAAGAGCGGTGGGCAGCAAAACAAAGCTTACTGGGCAATAGAACAAAGCTCCCTAAGAGGGAGGGGACCTGAGAGGGTTGCCATTGGAGTTTCTGAGTCTAGGGGATTTTATAAGATTGTTAGCGGGCTGTTTTAATCTGATTAACCCTCCATGTGCCTGTCACCCAATCACATTTGGGTGACATCCTTTTGTCCACATGCTCATCTACCTATCAGGTAGTTGTTTACATGGGAAAGGGGGAACGGCTCTTTTCAGAGTGGTGTAGAAAAACAGGATGGGGTCTTTTTCCTTTTAAGGGTAGTTTCCTCTTAGGACAGGGGCCCCTTGTCCCTGCCTGCCTTTCTTCTGACTATCCTCCATTAGTACTCTCTTAAGGACCCTTTATATCTTTTATCTTCAATCCTCTCCAGCTCCCATGAAATTAAATACTACAGGATAAGATTTTGTCAGATAGGCGTGAGCTTTAGAGAGCCACAAATCATTAAAATACCTAAGATTTCTGAGGTGCCTGGGTGGCTCAGTCGGTTAAGCATCCAGTTCTTGATTTTGGCTCATGTCATGATCTCTGGGTTGTGAAATCCAGCCCTGTGTCAGGCTCCGTGCTGGGTGTGGAGCCTGTTTAAGATTCTCTCTCTCCCTTTCCTTCTGCCCCTTCCCCCACTAAAAAAAAAAAAAATCTAAGATTTTTTTCACCTCCAAGTACTAATTTTTGCCCACATGGGGACGATAATGTCCCTGCCGAGATCCCTTCAAGGGGGTGGCCAGTCTTGATCTAATGGAAAACTTCA
This sequence comes from Callorhinus ursinus, assembly GCF_003265705.2. Taxonomy (NCBI): domain Eukaryota; kingdom Metazoa; phylum Chordata; class Mammalia; order Carnivora; family Otariidae; genus Callorhinus; species Callorhinus ursinus. The sequence goes on along the minus strand of NW_027397083.1, from coordinate 1,064,382 downwards.
TCAAGAGTTTTAGCAAAACAGGTCACAGTCCTCCTGTCTGTAGCTAGCCCTCAGGCTCTGACTGAGATTCTTCATCTTCCTCCTTCTTCTCTCATTAGATTCCCTCACTCCTGGCTCACACTTTGAGGGGTATGAATACTTAGTTGTCCTGACCTTTCAGATTTTGGTTGTTGTGATTGCTCATTACAGTCTTTCCTCCAGAGTTCAGAATTACCCTGGTTCAAGGTTTCAGGAACTGGAAGCCCCTTTCCTTTACCATGCTGTGAAATTGTAGAGGCAGAACCTGAGGATTAGCCCTATCAAAAAAGAACGACTTGGAATAATCTCCTAAGCTTATGACTACATTTTATCTCTTCAAAGTTTATTAATAAAACATTACTTGGGCTTGACTCCATATCCTGTTCCTGTTCTGGCCTAAGTATTATGGGGAAGTCATGAGGGCTAACACTCTGGTTCTACCCTCCAGAAGCTCACAGTTGACTTGGAGTTATAAGATGTGAACAAGAAGCAAGAACTTAAAGTTACCAATGGCAGATGGAGACAAGTACCGTGGTTGCTGTCAGGGATCAAGCATGGTAGGGAAAATCCTGCAGGCATTCAGGGGAGAAAGAGTCACCTGTAGACTGGGGTAATAAGGAAATATTTCATGGCAGGTGTAAACTAGAGGCATTCTTTTGACACGGGCAGAGTTTACGTAGGTGGGGAGACACAGAGAGAGGGATTCTGAAGCAGGAGGATGGTATGAGCAGAGGCCAGGTGGTGGGACCATACATGGCTTGTTCTAGGTTCAGTAAAGAAACCAGTGTTGCTAAGATGGAGGCTCCTAAAAAGAAGTAAGAAATAAAGTCGAAAAGTTATAACTTGGGACCTGATCCTGGCACACTTTTAATGTCAGGGAAAGGTGCTGATTTTGCATTTACCATTTCTTTACCTGTCATTTTTCGTCACTCATAAATTATACGGTGTGGAGTCGTTCCATGAACCAGAGTCATGGAATCTAGAGCTGGAGGGCACCACAACACAAACTAAAACATCACTCACTGTACAAATGAATAAGTTGAGGGATGGCTGACTTGTTAACATCAGTGGATTAGTTTTGGCTCAGAACCAAAAGTGGGACCACATGAAGTGGTTACCAGTCCAGTTATGCTCTTTGAGGCCGATGTGGTAGAAACAGCAGGGACTTTGAAGTGAGACAGCTTGGAATTCCAGCTCTGCTACCCAGTGGGTGTATGACCTTGAGCATGTCACTTAACCTGTAAAAGCCCCTATTTGCCTACCAAAAAATTGGCAATGATGGTCCCTGGAACATACTTAGCAGTTCAGTAGACACTAGGTCCTTTTCTTTTGCTTACTCCTGAGGTGTTAGCAGCCTTGGGAGTATAATTTAAGAGCTCCGCACTCCCAGCCTCCTCTCTTAGCTGGTTTGAGATAAACACTGGTAAAATCACCAAGGACTCAGATAACAAAATATCTCCAGAAAGGCCAGGTTTAGACATACGTGTGTTAGGCTCTGGCTGGTGGGGCATGGGGGTGCAGAAGAACTGGAATAATGGGGGGGGGTCAGAGAAGCCATCTAATGATAAGTGCCCTTTCAAGTGTCAAGCATAAGAGATCCAGAAACAAGAGTCCAGAGGAGACATTAGAATCAAAGTCATAATGGATAAAGAACTTGGATTAACAATACTCATACAATGGAATATGATTCAAGTATTAAAAAGAACAAATTGCTAAAATACATGACCACCTGTATGAATCTCAAAAACATTATCTTAAGTGACAGAAACCAGACACAAAAGAATACATACTATATGTGTTCCATTCATATGAAATTCCTGTATGGGCACAGCTAATCTTCGGGAATAGAAGTCAGAATGGTGGTTGATTGGGCAGGAAAGGGAAATGAGTGGAAAGGGGAACAAGAGAAATTTCTGGGGTGATGAAAATACTTGATTATCGAGTACAATTGCCCCAAAACATCAAACTGAACCATTTGAAATCTATGTATTTTATTGGATGTTACTTACACTTTGATTAAAATATATAAAAACAAAATAAACACCACATTTTCCTTTTGCTTCAAGTGTTATTTGAATTATGATCACATCAGAGTTAATGGAAAAATCTTTTCTTGCATTGTCTTTTTTCCAGATAAGCAGAGGGTGAGATGTTAACTCTTTGCTGGGATTTTGGAAGCAGAAGCTGGGAAGCAGAGTGAAACTAAGGATGCTTCTACATATGGTAACATCCAGAGGGAAGCTGTCATCCTCCAAGATGGTCTAATAAGAAGTTAGTGCACAGTAGACAAGAGTCGAGAGACCAGATATGTGGCAGTTTCTCAGAAATAAGACCCATTTTCATAATGACAAGCCAGTGGGCACTTATGTATAGCCACAGAGATTTGCTGAAAGATTATGGCCTCATCTGTGCAGGTGGGAGGGAGTCTTAGACATTTTGGAGCCAGAGTTTCTAAGAGCTCTTTGGTCGTGGAAAAAAATATAAACCCCTCTTTGAGAACACACACAAGAACTTACCAAAACTTACATTGAGAAAAACACGGGCATATCATATACCATGGTCTTCTTGCATATATTATTCTCCTCTACTCTAGGGAGAAAAAAAGATTGACTTATAATTGTGTGTTTCTGCTCCCAGCAGTCAGTAGACTCCTTGAAAGCAGGTATCTTGTGTTTTGTATATGAATTCAAGCATATAACCCAGTGCCAGGTACATAATATGGTCCCTTCCTCATCCCCAAGTCACCATTCCCTCTATACTCTATCCCAAATCCTTGCCCCCCTCACCACCCCCTCCTTATCTTCATAGCATTTGCCTATTTATTTTGTCTCTTTCCCCCTCATGAACATTAGATCCATAGAGTCAGAGACCTTGCCAAATAGTAGATTCTCTCTCAATATTTGTTTAAAAATGAGTAAATGAATGCTCATGATAAGTATTTATTGAAGGAATTGTTGTATTATGGCATCAACGTGTCTTTCTAAAATGGTTTCATAAAGATCATCAAGTATGTGTTTTGTGGTCTCTGGGAATGGTTACACAACATTGTACACCATCTCTGTTGAGTAGCTTCTTTTTCCCAATGCTATAAGCACCATACTTTTTCCTTCTTATGAGAGCTGGATTGAAACCAAAAAGAAGCGACTGGGACAATTCTCATATTGGAGTTGGTGGGCGAAGAGAGACTCAAGCAATAATCACCATCATATTTCAAGCTTCTAATTATTTTCACTAGAATCCATAATTTTATAATGTGGTTTTCAAAGTAACTACTGGGAGAGGGAGAAACAGAGAGAGAGAGAGAGAGAGAGAGAGAGAGAGAAGGAGAGAAAAAGACAGAGGAAAGGGAATGTGGCCGTCATTATGAAAATGTCGGTTGTGATGCTTGACAGTGTGATACAGCAGGTTATTTCTGACCCATCCAATATCCACAAAGCAAACTATCTGCCCAGGATGTGTTGTTGCATCATCTCTCTCATTCCATCCTCTTAGTGCCATCTCTCCATCTACACTCATTAGTTGTAACTGGACAATACAGACATGCACAAACACACACCTTATATGTATATATATATATATATATATATATATATATATATATAAGGAAACCTTATATGGTTTCCTTGGCCTTCAACAATTGGGAAGGAAAAATTGGAATTCCTGGGATTTTCCAGGAAGGCACGAAATTAAGCCACGTAAAAAATATTCTCACTACTCTTTTCCTCTTTATTCATTACAGTAGACATCTAAAATTGGTTTAATAATTATAAATACTAGATGTATTAATACCTACCAAGTACTGTGGACTGCAGCAAATACCCAAACACTGGCAAATACCCGTCAACATTACTGGGTGGTATCTGAATAAAGAAACATTCGGATCTCCCATTAACATTAACAGCACTGTGCAGAATCACATGTCAAAACCAACAATCTAAGGACTTACTTGCTTCCAAAATGTGTTATTTTTTGGAACATCACTCATAGGATTTGTATAAAGTTTACTAGGCATATACACTTATGAATATTTATTTTATTTGCAAGGATGACTCACTGTTAGCAGCAGACAGGGCCATGAACTCACACACGGAAACAGCTACCGACAAGACTGACTGATCTGGTCATGACTGTATCTTGCCCAGTGCTTCTTGTCCTCATTCTCAAAATGTAAACTTAACCTTTGACTCTGCGTGTCATGTTTCCTGCTCTTGCTGTCCTCTTGACATGAGTGGATTCCTTTGAACCAGTAGCCTCTCTGTGTTGCTTATTATGCTTTAATTCTTGCAGGAGAGTTATGATACCTTTTCCAATTTTTCTAATTTCCCATTTAACTTTTCTCAGAATTTGGGTTTAAAAATAAATATTTGTTTTTTGAGAAATGCTGGGAAGGAATTCCTACATGGAAACATTACTCTCACCACTGTGGCTAACCCTTCCTTTCATGCACTGGTTGAACCATAAGAAAGGAGTTGGAGAAATCCACTGGGACAACATAGCAGTGATAGAGTTTAAGAAGACATAAAATGATGTTTCTAGCAAAGTTACTTGCAAGCAGTGTCATTTCACGGAATGGAAGTTATTCCCATTTTGTATTGCATGTAGTGCAGTGTTTAATAAGAAAAAGAAAAAGAAAAAGAAAAAGAAAAAGAAAAAGAAAAAGAAAAAGAAAAAGAAAAAGAAAAAGGTGGAGCTTCCATTCAGCTAAAAGCTATCCAGGAAGGGAACCAGGGGAGCCCAGTAATTCATTGCTCTCGAGCCTTCTTCCTGGTAGAGTAACAGTTCACCTTTTTGGGTTCCAAGTTAATTTTCTATATGATTTGTGACATTAAATAAAAATGAAAGGAGGCCTGGAAACACAGTTGGGAACTTTCCTTGTATTTGCATTCCAGACAATGCCTTGCACAGTGTGTGCATGTAATTGATTCATTCGGTCCTAATGTGGCTTGGCCTGCATAGGTTGATAAGCAACCTGCCAACCAGAGGGTTTTGTTCCTTTCCTCCAGCATTCAGTTGGAAGCAAAGGCATTTCTAATACATTGTTAAACCCATGACTACTTCCAGAATAATTAGCCCTTTGTAGTCCTTCTCCTTGTCCCCATGTGAAATCAGTGTAAAAAAATAAAAGCATCACGGAGCCTGGGTGGCTCAGTCAGTTAAGTGTCTGACTTTGGCTCAGGTCATGATCTCAGGGTCCTGGGATCCAGCCCTAAGTCAGGCCCCATGCTCAGTGGGGAGTCTGCTTCTCCCGCTCCCTCTGCCCCTCTCCCTGCTCATGCTCTCTATGTCTCTCTCTCAAATAAATAAATAAAATCTTAAAAAAAATTAAAGGCATCTAAAGCAGTAGTTTTGAAGAGAAGAAGTAACTAAAACATTAAGTGCTCACCTAGGAAAAATATGAAAGGTGGAGGATCATGTTGTGTTAGGAATTTACAGGCCAAATAAATCTATATGAGCCTCAGATTCCTTTCAGAAATTATAATTTTTCTGCTTATGAGAGTAACACAGCCTCATTTTACAAAACATGGAAAAATGAATAAATTAATAAGGAAAAACATTATCCATAATTCTACAGATCAGAGATGAGAAGCATGGACTTTCTGCTTCTCATCTATTCATTACTATTCATTATTCTGCACATGTATTTTTACAGAATTGGGCTCCTGTTGTAAATGCAGGTTTTTACTTAGCTCTTATCACTTACCGTTAAAATGATAAACATTGCCCCTTATTATTAAATATTAATTTAAATATCATTTTAAGTACGTTGTATTCATGTGACCAACATTGGAAGTGAGATTTTAATACCTTTTCATTTTATAAATACAAGGAACAGCCATATAGTTTCAGTTTCATTAGACTTAATTTTTTGAGGTTATGATTTTAGAACAAGAATTATTGAATCAATGAAAAGAAACGTTTTTAGGCCCTATGGTGAGCGCTGTGAATTGTACAAGACTGATGAATCACAGATCTGTACTTCTGAAACAAATAATGCAATATATGTTAAGAAAAAAAAAGAGAAGAAGATAGCAGGAGGGGAAGAATGAAGGGGAGGAAGTCAGAGGGGGAGACGAACCATGAGAGACGATGGACTCTGAAAAACAAACTGAGGGTTCTAGAGGGGAGGGGGTTGGGGGGATGGGTTAGCCTGGTGATGGGTATTAAAGAGGGCACGTTCTGCGTGGAGCACTGGGTGTTATGCACAAACAATGAATCATGGAACACTACATCCAAAACTAATGATGTAATGTATGGTGATTAACATAACAATAAAAATTATTAAAAAATAAGAAACTTTTTAGGCCTTTGGGAGACTCAGCCCTATGGCATTTAGAAAGGTTATACCAATTCCTTAGATTGGTTTTAGTGTCCACTGGCAGACACTCTCACTCTTCTGGGGCTGCTAACTAAAGTCAGCTTCATGGGCTGGACCCAGACCCTTGCCGGACAGGTGGTGTCCTCCCCCAGCTGTTCTGGAACAGGTCATTTCTGGTGAAGCCCTGTCCTCGGAGCCTTTTTACCTCATTGTTCCGCAGGATGTAAGTGAGAAGGTTGGGCAGCGTGACGTCAGCTGTGCGAAGCACAGAGGTTCTACAGAAAGTTTGTCTGTGGTCAGGTCAGGGCACAGGTGCAGGAGGATGGAACCGCCACCCGCCAGCAGGACGTGCTGCGGTGGCAGGACCAGTGGCGCCACCTGTTGAGTGGACCTGTGAATAGCAGCCATTAAGAAGGCACGGAAAGACGTGAGGAAAGAGAGCAAAGCTTCGAGAAAGCCAGCAGCATGGATGGCTTATCCAGGCAGTGGCGGCGTCAAGCGATGCAGCTTCCATCCTTCAGTATGGCTGGCGCACTGTACGTGCTGAGTCAATGAATGCCAAGTCCTGACCGCTACCTGGCATGGAGGAATGAAAGACAATGAAGGCAACCAGTTGGGATGTATGGAATGAAGGAAATGGATGCATTAAATAAGCTCCCGTTTGCCATACACTAGTATCTAAAACAATAATAAAATATATTTCTCTTAGATCGACGTCTCTATGATAGATCTTAGTGTCATTGCCCGGTCAGGAGGCGGGGCGTCTGAAGGTATGAGGCTGTATTCACAGCACGTATGAGGGGGTCCTGACGGAGCAATTGCCCTGACGGAGCTGTGAACCTTTGAAGTAGGGCCAGCAGACTTGAGCTCCCGCCTTGAGAGTTTTGTCCAAATTTTCCAATCTTATCTGAAGCACTTCAAGGAAATGAGCGCAGACTGGGGACACGGGGGCAAATATAGCAAAAGAATTATCAACTGCAAAGTGTGGGGGAAGTAAGTATTATAATTCCGTGTTTGTGGTTTAGAGTTCATCGTCATGGCAACAGACAGACACCCACCCCGGGCCCCTTAAGCCTCAGTTGGCCTCAGAGGCTGCTTTACGGAGGACGGCATTCCTCAGGGCACCTTTGACGTCCTTGTTCTTAAGGGTGTAAATCAGCGGGTTGAGGAGGGGGGCGACGAAGGTGTAGACCAGGGCAAACTGATGGTCCGCATCCACCGAGGAGCTAGATTGTGGACGCAGGTAGACCAAAGCACAGAAGCCATACTGCAGCAGGACCACGGTGAGGTGCGAGGAGCCGGTGGAGAAGGCCCGGAGGCGGCCCTCTGCCGAGCGGATGCGCAGGATGGCCGAGGTGATGAACACACAGGAGACACAGATAAGCAGGAAGGAGACCGTCAGCACGAGGATGCTCACCACGTAGAGGACGGCCTGGTGCACGCGGATGTCAGCGCAGGCCAGCCGCAGGACCGGGGGCACGTCGCAGAGGAAGTGGTTGATTTCCCGGCGGTGCCCGCAGAAGGGCAGGGTGAAGATTAAGGATGTGAGCTGCAGGGAGAGGAGGAGCGCCAGCCCCACGGCGCACACCACCATCTGGACGCACAGCTTCTGGGTCATGATGAGGGTGTAGTGCAGCGGGTGGCAGATGGCCACGTAGCGGTCGTATGCCATGACTGCCAAGAGAAAACAGTCAGCGCCGCCAAGGGTGAGAAAAAAGAACATTTGGGCCCCACAGCCAGCCAGGGGAATGGGCTTCCGCGCTCCCAAAATGTTAGAAAGCATCAAAGAAAGGCACGACCACAGTGGTGTAGCTGATCTCCACAGAGGACAGGTTGCACAGGAAGAAGTACATCGGGGTGCGGAGCGAGCTGCGTGTGCACACCACCCAGACGATGGCTGTGTTGCCACAGAGGGTCATCGAGTAGAGCAGGAGGAAGAGGAGGAAGAGGAGGGCCTGGAATTCAGGGACGGCGGTGAACACGTGGAACACGAACTCAGTGGGGCCGGATTGGTTGAGGACAGGGCTCCTAGCAAACATGTCTCCTGCAAAGGAAGAGCAGGAAGTGCTGAACTGTGGGAAGAAAAGCAAACATTTTAATTTGATCTTCGATTTAGCATTTAGTGTCCACCTTCCGGTTTCAGTGCTTGGGATGAATTCACACTAGAGGGTATGGTATATTTTCCCATGGAGACCTTCATAAATGATCGGATAGATACTCATCTGTAGAAGTCTCTGGTGCAAAAGACATGTAGATATTCTTGGTGAAGTGTCTTTTTTTACTCTGGTATTTTATATCTAATTTACAAGGGCTAATTCTTTGCTTGTATTTAATCAAAGAGTTGTGTAGTTGTAGATATTTTCAAAATGAGACGAATGGATGTGTTCACTTTTTGGGTAAACATTCTTATTGAAATGTAATATACAGAGAAGTTCACAAATCCTGAGGGTACAGCTTGATTTTTTTTTTTTTACACAGTAAATACACCAGTAGAACCATGACCAAGATGAACAAATTGAACAAATTCCAGTAACCCTACAAGCATCTCTCCTGTCTCCTGTCTTTCTACCTCACAAAGGTAAACTACTCTTTTGACTCTTGTCACTGCAGATCAGTTTATGTTTCAATTCATATATGTAATGATAAAGTATGTACTGTATTGTAACTGGCTTCAACATTGTGTCTGCAAAGGTTATTCTTGCTATTTGAGTACCAAGACTTTATTCTTTTTGTTGTTTTATACTATTCCATTTTATGGCTGGGCTATAATTTATTCATGAGTTCACTTCTCATCCAGTTAGTTTGGCTCATATAAAACTGGGCAAACACCTTTTATTCCAATCCTCCTGATAATATACTTTTTATATATTTCCTCTCCTTTCCTTTTTTTTCCCTAATTTCCAGTTATGGACCTAAACTTCTGGACTTGGACAGATTCACATAGAAGGGGACCGTAGGGAGTAAGGAAAAATTAAGGTGGAGCTGCCAGAGATAAGAAAAGACAATAAGGAGACAAAAAATGCAATAACAAAATTGAAATAGATATTAGAACATGCAAGAGAATAAGAAAAGAGCTTTAAAAGCATCTGGGAAGGGAAAAGTACCTATAAATTAAGCACCTTCAGCTTACGACGATTTTTCTTTTTTTTTTTTTTAAAGATTTTATTTATTTATTTGAGAGAGAGAGAATGAGAGATAGAGAGCACGAGAGGGAAGAGGGTCAGAGGGAGAAGCGGACTCCCCGCCGAGCAGGGAGCCCGATGCGGGACTGGATCCCGGGACTCCAGGATCATGACCGGAGCCGAAGGCAGCCGCCCAACCAACTGAGCCACCCAGGCAACCCAAGAGGCAATAAAGTAATGTCTACAGTTTTAAGAAAAACAAATTGATGTGAAAGAATTCTGTACCCAGGTTTTAGTGATTTATGTTCAAAAGCAACAGACAGAACTTACAAGGGCTTAGGAAGTATGTCCTTCTAAATACAATGAAAACAATTCCTCAACAAAGACTCCTGGTTGCCGGGCGATTAATCAGCATACATAATCCAGGACTGGGGAAGTCGTAATGTAAAAACTCGATTTGAAAAACCAAAGAGTAAAATATATATTTAACACTAAATGGTTAGTGCAAATATTGTTATAAGCCAAAAAAATTCCAAGGATAGTTCTTGAAAACATGCATAATGTAAAATGCAAAATTTAAAATAACTCTGCACATTCAAAACCACGAATTGTATCATTGGGAAATTGATAAGGAAGGATGGGAGAAATAAAATAATCATGAACTAATTTCCTCAACCTGTATAAGGAAGGATTCAAGAGATATTTCATTTAGATGTGACTAATCAGAGAAATATCTATTCAAACATATATTTCTGAACAATGATCATCAGTAGAATAAAACTCAGCATATCCATTCCCAATGATCTGATTTAAAAAGTAAATATCATACAGAGAACAAAAGGCTCACACAAAGGAAACTGTGAGCAAGCATATAAGATAAAATAGCTTAAATAAGAAAAGAAAATATTTAATTTCTGAAAACAAGTTAAAATGAAGTTTATGTTCTATTAAAGACGGAGCCTCATATTTACATAATAAATCCACCAAGCACACCTACAGTGACACAGGAAGGCTAGCATTACTTTAGTTTAGCATTGTGTGTTTTGTGATCTAGCCAATGCAAGGAGACAGAAGTTAGACAGAATTTAGATTTGACTCTCTAACTGAAAACACAACAGAACCGATTGAAAAATTTGGACCAATAAGATATTCACGAGAGTTCCAAATGACATGTAGCAGAGGGTCTCTTAGCTAATAATCTTCACTGGACTGCAGTGTCAGATTAACCAAACTCCTCATTTCCTCTGTTCAACATACCAAATGATGCCCATGATATACTGAACACAAGGGGCCTATAGCTCTTCTCCTATGTCTCAGCATTTTTACACCTATGCTTTGAATTGTATGTCTACAGGTTGGTTAGATTTCCCCCAAAAGAACTTATATTATTTGTATTCATGTTGTAATTATGTAATTTTATTAAGTATTACAAAATCTAGTAAGATGTTATGTGAATATAAATGATGAAAATTAACAATTGAATGTTTGATAATTACAAGTTGCTAAAAATTTTTGTGGAATAATGTGTGAGCTGGACCATAATGAAAGACGGGGAAAATTGGAATAATTTAATATTCGTATTTGACATGATGGATCTAAATGTTCACTCTGTTGTTACAAAAACTAAAGCTAGAATTAATATGTGATACTTGAAAAGAAAGGCTTTGATTTCAGGTGATACAAACTCAAAGCCCTTGGCTTTATAGCAAAAGGTTGATGAATAAATGGCCACTGGAATATTTTAAGTTCAAGTAAAATGATTAATGTAAGTATGTAGTTCACGCTTTGGATGTTAGGGCTTTCTGTTTCTACCGATGTTAGTTAGAAAGTACCCTTCCCTCAAACAACCACCAAAATAAATGGGTGAAAAATAACACACCAGTGAATATACCTAAGAAGTAACAAGCAGAGACTACTTGAAGAAAACCGCTAAGCTTGGCACAGATGGGCCTGGATGGAAAACCCAATATTTTAGTATTAATTGGCTCTGAAGTAAGGTGCGATCTCTGTGTAATTCCTATCAAAGTCCCTGGAGGAATAAACAAGAGAATGTTAAGAAAATAAAAAGAGTGCCACAATAGAACAAAATTTGCATCATGAGACGTTCAAATATATCACAAATGATTATATGTTATAAAATATGCCCTATGTTATAAGTCAAAATGGTATTCGTAGAGCACTAGAGCTCCCTCACACTAGAACAGAAAGAACCATTGACAGTAGCCAAGTGTTCTGTAGCACTCATTGGGGCGGGCATTAATTTATGCACTTTTCATTTCTTAATTCATTTCACAATGGGCCTCTAAAAAGGGGCTTTTATACCCGCTTTATGGATGAGGAAATCGAGGCACAGAGAGGGTAAGTAACGTGCCCAAAGGCACACAGCTAACAAGTGTTGGGATGAGAACTTAAACACGGGCTGGCTCCAGGGTCTCTTGTCTTAATCACTGTATTAGCTTACCTCTGTCTATTATGTGCATCAGTTTTATCACCTGTAAAATGGATCTGAAAATACATGTACCTACTTCTCAGGTTGTTGTGAGACTCAAATGAATTATTTTGTAAAAGTACTTAGAACAGTCCAGGCACAGAGCACACATTAATATATATTTGCTATTGTCACTATTCAAATCAATTAGAGAGGATCAGTTTCCTAATATGGACTTAAGGCAATGGGTGAATCGTTTAAAAAATGAACTTCCTAATGCATTACACATCAAAATTTATTTCTGATGGACATGAGATTCAAATATTTAAAAAATAGGAAGAAAACTACAAGATAATGCAGGTGAACATTTTTCAGACCTCTGAGTGCAAATGATTTACAAGCAAATGAGCAGAATCCATAAAAATACTATGAATATTTTGACAGAAGTATAATTTAAAAGATCTGTGGGTCAAAAATACAATAAGGAAACTGGATAGGAGATGAAATTTTATATAATCCGGCAAAAACAAACCTCTCGTTAGAAAAACAAATAGAGGATCTGAACAGGCAATTCAAAAAAGAAATATGCTAATGATTACAAATACGCAAATTCAACGTCATTAATATTCGAATAAATATACAATGAAACAACATCAGATCATATTTACTACTTACAAACTGACAGTGGTGGAAAAAAAGATAATCCCTGCTGTTGTTAAAGTTGCAAGGAGACATCCCCAAATATTGCTAGTGGAAGTATGGGGTGCTAGAAAGATTTGTGAAGTGCAATTTTGGCGATATGTAATAAAAGACTTGAATAGATGCATGCACTTTGCTTCAGCAATATTATTTTAAGAAATTTATTCTTATAAACTAACCACGAGTCGGTGCATAAAATTATTATGGTTTTCTGTATCATGGTGAAAAACTGCATCAACCAAAATATCAGTAATAGGAAAATGCTTAAATTAATTGTGGCATATCCATGTGATGGGACAAGCGATCATTTGAAAGTGATGTTGCAGAAAAATATTTAATAAGCTCAGGAAGTCTCATGAAAAAGCATATTTTAAGCATTACATCATGATTCCATTAAAAATAATGATATCCATTCATAAAAATATAAAAGAACACTTTTGAAAATATTAACAATGGATATTGCAGGGTGAATGGGATTGCAAATCTTTTTGTTTATGACTTATACTTTTCGGTATTTACAGATTTTACAATGAACATATGCAATTTGGCAATTATATAATAGATTAACGTATTTCCTTTATTCATTGGTATTTCAACATGGTGCTGGGAAGGAAAGCTGGGAGTGTCAATCATATGGAGTTTTTTAGTCAATGAGATCTGGTTTTGACATCTAGTCCCCTTATTTGCTAATTAAATTTTATGTTAATCATGCTCTAATGTGCGATTGGAGATGTGAATATGGAGCCTTACACGGAATTTATAAAGATTAACAATGACTGTAACTGCCCTCCCTTCTCTTTTCTCACAATGGTGAGTTTCCCTTGGATACTTACCCTTTGGTTCTTATCTCTTCCAGAGTGGATAGTGAGGTTCCTCCAGAGCTGAGTCCTTCCAGGCCTTGCATTGCTCTGCTAAACCTTGAATAATAAAAAGAGTAATGGAGAAAATAGGGAAAAATAAAACAAAATGAAAAAGAGATTTCAGTAAAAGAAGTTTTTTTTTTAAGATTTTATTTATCTATTTGTCAGAGAGAGAGAGCGCACACAAACAGGGGGACCTGCAGGCAGAGGGAGAAGCAGGCTCTCCGCTGAGCAGGGAGCCCGATGCAGGACTTCATCCCAGGAAATCATGACCTGTGCCAAAGGCCTCCGCTTAACCAACTGAGCCATCCAGGTGTCTCTCAGTATAATAGTTTTAATTATATATGATGAAAACTACATACAATAGATCTGGATTCCGGAAAACATTTAAAGATGATTCTAACTTATTAAGACATGAACATCAAGTGAGCAGCATTGTACCTAAATAAGAACATCCAAGATTAGGTGCAAAACATAATTTGGAGATAAAGCAAGACATGTAGTATGGAGAGTGACGTCTGCCAGGGCAAGTCACTATAAGGTGATTTCAAGAAAAAACTCACACACATATCCAAGGTGGGACTATAGCCTATTGAAAAACCAAACACATCGGAGTTTGTATTTACAAATTAGGGTTTTCCTCTCTAGTGTTCACTTTCAAAGGTTTTTCAGTCTACTATTCTCAGCGAACCTTCCAACCCTGTTATCATCACTACCTGTGAATTCACTTGATTTCCGGTGCTTGCGTTCCTTCCTTGGGGAGTTGGTACTTACAGCACTCCACTCCGGTAGCGCCGGTCTGATGAACATTCCAGTCAGGGCCATATTTAAGCTCCACAAGGGCAAGAATGTCTGTGTTGTTCACCCGTATATCCCTATCACAACTGATTTGATTTGAACTAAATTGAACTATTTTGTAGTTAAATCTCATGCCCTTTTAAACTTCCTTTCAAAGCCGACACTCAGTAGCTCCTTCTATAGCCCAATTATCCTACAATGACTTCGCCCCACATAGACTCTGGCTTTCTCAATCCAAAGGTTATTTTGTTTATATTTGTCCACTACAAAGGAAGGCTTGGGTAGTATAGATTCAATGGACAAATGAATGGTAGGAAGCATAGTAATTAAACTGGTGATTTACTTATTGAACCAGTAAGTTTGATAATGTTGGGAAATTCAGAGAACCATGAAAGCACAGCAAGATCCAGTCATAGGTCAAATGTGTGCTCATTTATAAAACATACAGAAAGTTGAATCCCTGTATCTGGGAATTGTAAGGGGACTCGAGAGGCATCAGTTTTATCCTCTTGTATCCTACATGCAAAAACCGAGGTCCACCAAGACTAAGCTTGTCCAAAGTCATATGGCCGGTTATGGGCATACGTGAGGCCAGAATCCACATACAATCTGTTAGCAGAGAGTGGAGGCTAGGTATATCATTATAGCTCACTTTTTCACCTACATCAAAGGCTGATTAACTTACGTAAAGGGTGTAAACATCCAGGCAGAAAGGATACTTTGTATGACTATGGTAGTGTTGCTGAAAAGCATGCCCAGACTTAGGCGAGCGCTGTGCCCACAAGTAAGGGAAGCATCTTTTGTCCAATATTTTGAGAACTCTTCAATACATCTCCTGCCCCAACTCTTTCCCCTAATGGCCACCACCACGCAATTATTAAGTTAATTACACTTTTAGGAGATATTTGATCTCCCAACAAGAGTACAAATTCTGGATCTGCCATGGACTAGTTTTAGAATCATGTATGAAGTTACTTCACCTCTCTGAATCTCAGATTTCTAGCTACACTCTAGTTACCTTACAGAGTTATACTGAGACTTAACAGTTGCGTGCATTAAGTGTTCTGCCCGATTTCTAGGAGTTATTCTTTCCCCATTTTCTTTACTGATCTCTCCACCCCAGCTCTCCTGAACCCTTTCATTTCCTTTCCACGGTCTTGCTCTGGGGACTTTGCAATTATCTGTTCCAGCTGCCTTGGACCAGAGAGCCCTCTCCCACTCCCTAGACATATCCTGCTCTTCTTTCAGCACGTTCAGATCAGGTGACATCTCCCCCAGAAAACTTTCCTTGATCCTCATTTTTCCCCAATTCTAGAGATATGTGCTCCTTCTGTGAACTTTTAGAAAACCTCCTCTTCACCTCAACTCTAAGGTCACTGTGCCCTATCCATAAATAAATCAAGCAAACACTTATTGAGTGCCTGTTATGAACTGAAGTCTTGGACTCAGCTATGTGAATAGATATAGGGAAATTATGACATATTTGCCAACTTCAGTCTCATAAGGGAACAGGGCACATAAGAAAAAGAATGTAAGCATCCTTTGAGGAACTAATTCTTTTTTTTTTAATCTTTATTTTGAGGAACTAATTCTTAAACTGTGTTCCTTAGAACATGAGCTCTTCATGATGCTTCAGAAATGAGTTTTTATGAGCAAATTGAAAACATTCACGCTTCCTCTCAAGATTCACAATGCATACTAACACAATAAAGTTCTGTGGGGTCCTATTGTAAAGCAAATAGCTTCGTTTTACCAGAAAAATTTCCAACTCTTTTTACCATGGAATACTTTTCCCCCCTCCATATAGCACCATTAAATTGCTTATGATTTAATAATGCTACTTAAAAAAAGCGAGTTTCATGCTATACTTTTTAGGATGGTCCCATGAAAGAAAATAGTGAAAGAAAAGGCAAAAGGCCCATTTCATTATGGCTTTACACTTATTAGGTATACGATACTGAGCTTTATCAGAGTTACATTTCTACATATGTACAAGTGGATAGTAACACCCTCTCTGATAACTCATTTTTTCCCACAATTCAATATTGATATATATGAATGTTCTTCCCCAATAGTAAAACATTATAGGAATTTCTGTCTCTTATTATTATTTTTAAAAATAAAATCAAAATCAAATCAACCAAAGGAATTAAGTCTCTTGAGATGCTTCCTTACCGCTTTGAAATTTGCTTCATTCCATCAGCCACTTAGGGAAATTCACTAAAGAGAAGGTTAACTTTTTTGCTGAGATGTTGAGTTCCTGCCATAGAAGATAAAGGAGCTCTCCTAGAGAGCTCACCGACTCTCACAGGGTGAAATGGAATGAAAATCCATGAACTTTGTGTTGCACAATATTCCCTGGAGAAGACAAGTAGATGGTATATGATACCGCCATAATGTCCAGATAAAAACATAGAAGTGTCCTTTACATGCTAATATTCAGGAGAAGAGACACTTCTTAGAAATTTATGAGCAAGGTGGAGCAGGATGAGAGAGATATCCTTTGGAAGGATGATACTATGGAATAATCCTAATTCAAGTTCTGCATTAGAAGGCCTGTCTCTTCCTTAACGACAGAAAAATAGATTCTGTTACATACACTCAGAGTCCAGTCTTGCCTGATTTAGTCAGATTGGTTAGTGTCCTTTATGAAATGTCTTTAAAATTAATGGGTCCCAAACAGGAGAAATTTCCCCAGTGGTTTCCCCTTAAACTGAACCCAACTAGAGAAAGAATTTGAGGAAAATTTCCCAATTTGATCAACTCAGCCAGATTACTGGGCAAGTCTGCTATGTGGTCATTGTAGACAATGACTATCTGGGAATTCCATGAGGGTATCCTCATTCCTTTCTTGTACCCACCAGGGAACTTTCTGATGTTCTGTTCCAGACAATGTCCCAGTGAACATTGTTGAATGCGCATGTTCATCTCAGCCTAAGCTCATGTAACTTGTGTGATACACTAATTCAGCACCAGCCTTGGCACCTGGGGATCTGGAGTCTAGCTATGGCTCTGCCATGTGTTACCTTGACCCCAAGCAAGTACTGAAGTTCTTACACGGGCTCCTCATCTGGGGTGTGAGGTATGGTATTCAATGGACATCTTGGATCCTTCTAGCTCTAAAATTCTATGAATGGTGGGTACCTTTTTCTTGAGAAGCAGAAAACTTATGAAGGATTTTTCCATATTCCTTCTGATCTTTGACTTCATTTTGTCTTATCTTACTTATTTTTGTTTCTTGATCAAGTTTTTTCTCTGCTGATACTTTTTTAGTCATTAAAAGGTGTTTGTTGTTGTTGTTGTTGTTGTTGTCATAGTTACGTTTCCAACTCTGCCTTACCATGTTTTTCTTCTTTGTTTCTCCCTTTCCACCTCCCTCCAGACATCATGGACTTAAAATCACATACCTTCTTATCATTGCTGCCATTAACTTTTAGCCAGGTTCAGCCTCCTTGTTTTATGTACATTATCAATAACAAATTTTTATTCAATATGTAACAATACTTATTGAATTCCTGCTCTCAGCCAGGCCCTATTTTCAATGCTTGGGATCTTCAGGGTACAAAGCAGACAACAATTTTGTCCTCATAGAGATTGTGTTCTTGGAGGAAGGAAGACAGATCATAAGCAATAAATAAGAATAAGCACATTGAATAATGTGCTGGAGGGGTGGGTGCTCTAGAAAAGAAGCAGAACAGGGTAAGGACAATAGGAGGGAGAGTGGAGGAAAGCGATGCTGTAGGCAAGTCGGGGGCAGGGGCTACTTATTCGCAGAAGACCCCTGCGAGGAGTTTAACTCATCTATGAAATGACACGCCAGCCAGGGCAAGAGAAGGGAAAGCACAGGGCAGAGGCGAGTTCACATGAAAAGGTCTTCATTGATGCCAAAATAAGCAAATCAAATTAATCCATAAAACCCCGAAATATCTAGAGTCCATGGGAGTGAAGACAGCTTGCCTTTTGTATTCATGGCAATGGACATTTAAGTCTGTGCGGCTTCTTGTAACTGAACAGGTGGGTAAGTGCTTATGGAGGCTGTCTTCAGACGTGTTTTCCTTTTTTCTCCGACACAGATGCATGTATTTGTTCAGATGAACTCATTCCTACGAACATATTTTACACTCTTGAAATAGTTCCATGTAACAGTAGGTTATAAATGTCCCTTCCTTCCTTTCTTCCTCCTTCCCTTCCCTTCCCTTCCCTTCCCTTCCCTTCCCTTCCCTTCCCTTCCCTTC
>NW_027397083.1:901394-1045896 GCF_003265705.2 Callorhinus ursinus | reverse complement strand
CCTTCTTCCCTTTCCTTCCCTCCCTCCCTTTCTTTCTCAAGAGATTTATTTATTTTAAAGAGAGAGAGAGAGCGCACGAAAGGAGGGCAGAAGGAGAGGGAGAGAGACAATCTTCAAGCAGACTCCCCGCTGAGTGTGGAGCCTGACCAGGCCTTGATCCTAGAGATAATGACCTGAGCTAAAATCAGGAGCCACCCAGGTGCTCCTAAATGTCTTCCTTTTTATTTTTATTTATTTATTTTTAAAGATTTTATTTATTTATTTGTCAGAGCGAGAGAGAGAGAGAGAGAGAGAGAGCAAGCGCACAAGCAGGGGGAGCAGCCGGCAGAGGGAGAAAGAGGGTTTCCCGCTTAGCAGGCAGCCCGACATGGGGCTTGATCCCAGGACCCCGGGATCACGACCCGAGCTGAAGGCAGACCCTTAACTGACTGAGCCACCCAGGCGCCCCAGGGTCTTCCTTTTTAAATGTCATATTCACTCTTATACTTTTTGTGACTACTCAGTAGTATTGATGTTCCACAATTTATTAAACTATTCCCTGATATTGGACATTTAATGTGTTTTTATTTTTATTTTTTACGACTTCAGATAAATATATTGCTAACTTAGATGATTTGATTTCTTTAGTCATCCTATACACTTTCTTATTGCCCCTGTGCTCCATTTACATGGATATTTTTGTATGATTTAGAAGGTAATTATGATGTATGGTACACTTCATATTTTTTAAGAGGATAAATTTCATGTTCTGTTCTTACCATAGTACATTTTTTTAGAACTACAATAAATATATATATATATATATTTAGATTTTATTTATTTATTTGACAGGGAGAGACACAGCAAAGCGGGAACACAAGCAAGGAGAGTGGGAGAGGGAGAAGCAGGCTTCCCTGGGAGCAGGGAGCCTGATGTGGGGCTCAATCCCAGGAACCCGGGAGCAGGACCCGAGCCGAAGGCAGACGCTTAACAACTGAGCCACCCAGGCGTCCCCACAATAAATATTTTTAAAGTGCAACGTATCGTTTTAAAACATCAGGAAAAGTTCTATAGAAATCAGCTATGAAAAGTTCATGCATCTTATTTGCCAATGATGGCATCTAATTAACTCAATTATGGTAAACACAATATCAATGATCTTTACAGACTTATTTGCCTTTTATGGGGACTCCTTGATAAAGTCCCAGTTTCTGGAGTTCAGTCGAATCAACCACGACAAGTTCAATACTACATCATCAAGCACACTCCACAGTAATGCAATGACAAACTGGCCCAAGCTTAATATCATGAAATCTGCTGTGGGCTGTAGCTCCAGCGTAGGGGTAATAGCTAATAACGCTAATAATTTCTGAATGATTAATCTATGCCAGGCAATTGTGGTAATTTTACATATATAAAAATTTACAAATATATATATATATATATATACATACTTGAAATTACAAAGCTACTTTTAATACTTTGGGGTGACCCCCACAGGAATAAAAAACACTGGGAAGGGGTAACCCCCTCGCCCCCAGGCGTGGCCGAGGGGCAGAGAGGCTACCTGAGGGGAAGGAAGCACAAAAGGGATCCGCTGCAGACTCAGGGCAAAGGGAATGCCATCGGTGCTGGGACCCGTGAGCACCACAGGAGAAAACGCCAGCGTGGTGGGACTGGCTCCAGGCACCCAGGCGAAGGCCAAGCGGGTTGGACACGAAGCCACAAAGCTACGTGGGTTCCTCCTTCTCGTTTGCGTTTTTCTGCTTCTGCTGCGTGATCTCCGAGTCCCTCCGCTTGCGGGCGGCCGCCCAAAGCCCGTCAGCTCGGCGTTTTCTCTTAACCGAGGCGCTCCGCTTTTTCAGATTCTTCTGGCGGGCGAGCTCGCGCTGGCTCCCGCGGGTCATGGCCACGGCGGCGGCTCCGGCCTGCCTCCGTTGCGTCCCCTCGTTCTGTCCCCACATTTACAACTATATCAAAACCATGGTATCAAGCGAGACTACTTTAAGAGGTGAGTGAAGTCAGAAAGAAGAAGACCAAGGACTGAGCCCTGGGGAGCACCGACATTTGGGTGTCAGGACAATAAAGAGAATCCAGCCACAGAGAGTGAGGAGGATGAACATAAGGACAGGGAGGTGTAATGAAGTACCACCCACGTGTTGATCATTGTGAATTGATGATGGTACCAACCACCTTTCTTCTGACCTAGATATCCAAAGTATATTTCAAATGCAACATACCCAAAACACAATTCTTGATTTTCTGCACTAAATTTTATTTTCTCATAGGATTCTCAGTTTTAGTGAATGGCATCTCATTATTCCACTTTTATGGGTCAAAAAAATTTGGAGTCATCCTTTACTCCCCTCTTCCACTCACACCCCACATCCAGTCTGTTTAAAATTCTATTGGTTTTACCTTCAAAAGACATCCAAAATATGATGACTTGCCTAGATTGTTACAATAGATGCCTAAGAAGATTCTGATCCCTTCCTCTTTCCTCTAAAATAGCAGATTTTCTACTCGGCAGGCAGAGTGATTCGCTTAAAATGTAAGCCTGATAGTGCTCCACTGTGCTCAAATCTCTTCAGTGACCTAGCATCTTAGGGTAAAATCAAAGGTCTTACTATGGTCTGTAAATTGCTCCATGATTTTGACTTTGTGTAATTTCTTATCTTATCTCGTGCCATATTTTGTCTTATCTCCTACCATACCACCGTCTGTTGCTCTCTGTTTCACCCCGCGTCTCAAGTAACATAGTCTCCTTGCTGTTTGCTTCACTGGGCACTGAGCACTGGGAACTGAGCACTTACAGTTCTGGGAAGAGCATTAGACCATCTTTGATTCAATGTGTGGCCTGAGAAGCTGTATTGCCTGGGTTTGATCCTGGGCTATGTCTCTTACTGTTTTTTTTTTTTTTTTTTTACCTTGGATAGTAATTTAAACTTTCCGTGCTTCAGTTTCCTTATCTGTGAATTGGGGATAATAATGATATTCCTCTCCTAAGGTTTTGGAAAGGATAAATGAACCAAACCATGTAAGAGATCATGTAGGGTTCGGCTGTCATTATCACCATTATTTTCACTATCACCCTCTTCCTCCTCCTCCTCCATGATAAAATGAAACAGAAATGAAGGTCTAGGACTTGCTAGCATAGCCACAAGACATTTGTAGCTTCCACTTTATTTATTTTATTATTTTATTTTTTTAAAGATTTTATTTACTTACTTGAGAGAGAGGGAGAGAGCACAGAGGGAGAGGGAGAAGCAGACCCTCCCGCCCAGCAGGGAGCCCAATGCAGGGCTTGACCCCAGGACCCTGGGATCATGACCTGAGCCAAAGGCAGACACTTCACAGACAGAACCAACCCAGGCACCACTGTAGCTTCTACTTTCAATCTCTGGATCCACATACTGTATGAAGAAGCTCGTGCGGGACCCCTAAATGGTGAAATACCACGTGGAGAGAGAGAAAGGTGCAACCAACACCCAAAACATCAACAGTGTGAATGAAGCCGTCTTAGATAATTCAGCCCCAGCCAAAGTCCCAGCCTAATGCAACTGTTGTGACCCTAGCAAACACAGAACACAAGAGCCATTGTGTTGAGCCCAGCCAAACCATACCATATAATCGTGAACATTAATAAGTAGTTATTGTTTCAAACAATTAAATTTTGGAGCAGTTTGCTTTATATCAATAATTAATTGATACTTTAGGTCAGTGGCATGAAAATCCCAGTTTGCCTGTAGGTCTCATGGCTTCAATCTTTACTAACAACTGTAAGTTTTCTCTGCTTCATGTGTATGGAGAACTTACCATAGTTTTTTTCTTTATTTTAAGATTTTATTTATTTATTTATTTCCTTATTTATTTATTTTAGAGAGAGAGAGAGAGAACACACATGTGAGCAGGGGAGAGGCAGAGGCAGAGGGAGAGAGATAAACCTCAAGCAAATTCCCTGCTGAGTGTGGAGCTTGATGTGGGGCTCAGTCTCAAAACCCTGAGATCATGACCTGAGCCAAAACCAAGAGTTGGATGCTACTATTTAAGCTTCCCCCCCACCCCAGTCTACAGTATTCTGTTATAGCAGCCCAAACTTACTACAGTATATGTATTTTGTTAATCATTTCAATAGGTTTAGGTAGAATGGGAAAAGTTTCCTTTAAAATCATTACACTCATTACTACTACAAAAATTACAAATTAAAATACAATTCTCCCATCTCAAAGTATCTTAAATGACTTAAATTTTTGGTAAATCTCAAAAAGAAGGATTTCTCTCAGGTAAATTTACCTTTCATTGTTACTGCTAATCCCCCTGAAGGCTGAAAATGGTGTAGAACTAAAATAAACTCTATTTGATGAGCTCAGCAGAACATTCCAAGGGAGTGTAGAGAAGATGCTGCAGGAACTGCTCATAACATCACCTGTGAAGATATTCTCTCCAATTCTTTTCCTTTATTTTACCTCTGTGTACCCCAAATAACGATAGTAGTAATAGTAGCAATAGTAAGATAATAATAGTTGATATCATATTTATGGGGCTCATTATAAAACCTGTATTCATTCATTTGATCCTTAAATGATAGGTTTATTGTAATCTCCATGTGATTGAAAATGAAATCAAGGCACAGAGGGTTTAAGTGATTATTTTTTCCTTATCACACAGGTAGAAAGAGGCAAACCCAGCGCCTGTGCTCTTCCACAAAACTTTTTCATTGCCTGTCTGTAAACTTGCATGAGAACCACTGTTTTAATTATATACCTAATTAGGGATTATTGACTGTAGAATATCACTGATAAATGTACTTGTTACTGAGAAGTCAATTACTACCTAAAATGCTAGATGACATAGAGAATATTAAAAAAGACACAAAAAAATCATCCCCTTAAAAACTCCAAACAGCTGACAAGATAACAAAATATTACCAGGAAAACAGGAATTCAGTAAGGTAATTGAGCATGGAAGCTACTTTTACTCTTTCCAGAAAATAAAGCTTGGTTGGAGGACATGCATTAGGGGGCAGAGGGTATGAATAATATTCTTTCATACATTAGTTGTTTAGCCCATACTTTATTATGGGGAAATTGGATTGTTAATGTATTTTCATTTCTACACAAAATACTGTATAAGAAACAACCTTTTTCTGGTTATGCTCTGTTTGCCCCTAACTCTCAACGTCCTTTTCTGCCTTGTCTTGCCCCAAAAGGCTAATTTCTGAGAACTGAATCATTCTCTTGCCTCCAGCTGGGTTTGGCCAATGGGAGACAAGGCAAGGGTTAGGAGGGTACAAGCAGAGAGAGGTTGGGGTATTTATCTCCCTGCTCTCTCCTTGCATGGCCATAGTTCTGTCAACTATTGCTTTTTCCCCCTAAACCCACAGTTCTTGCCAAGTGTTTTCTCTCAATAAACCTAGATCTTACAGGTCTCTGATAATACTGTACCCTCTTATGTCTGTGAGGTCTAGGGATGATCATGGCTTCCTGCTACTGCTAGGATGAAAGTGTGTTGCCACCCGTATTGGTTCCTTTACTCATACTTCTATATATAATCCTTTTATTATTTTTTTCAGTCAAAATTTATTGAATGAGCCATCTCTTTCCAGCTGATACCTGAGATGCAGTGTCACACTTGTCACTTTCTATTGTTATGCTCATTTGTTAATTTCCTTTCTAGAAGAGAATTACTGAATGAAATAGTAGAAGCATTTTAAAGGTCTCTGGCACACATAGCAAAATGATATCCAGATAATTTATACCATTTTCAAAAGGTAACTTTTAACATTATCTGGGAGAAATCCCAGTTGCATGGAGATTTGCATGAGCTGGAATCAAACCCTTGCCTGAAGGTTGTATGCTCCCCTATTTGCTATGGGAGAGGCAATTCCTGGTAAGAACTCTCCCCAGAATCCCCTTCATTTCACTGTTCCTCAGGGTGTAGATAAGTGGGTTGAGCATTGGTGTTCCCAAAGTGTACACCAGTGAGATGAACTGATCTTGCTTAGGGTAGTAGCTGGAGTTGGGGCGCAGGTACATGAAGGCGCAACAGCCATACTGCAGCAGGACCACAGAAAGGTGGGAGGAGCAGGTGGAGAAGGCCCGGTGACGCCCCGCTGCTGAGTGGATCTTGAGCACGGCAGCAACAATGAAGACGTAGGAAGTGGCGATGAAGAAGAAAGGCATGGCAATGGCCAGTGTGGCTGCCACAAGCACTGACTGTTCATGGATGTGGCTGCGGGCACAAAAAAGATGCATCACAGGTGGCACATCACAAAAGAAGTGCTCGATACTCTGAGCCCGGCAGAATGGCAGAGAGAAGATGAAGGCCACCAGTTGTATGGACAGGAACAAGCCAATGACCACAGAGGCCATGACCAAGCGGACACAGAGAGTTAAAGTCATGGTGAGGGGGTACTGCAAGGGGTGGCAGATGGCAACATATCGGTCATAGGCCATGGAGGCCAGGAGGAGGCAATCAGCACTGCCAAGCCCAATGAAGAAGATCATCTGAGTGGCACAGCCCAGGAGGGTGATGGTCTTCTCTGACTGTAGGATGTTGGCCAGGATGTGGGGCACCACCACAGCGGTGTAGCATATTTCCACTCCTGAGAGGCTGCCCAAGAAATAGTACATGGGTGTGTGTAGACGGGCTTCTGTCTGGATGGTCTCTATAATTAGGACATTCCCACCGATAATCAAGGTGTAAACGAGGCTGACTCCAAGGAAGGACAAGACACGGAGCTCTGGTTGCGTGGGATAGGCCAGGAACACAAATTCCATCAGCAGTGAATGATTTCCCCAGATCATTGAGCTAACAGAGTTTCTCTGCCAAGAGTTACAAAGACAGAAGGAAAAATCGAACCAACGACGTATTAGTTCACACTCTGAGCCATGATCTAATTTAATCAGGTCTGGAGTTAGAAACTTAGAATTATTAGAACTAATTCTCTTTTTTCCTCCTCTTTAATCAAGTCTCTTCACATAAGTATCTACAACTTAATTTCTAAGTTTCAAGAGCTGGCCTAAATTGTGTAAGAATTTTTTGAGAAAAAGAGGCAGAGGAAGTTTATGGCCTTCAGAATGATTTTTAGTGGAAGTGGAATGAACGTTAATTCTTTCAGTAAATTCACAAGAAGTGTCAAGGAATTCTTAAAAGCGGGGGTCATTAAGGTGAGAGCGGGAAGCTATTCATTCATTCGCTCATTCATTCATACATTTATTTGCACACAATGCCTCCTGAGGTATTGACTCACGTATATATGGATGTAACACTGAAAAGCTAGTCAAAGGATGGAAAATGAAGGAAGAAAACAATGCCATGGACAAAGAGCTCGCTTGGTCTGAGATCAACAGTTTCAGGGATGAACCTCAGAAAACAAAGCCCTCCGTCTCCCGGTTTCTCTATCCATATCTATTCAGGAGAAGGGCAGGACTTGAAGGAAACAGAAAGTTTTATCATAGGGCTCCTCCTGGCTTGTGGCGGTATGGGGAAATATGTGATCATAAGCTGTTGGAGATCTAAGAATCCTTCCTGTGAGTTTAGGGATAAATAGGAAAGACAGTCAGTCTCCATCTATTTTTCTTCTCTTCTAAGGAGCTAAAGGGAAATCCAGCTTCTTGGATTTCTTGCTTCCTTGAAAACCTGGGGATGAACAGACATAACTCTCAAAGGGTATCCATTCCACTGTTTTCCTAAGATCAACTCATATTCAAGAAGGAAAACAGGGGACGTGTAATCTTGTTTCAATTTGCCCAATTTCAACATTATTTA
The DNA here is from genome assembly GCF_003265705.2 of Callorhinus ursinus. Classification (NCBI taxonomy): domain Eukaryota; kingdom Metazoa; phylum Chordata; class Mammalia; order Carnivora; family Otariidae; genus Callorhinus; species Callorhinus ursinus. The sequence continues at coordinate 1,038,147 of NW_027397083.1, read as the reverse complement.
TGATGAGCTTTATTTTTTTAATTTTATTTTGTTATGTTATATTAGTCACCATACAGTACATCATTAATTTTTGATGTAGTGATCCACGATTCATGAGCTTTAAAGAAAAAAATCTTAATCCAGAAGCACCACTCCAGGATAAATCAACCACATAGACCCAGCTCTGTGTCGCAAATATAGGGAGAAATGTAATTAGACTGTCACAAACACTCAGAGCACCTAGGGCATGAACGCTTATTCATTCTGTTCCTCTTCTGAACTTCAATCATGCTCCGAATGATTTCTAACGTCATCTGTCATATTCAACATTTTATTAAAACATGAGGAGTAGGGGCAGTGTGCATCAGTGTGTGAGAGATCAGTTTTGAAATTAAATGATGTGGTTTGCATAATCCCAAGTCCTGGCTCTGTGATGCTAGGCAATATATAATTTCTAGTTTCTTTATTTGAGAAATGGGGATAATAATTATACTTAGTTCTGAGGGTAGTTGTTTGGGTTAAAAGAGATCATTATATAAAATATCTACTACAATGCATAGTCCATAGCAAGAGCAGCCTAATAACAGATCATTATTATTTTTTTAATTTAAATTCAATTAGCCAACATATAGTACATCCTTAGTTTCTGATGTAGTGTTCATCGATTCATCAGTTGTGTATAACACCTAGTGCTCATCACGTCACGTGACCTCCTTAATGCCCATCACCCTGTTACCCCATCCCCCACCCACCTCCCCTTCCACAACCCTCAGTTTGTTTCCCCGAGTCAAGAGTCTCTCATGTTTTGTCTCCCTCTCTGATTTCTTCCCATTCATTTCCCCCTCCCTTCCCCTATGATCATTATTATTCGTAAGTTCAAGGGCAGCCATCTACCTTTAGTTACATTTTCATCTCCCATATCACCAAGCCTAATGTATGCATTGTAGACATTCGATAAATATATGTTGCATGGATAAATATACTATGAAAAGCATGCCATTACACTTTTTGCCATTTTGTCTTTCACTTTTAAGATGATTTCATAATCCAATCACCTATTTAAGAACCCTCATGGAAAACTTGGTAACCAACATTAGGGGTGCATTGTGGAAAAAATCCTGCCACTCAGGAACATAACATGTAGAAAGCTACAACAAACACAGCTAGGGGTGAGTTTTCCACTTATATCTGATAGAGGGCTTTGGAATCTTTGTACTAATGATGACTTTGGAGTTTTACGATAACCTTACTTCTGTCATTTTAATGGTGCTCTCCAGGATCTATAATAAAATATTTATAATAGAGTTATCTATAGGTCATGAATTCTTAGTGCTGGAGAGGACCTCAGAAATTGCCTAGTTTAGTCCTCTGTCAGATACTTGAATCTTCCATACAATATCTGAACATCAGGTCACCTTCAAAGCCTAGGGGATGTCATTACCTCCTGACTTACTTGCTTCGTTGTTGGATGGTATCATTCCCTAAAAGATTTTTCTTGCGATGGCTGAAGCCTGCCTCTGTAACTTCTATGTTTCATTCTTTTCTCTACCATTGGGCAATTTCTCCATGAAACACTTCAGGAACTAAGAGCTCTTATCATGTAGCCCTAAATTGTCTTCCCAGTTTCCTTTTGGTATTCCTCAAATGACATGGTTTTGATATGTCTTACAGTTTTAGCCCTGGAAATGCTCTCATTTTAAATAACTTGCTTAGAAGTGTACTGCATGGGGCAGATCACAGGGATGGTCAAGTTTAAAAAGATCTGGGTCCATTGGCTATTTCTTCAGTCTAATCAAAATTAGATTAATCCACTTGTTGTGTTTGATTGTTTTAATAGTCTCCTCAGACTTGGACGCTAAAAGTCCAAGCATTTTTTTTTCATTTTCAGAGAAGCAGAACATGCTCATCCTTCCTTTTTTTAAAATTTAAATTCAGTTAGCCAACATTGAGTACATCATTAGTTTCAGATACAGTGTTCGAAAATTTATCAGTTGCTTACATCATCATTCCTTCAACATTGGTTCATTGCTCTAGGTTGTTGAGATTGACATTTTAAAAAATTTTCAATCTGTGGCTCTACATCTTAACTTCCTTTCTGCAAGACCTCACCTTTATTTTGTATCGATTAAGGGCTAAGCCCCACCACATACAATGGTGATCAAAATGGCACAGTTGTGCCAAGTAGTTGTATATCCTAAAGAGAGAAGCTGTTAAAGAATCTGGTATGTTTATATTTGTATTAATGATTTGCAATATATTACATATCTTTTATATGTATGCCATTATATTTATGTAGATAAAACTATGATTAAGTGCTATAAAGAAGAAGTGCGTTATAAGATTATACACCATGTGGTTCTGGCACAGTTTGTGATTAGGGGATTCTGAAATGGCTTCCTAGAGGAAGTCATATTTAAGCTAAGATCTGAAAAATGGGCATTAGCTAGGAGAACAGAGGTGGGCAGAGTGATGGTGTCCATATCCTGGACAGATGACACAGTGGATTTTATGGTTCGAAGAGAGTGAAACTTATATCCACATATCATCACCTTGTTATTCCAAGTTGTTACTACACATGTTGCACAGGGCAGAGGCAAGGTAAGAGCACTTCAGTGTCATCCCCAGAAATCTGCCCAGGCTGACATCTGTTCATGAATCCACACCTGCCTCAGTGTCTCCAAATCACATTCCACATCGTATCTACATCTTCCTTCTTACGTCTCCAGCCAGGCCAGCCCCATGTGGCCAGAGTGTCGTGGGAAACCTTGTTCATGTGCATTCTGGAAAGACAAGGAGTCTAGACTGGATGGCTCTCGAATTCTTGAGTTAGCATTGTGTAAAACAAGGGGGTTAGTGGATTTGGCAATACCAGACCAAGGTAGAATCTCAATCTATTATTAACAGCAATGTCACCGGGGCAGATTAACTCACATTAATTTCTATTTCTTCACATTTAGAAGTTGTAAATAATAATATTCACCTAATGGAGCTGTGATTAAATTAAACGGGATAAAGTATTTAGAACACTTGGTTTGATGTGTGAAACCTATTAAGTTGCATAATAAATGTTAATTCTTCTTTCCTTTCTTTGAATCTATTAAAAGGGATGATAATAATACCTGCTTCATAGCAGAGGATTAAATGAAGTACCTTACAGGAAAAGGGTTTTTATTAATCCTTAAGCTTTACCCAAATTTACATTAGCCGTCCCTTCAATATTTTTTAGGCTAAGATTAGTTATTACCTTTTTAATCAGAAGAACAGGGCTTCCAAGGGAATTCAGAGAAACACTGTAAGCCGTGGGCCGAATGAGCTCTAAAATCCTAGAGTCTTTACTTGTAAAGCCATTACTTGTTTTTTTAGCCTGGTGTCAGCGAGTGCCTGCTATATTGTGACTCTAGAAGGAGGGAGCAAAAGACTTCCTCTCACCTTTATCATGAGAAGATATCATGAGATTATCATGAGTTATCATGAGACAGTGCCAGTCTTCTCAGTTATGTTCATAAGAGGTTGAAGGCAGCAGCTGAGGTCTGACTGCTCAGGTGGAGAGGAAGAGAGAGACCATGAGCCTGGGGGACAGAGGCTTTAGTAACCTTCCCAACAAACACCCTGAAAGGAGTAAATTGCTCTGCTATCTAGGGTCTTTCCCCATAAGTTCTATCTCCCAGGAGGTAGTTGGATGTTTGTTGATCTTCCCTGTTACCAGATAATGAGTCCAAACTAAAATTGTCTTTGCACTTGGGGTCTCCTGTCAAAGGGAGATCTGTGGTATGCTTGTCAAAGTGAACACCAGTATTAACCCCTTTATCAACATTCTCAGCATCCAATTTAATTTCCTAAGAAGCTCAATAATCAAGGTCATTTATGCCTCCTGCTTCAAGGATTTGACTCTCATCAGATTGTCATAGCTGGGCCAGCCCAAGTCCCAAATTATTATTGCCCTGGGGAACTGAAACTGTATTTTATATTTTATATGAAAGAGGGGGCCTTGTAACCTTGGTTGTATATAAAATAACTAATTGAGGGGGACACTGGACAGACATTTAACTTTCCTGTTACTTTTTAAAGAACTCCCTTAGGGTGGTCTTCCAGGATTTGAAGAAACCATATGTTTTCATTCAATGTACCACATAGACATCATAGGTTCGATCATGTCCCTGCTCAGATATTACTTTGCCATATTAAACTTGCAAATTTTTAATATCTTTACCCTTACTGCATTTCTCTTTCTCTTGTCTCCATCAGTCTGTTAGATCTTTCACAATGAAACATATAATGGACATATTCTTTCTGATAGCTGATAATTACACAGACTTAGGGTTCACTCATTTAGAGTTTGGTTCATCAAGATTGATTGATTAAATAAGTATTTATGTAATATGATGTGCCCATCACCGTCTAAGTCTGGGCACAAAGACAGATAAGACAAACAAGATTGTTTTCATGGTGCTTACATTGTTGCTATGAAACACACAAATAAACACAGTAAATAAGTCAGCTAGATATTATCAGATAGTGACGAGTCCCATCAAGAAAATATAATAAGTTAAAGGGATAGTTAGTGATTAGAGGAGGAAAGTCATTTAAAGGCCTCTTCTTTGAGGAGGTGACATTTGACCTGCAACATAAATGATGAGAAGAAGCTAGCCATGAAATTTTGGGGGAAAAGCAATTCAAACAGAGGGAAATGCAGTGGAAGTAGTAAAGAACCTAAAGCTGGAAAAAAACAACAACAACAAACCCAGCATGCCTAAAATAAAAAATACTGAAATTTAAGCATATCCAGGCATGAGGATATTGGATATTCTATCATCCAGAGACCTTCATTAAGAAAATGAGATGCAGCCATCAAAAGGAATGAGATCTTGCCATTTGCAACGACGTGGATGGAACTGGAGGGTGTTATGCTGAGTGAAATAAGTCAATCAGAGAAAGACATGTATCATATGACCTCACTGATATGAGGAATTCTTAATCTCAGGAACAAACTGAGGGTTGCTGGAGTGGTCGGGGGTGGGAGGGATGGGGTGGCTGGGTGATAGACATTGGGGAAGATATGTGCTACGGTGAGCGCTGTGAATTGTGTAAGACTGTTGAATCACAGATCTGTACTTCTGAAACAAATAATGCAACATATGTTAAGAAAAAAGAAAAAGAAGAAGATAGCAGGAGAGGAAGAATGAAGGGGAGTAAGTCAGAGGGGGAGACGAACCAGGAGAGATGATGGACTCTGAAAAACAAACTGAGGTTTCTGGAGGGGAGGAGGGTGGGGGGATGGGTTAGCCTGGTGATGGGTATTGAGGAGGGCACATTCTGCATGGAGCACTGGGTGTTACGAACAAACAATGAATCATGGAACAGTACACCAAAACAAATTATGTAATATATGGTGATTAACATAACAATAAAAAAATAAAAAAATAAAAAAAATAAAAAAGAAAAAGAAAATGAGATGCAGAGAAGTGGCCTGATTTGTACAGCATCCAACAAGTCAGTGGCAAAAACAGGACTAACTTGGTTCTTTTGACTTCATCTAATAATGTCCACTGACTATTGAGTGTGAAAACCCAGTGGTTTTTCAGGATCTCAAGGAATGTGAGTAGAGAATAAGTATCTATTTTTAAAAGAACGTCACACTGCTTTCAATAACTCCTTAGACCAAAGTTTTAATCTTTTTCTAAAGGTTAAAACTAATCAGAGTGAGAATTTTTTTGAAATTCAATGTATTTCAAAGACCTAGATAACTGCATATTTTGACATAATACTTTATACGATAAGTTTCTAGTGAATAAATTGCTGTTAAAAGGATTTCCTCACAGTTTTCTAATATAGAAACATGAGTAATACCACTGAGATTTGAAGTTATATCAGATCCTTTTTTTGTCATTTCCTGGGCCACAGCAATCCATTTTATTTGTTAATTTGGCTAGGCCACACTCTTTAAATATTTGGTCAAATACCAGCGTGGATGTTACTCAGCTCAACTATTGCATAAATGACCTGAAAACTTCCATGTCTCCCCTGAGAGACCAGTATATCCTATAGTAGCAGAGCTGAGGTTGCTGAAAATCAAACCCAGAATCTCATTCTGTGAGTGGTTGATTTACAAATTAAGACTGTCACCTGGTCACTTTGGGCTCCTCATGGCCCTGAATCAACAGGTAAATATGTGTGACTGGAATAATTGATCCTGATTACTAAGGGGAATTTGGACTACTGCTCCACAGTGGAGGTAATGAAGAGTATGCCTTTAATACAGGAGATCCCTTGGGATTTCTTAGCACTACCATGCCCTTGTGGTTAAAATTCATGGACCAACATGGTAATCCAGTTCAAGCAGGACTGCTAAAGTCCCAGACCTTTCAGGAAGGAGAGTTCAGGTCACCTCACTAAGTAAAGAACCGAAACAAGCTGTGATACTTTCTGAGGAAAAAGGGAATATGGAATGGGTATTGGAAGAAGGGATTTATAAAGAGCAATTTTGACCACATACCATTTGCAGAGGACTGTAATTGTTATGCATGTTTCTTTATTTTTTTAATGAATATGTTTGCATGTATGTATGTGTGTATTTTCTTCCCTCTCTTATCCCGTTACAATATGACATAAAATGTATTAACTTTACATCATAGTATTTAAGTTACAGAGTAAAAAGGAGAAGGGTGAACATCATCCAAGGACTTTGCATTCTCTTCCGGGGAAAGGGTTAGTACATTTTTGGTTATATGCAGGATATGTATCAGGTTAGGTAGAAGTATGACTTTGCTTTTGTCTTTATGAGATCAAGTATAGTTTAAGGAGATGAGTCTGGGTGCCAAGTTGACAAAGGATAGATGGTGATGGTTACTTTTATGAGTCAACTTGGCTAGCCATTGTCCCCAATCGTTTAGTCGAAGACCAGTCAAGATGCTACTGTGAAGGTGTTTTTTAGATGTGATTCACATGTAAATCAATAGTTTGTATAGAGCAGTTTACCCTCTGTAATGTGGATGGACCTCACCTAATCACTTAAGAGTCTTCAGAAAAAAGGCTAAGACTATATAAAAAACTAATGATGCACTGTATGGTGGCTAACTTAACATAACTTAAAAAAAAAAAGAAAGAAAGAAAAGGAAATTGGCTGAGAGGGCCAGAAAAGGAAGGGACTCTTCTTCCATTGTCTTCAAACTCAAGATGACAACACCAAAGCCTGCTGGAACTTCCAGCCTGCTGGCCTGGGCTGAACATTTTGGATTTGCCAAACTCCATAACCACATGGGCCAATTGCTTAAAAGCACCTCTCTCTCTCCTATTGGTTCTGTTTCTCTGGAGAAGGCTGAACAATACAGAGGATGACGGCTAGAGTGTTTGACCATGAGACTTGAGGACCCACTCTTGTTTTCCCAAAACTAAGGTCTTATGTTGGAAATCTGGCAGTTTACTCAACCAGTGTTAATTCTCAGAGCAAACTGACTCTGCTCCACCTTTCCTGATCTACTTGTACATTCCTGGATTGAAATGTAGGAGCATAGATTAGACCCACTCACAGGGACCTCATAACATGTGAAAGAGGCTTAATGAAGGAAACGGGTACATTGACCAGGCAGTTGCCTGTCACACTTTAAAGACAAACACAAGAATAAGGCATATTAGGTGAAATATCCTTATGAACATTTTTCAAGGATTCAGTTAATAGCATTGCTTCTTAAGAGGAGCCTTCAAAGATAATGGTGTTTCTTCAGAGGAAATGTAGACTTTTAATTTGTGGCTAAGTGAACCGTAGCCTACAGTATCCCTGTCCACTTTTCAGAGTTTAAAAATTTCAGAGAACTTTAAAAAAAATGAAGAACTGTAACAACCAAATGTTTTAGGAACAGATTTCATAAAAATCCAAACTTTGGAAAAATACATGTAAATCTGGCATTTGTATGTAAGAGTTTTGTTTTTGTCACCTGCTCAAGGACCTCCTTCAGGTCCCCCTAAAACTTCAGAGAGCTTCAGCTGTTCCTTTGCTACTGATGGCCTTTTTCAGGGCACCTTTGACGTCCTTGTTCCTAAGGGTGTAAGTCAGCGGGTTGAGGAGGGGGGCGACGAAGGTGTAGACCAGGGCAAACTGACGGTCCGCGTCCACCGAGGAGCTAGATTGTGGACGCAGGTAGACCAAAGCACAGAAGCCATACTGCAGCAGGACCACGGTGAGGTGCGAGGAGCCGGTGGAGAAGGCCCGGAGGCGGCCCTCTGCCGAGCGGATGCGCAGGATGGCCGAGGTGATGAACACACAGGAGACACAGATAAGCAGGAAGGAGACCGTCAGCACGAGGATGCTCACCACGTAGAGGACGGCCTGGTGCACGCGGATGTCAGCGCAGGCCAGCCGCAGGACCGGGGGCACGTCGCAGAGGAAGTGGTTGATTTCCCGGCGGTGCCCGCAGAAGGGCAGGGTGAAGATTAAGGATGTGAGCTGCAGGGAGAGGAGGAGCGCCAGCCCCACGGCGCACACCACCATCTGGACGCACAGCTTCTGGGTCATGATGAGGGTGTAGTGCAGCGGGTGGCAGATGGCCACGTAGCGGTCGTATGCCATGACTGCCAAGAGAAAACAGTCAGCGCCGCCAAGGGTGAGAAAAAAGAACATTTGGGCCCCACAGCCAGCCAGGGGAATGGGCTTCCGCGCTCCCAAAATGTTAGAAAGCATCAAAGGCACGACCACAGTGGTGTAGCTGATCTCCACAGAGGACAGGTTGCACAGGAAGAAGTACATCGGGGTGCGGAGCGAGCTGCGTGTGCACACCACCCAGACGATGGCTGTGTTGCCACAGAGGGTCATCGAGTAGAGCAGGAGGAAGAGGAGGAAGAGGAGGGCCTGGAATTCAGGGACGGCGGTGAACACGTGGAACACGAACTCAGTGGGGCCGGATTGGTTGAGGACAGGGCTCCTAGCAAACATGTCTCCTGCAAAGGAAGAGCAGGAAGTGCTGAATCTTCCTTTGCCGAGTTGCTTTATTACCTGAGTAAAAGAAAGGATTGCAAGGGACGCCTGGGTGGCTCGGTTGGTTAAGCGGCTGCCTTCGGCTCGGGTCATGATCCCAGGGTCCTGGGATCGAGTCCCACATCAGGCTCCTTGCTTGGCGGGGACCCTGCTTCTCCCTCTGCCTGCCTCTCCCCCTGCTTGTGTTCTGTCTCTCTCTCTGACAAATAAATAAATAAAAATTTAGAAAATAAAGGATGGCAAGTTTTGTTTTGTGCAAAAATAATAACAGTTACTCAAATATTCTTGTTTGTTAAAAAATTAAAATAAAAATTAAGTGTTGGGTATTTTGTCATATAAAAGTTGTGAGAGGTAAAACACTGCCGTGTCTAAATAATTATTTCAAATACTGTTTTATAAAGAATGGAAGTTTCAGATCTAATTCTTAAGTTCATTATGACAAATAAGTTTTAATAGTAATCCAGATCTAAAACCTCTCGACTGATATAAAAAATATAAGAAATGGATAAGAGAAAGGAAAGAGAGGAAAAACTGTGGTAATTTTCTCAAACCGTATAAAGAGTGACTCAGTATAAACCACATTATTATTTAGATGTGGATGATTAGAGAAAAGTTTATTCTTTATATATTCTCTAACAATTTAGTATTAGTCACCTTAATATTAACCACAAAAAGAATGTATTTTTCCAGATATATGTAATATAAACATATATATCTTTCCCCCAAATTAAAGAGAAAAATGAAGGAAGGAAGCTATCATTCAAAAGAAAAAGAAGAACAAAATGGATGCAGAATTCCACAGAACAAAAGTCTTTTAAGAAATGTGGTCCATGAGAGACTATGGACTCTGAGAAACAAACAGGGTTCTAGAGGGGAGGGGGTGGGGGATGGGTTAGCCTGGTGATGGGTATTAAGGAGGGCACGTTCTGCACGGAGCACTGGGTGTTATAAGAAAACAATGGATCGTGGATCACCACATCAAAAACTAATGATGTATTGTATGGTGACTAACATAACATAATACAATTAAAAAAAAAAGAAATGTGGTCAGAAGCAGAATGATACATTATCACTTAGGACAATAAATACAGATGGGCATATATACTGTATTAAGACATAAAGATGTTCAGATTGAGTTAGGAAACAAAATATTTTTAAAAGAAGAGAGGCAAAAATACAGTGTCATATAAAAACTACCACTCTTTTTATCTGAAAAGTTTCTGGAAATTTTTTAAATATGAAATAAACCATGATCCCCAACCAAAAGAGATGACAAGCATCTGATTGTCTCTATAAAAACCCCAAGGCGGCCAACTGAGAAGTAGTTAGAACTGATAAGAAAATGTCTTAAGATGGCCAATAGTTAACTGATTTGTACTTCACCTCCTTGATCTCCTTTTCCTCTATAAAATATTGTGTAGGGTGTTCACAGCCCACTGAATTAATTCTAGACAAGCAGTCTTCATTTCCATACCCCTGAGTATTTACACTCCCTCCAGTTGAGGTTTTTGCTTATCAAATCCATTGTTTTTGTTTCCAACCATGAATAAGCCAAGTACACTTATTATTATTCAAGTTAATAGAATAGTGTATGAAATGTTGAACTATGAATGCAAAAAAGAATTTTTCAGTGAATGAAATCATATGGTATTTGTCTTTCTCTGACTGACTTATTTTGCTTAGCCTGATACCATCTAGTTCCATCCACATTATTGAAATTGGCAAGATTTCATTCTTTTTTTTTTTTTTTTCTGAGCAGGGAGCCCAATGTGGGGCTCCATCTCAGGACCCTGAGATCATGACCTGAGTTGAAGGCAGCTGCTTAACTGACTGAGCCACCCAGGCGCCCCAAGATTTCATTCTTTTTGATGGCTAAGTGATATTCCATTGTGTGTATATATATATATATATGTGTGTGTGTGTATATATGTGTGTGTGTGTGTGTGTGTGTGCGTGTGTGTGTATACCATATCTTTTATATCCATTCATCAAGGTAAATCAGTTGTAATGTTTTGGAAATATTTGAGAAAAGTGAGTTGCAAATGAATAATTACTGATGAATTAGCGAAAATGAGCAGAACTACTGCATAAGTTAGAGGGTAATATTAAAAATGATCTGTGTATAAGCATTCATGAAACATTTATTATTTGACCATAATTATGAGAAATAAAAAAAATGAGGGGCGCCTGGGTGACTCAGTAGGTTAAGCATCTGCCTTTGGCTCAGGTCATGATCCCAGGGTGCTGGGATCAAGATCTGCATCAGGCTCCCTGCTCGGCAGGGAGTCTGCTTCTGCCTCTCCCCTTACCCTCCTCCTGCTCATGCTCTCTCTCTCTCTCTCTCTCTCAAATAAATAAATAAAATCTTTAAAAAAATGATCTGTGTCCTTAATCATGCAAGGGAGACCTGATGTTTAACAGAATTTAAGAAAAACTTTTCTAAATGAGGGTTTCCTATGTAATCTTTCTAGAATACCAGAGCTATAAAATGCTCCTCCTCCCAGATAGAAAGATAGATACAGGCATACAAATAAACATGTGTACATTTATAAATAAATGGATTAATAGATACATGGATGCATATGTACACATTCAAGCACATTTGGGAAAAACGAAATTTTCTCTTTGTGATCCACTGTGGAGATAAGCATCAAAAGGACTTTAGAATCCTGATATGAATATGTATAAATTTAACTTTTCAGGGGCACCTGGGTGGCTCAGTTGGTTAAGCGTCTGCCTTCGGCTCAGGTCCTGATCCCAGGGTCCTGGATCCTGGGATCGAGCCCCACATCGGGCTCTCTGCTCAGCGGGGACCCTGCTTCTCTTTCTCCCTCTGCCTGCCGCTCCCCCTGCTTGTGCTCTCTCTCTTTCTGTCAAATAAATAAAATAAAATCTTTAAAAAAATTTAACTTTTCAAAACTTATTTCTCTGGTGTTTCATGAAAGCTTCTTTAGGTGCCTTGGAAGCATAGTCAAACATAATAATAATTTCTTGTACCATAATGTGAAGGCACGCTTCTAAATTCTCTGCATGTATTAATTCAGATGCACCTCACAACGACACCATGAGGCAGGTAATATGTTATACCTATTTTACAGATAAAGAACTGAGGTCTCAAAAGATTAAATAGTCTAGATTAAACAACTAGTCCGTGGTGGAGTTGTGATGTAAGCCCGAGCATTTTGGATCTAGAAAAGAAAGATCTAAGTTTGGGTCTTGGCTTTACCACTTCCTAGTTCCCACTTTCCTCCCTGTCTTTCCCTTCCTCCCTCCCTTCCTCTTGGTCTTTCTGTCTCCCTCCTTCCCCATCTCCTCTCTCTTTCTCTCGTTCTTTTCTCTTAAAGTATAAAACACAGTCCTAGCTCAAGGGCTGTACCAAAAGAGGCTGAATTTGGTCTGCAGTCTAGTTTGCCTACCCTTGCTCTAAAGTATTATACACAGCAGGTTAAGATCAATTAGGGAAAAAATAGCCATTAGTTTTTACAAAGTAAAGTCTCCGAAGATGTTTCCTTACCTCTTTGCAATTCACTGCATTCCCTCAGCCATCAGATAACATTCATAAGGGCAAAAGTTTTGTTTCTGCCTATAGATGATTGAGGCAGCTCTTCCAGAATGCTGCCTGACCCTCTGTATTCTGTTCTTTAAGGATGAAAGGAAATAAGGATACATGGGATCCAGATGTGCATGATCCCCTAGAAATGAAAAGTGACTAGTAGGTGATGTCTTCATAGCACATCAATGTGCATGGGCAAGAGTACGCTGGTGTTCAGGAAGAGTCAGGTTTTAGAAAGCCATTCTTGGGATAGGACAAGATGAAGAGGAACCCAGGAAAGTAAGGATACTTTGGAATTATTCTAAGCCAGAGTCTTACATGGAAGGCCCAGAATCCTTTTCTGCACTCTTCTCTTTACTCAGAGGCTGTTCTTGCCTGATGTAGCCAGATAACTTAGTGCCTATAGGATATCTTAAGATAATGGCTCCCCAAGAGGAGGAATTTCCCCAGTGGCCTTTTTAAAACCAAATCTAACTAAAAAATACTGGGAGGAGACTTCCTGGGTTGATCAACTCTGACAAAGTTAACTTTTGGAGGGGCACCTGGGTGGCTCAGTCTTTAAGCGCCTGCCTTCAGCCCAGGTCGTGATCCCGGGGTCCTGGGATCGAGCCCCGCATCGCGTTCCCCCAGCTCAGCGGGAAGCCTGCTTCTCCCTCTCGCACTCCCCCTGCTTATGTTCCTTCTCTCACTGTCTCTCTCTGTGTCAAATAAATAAATAAAATCTTAAAAAACAAGTTATCTTTGGGGCAACTTTTCACATGATAATCATAGACAACTGTCATCTGGCGACCACAGGGTTGTATCCTCATTCCTAGCTATACCCAACCCATAAGAACCTATGGATAGGTATTCTGGCAAATTCAATCTAGGGGAAATGTTCATGCCAGCTCAAGGGTCCCAGAAGACGTAGACTGCATTAAAATTACCCTTGCCTGGATAATTGGGAATGTGAATTTTAGGCTGAGCTTTGTCACTCAAATGCTAAGTTACCTCAGGCAAATTTTAAAGATTTTTATATCTGAATTTCCTCATCTATATTATGAGTGGTTGGACTAGATGATGTTCATAGTCCCCTCGCTCCTCAAAACTCTACAATTTCTACTTCTCTCTCAAGGAGCAGAGAACTTGTGGAAGAACTGTGTCCCGCCTGTCGCTTGCTGCTGTCTCGTTTCCCCTGTCAGTCATATCCTACTTTGCTCTGCTGAACCTGCCCTGTTCCTGCTCATTTCTGTGATGATAATTAACTTGGATATCATATTTATAATGAGATATCATGCTTGTGCTTATGTTTATAATTTCAGGCCCCAAGCAAGTGGGTGGCTTGACTTAGCTATTGGGTATTTGAACACCTTTGCCATGAGCCAGCATGTTATTTTGGCATTCACCCAACTAAATCACTGGAGCACTTTCAGCCTATCACAGACAGGTTACAAGTCTAGTCATACCTTTGAGCAAAAGTATATATTAACACGGTATATAATTGCTATGTAGTTAGAGTAGTGGAAGAAGATTTTTCCCATTACTTTCTTCTTAGATGTTAAAGGGATAATGACTGATGAAATTTCACTCAATCCATAAGGAAAACTATTGACTATGGAGTTGCAGATTACCTTCAATGGGTTCCAAATGCTCTAACCCCCGAATCGGTAAGGTTCATCCCAATCGAGAAGTTCAGAAGCGTTTGTCTGTATAATGACGCTGACACATACTCATGGTAGAATTTGGAGTTGGAATAAATGATTCTTGATGGATTCATCAAAAACTGTATTTATGGAAGGGGTTTCACACCATGCAAACAAGCAACTCTTCATGTCAGGATGTGACAGAAATACTCCTTCACATCCACAGGTGCTCAGCATCTTCTCTGCCCCCCCTTCTTTTCACCCTCCACCCACATTCTCAGCAAATAGTACTCCTTTGGGAAAGCCATCAATAAAATACACATACGCCATCCCAAAGCACATCTGGCTCTCTCTCACTAGAACATTAAAAATGGCTACTTTTATGAAGTACTCACAGAGGTCACAACGTGAAACATATCATGTCTCCACTGGTTGGGTTAAACAAAGTCAGACAGAGAACTTGGTCTTTGCTATGGTTTCCCCATATGGTCCTTGGTGCCAGGAAGATTGTCCTCAGGTGGAAGTAGTATATAAACACAGGTCTGGGTCAGAAAGTTCAAGAACCTGCAGGAGAGGAGAAATAAGGTGAGGTGTTATGAAGTGGGAGAGAGGCAGAGAGATTGATGGTCCAGTTCTGTCTCTATTACTTTTGCTAAATGTATAATAAAAATAATTTTAAAATTTATTTCTTGGCAGTATGTCAAGCACTGTACTAAGTACATAAAATATATTATCTCATTAAATCTTACCCCAACTCTATGAAGTAGGTACTATTATTATGCACATTTATAGACAGGGTAACCAAGGCATTATTAATATAGTTTGAATCCAGATTGTCTCATATCAAGGCTTTTGATTTAACTCTTGCATTAGTACTCTCTCTTTCCTTCCTTCCTTCCTTCTTTCCTTCCTTCCTTCCTTCCTTCCTTCCTTCCTCTCTTTCTTTCCAACTACTAGCACAAGAGACTCCTTCAGAATGGAGAATTCACGAAACAATTTTTTATGGTTGTAAGAGTGTTAGTGCTTTCTTTTCTGGATGTTTGTCTTTCTAATGAGAATTCCTGAGAAGAGTCTTGTCCTTGCAGTCTGGTTTGCAAGGAGTGACAGCTCAAACTATGAGGCGTCCATGAGGAATAAAGACTTTCACTGTCATCTAGAGCGAGAGTATCTAGCACTATTACAGTGAAAGCCTTCAATGGATGCCAGTTCTTATCCCCTCTGCTTCCTTCTGGCTATCAGGCCACAGGGTAGAAAAGATTGGATCATTATTTTTTTCTTTTCTTTTTTTAAGATTTATTTATTTATTTTAGAGAGAGAACGTGAGTGTGGGGAGGGGCAGAGAGAGAGAGAATCCTCAAGCAGACTCCCCACTGATTGTGAAGTCCAATGCGGGGCTCGATCCCAAGACCCTGAGATCATGACCTGAGCCAAAATCAAAGAGTTGGCCACTTGACTGAGCCACCCAGCCACCCTGGGTCATTATTTTTTTTCTATTCCATATTCATCAGTAGAGGTTTTCTTATAAAGGTTAGATATCCTGGTATTTATTGTTTCCATATGTTAGACTCAAACTGATCATTTTTAAAAATTTTATTATGTTATGTTAATCACCATACATTACATCATTAATTTTTGATGTAGTGTTCCGTGATTCATTGTTTGCATATAACACCCAGTGCTCCATTCAAACTGATCATTTTTAATTTCTTGAATTTTGTGATCATCTGGAAGTCCTCAAAAGCTTGCAGGGTGACAGGTGAACTCTATTCTAACATATAAGCATGGGGTTGGTTAGTGAGGAGGAATATGGTTTGTACTTTCATGGGATGAGGGAAGAAAGAACATTATGGGGTGATCTGAGAGATGCCCTCTATTTGGGCACATAAAATGAGCAAATCTTGAGTCTTATAATTAGCCATCAGGGACCCAGCTTGGTGCTGACTCATTTACTCAATCTCAGTTCATTCACTCATTCATTTATTCACTCATGTAATCATCCAGTCACACATCCCCTCACTCTTCGGTTTAATTTTTCACTGAATAAGCATTTGATGGTTCCTATTAAAAATCAAGCCTGGTAGAGATGAGAGGGCAGTTGTATGAGCTAACAGCAGTCCTCAGGCAGGTACAATTCCATCAGACACCAGGTCCAGGGATCATCTTTTGACTTGTAGAAAACTGTCTCTGGGCCTGATTGAACCTGAGTGGCTAAGGATATCATTTCATTCTTCTGTGGCTCAACTAAAAAGATTTCCCCTCACTGTTGATCTGAAGTTCAGCATCTTGTCAAAGTCAAAGTCACAGTTACTAGTTTGGGGGAGGGCTTGAGTTCATTTGGCTGTTCCTAATGATTCTATCTTAGTTCATTCAGGCTGCTGTAACAAAACATCATAGATTGGGTGGCTTACAAACAACATAAATTTATTTCTTTTCGCAGTTCTGGAGGCTGGGAAGTCCAAAGTCAACGCACTGGCAGATTTCATGTCTGATGAGAGCCTGTTTCCTGGTTCACAGTTGGCTGTCTCTTTTGCTACTTCATCCCATGGTGGAAGGGGCAAGGGACTTCTCTGGGATCTCTTTTTTAATCCCCTTCACCAGACACTTAAACTGCCTCCTCTGAAAGACCCATCTCCTACTACCATCACATGGGATGTTAGGATTTAATGTATGAAAGTTGGGGACACACATTCAGTCTATAGCTGGTCCCATTCCCAGAAATAATCTGACAGAAACTTTTAGTTGCATACATTTATTAAACATTTTTATTAAAAAGTTACAGAAGCATCTTTGAGAGGAGGTGAATTGCTACATTATTCCATTGCTGTCCACCACAGGGTGTTTGATGTGGTTAAATCATTGTCTAAACCTGCCCCCTGAATGTGCTACACAGCCCTTGTGACTCATACCCCACACCAGCCCACCAGGACTTCGAAGGTTAGAGCATGGAGGATTTCTGGGCACACATTCACCTTTTACTGTCTTTCTTATTTCTCTCCAATGAGGCAATGAGACATTTGGGATTTGATGAAGGTGAGCACATCTGATGTTCAGGTTCACGGGCATCCACCTTTCTAAAAGTAGATATTCACTGGAGCATACGGGATTCCCGGCTAAGCTGCTTTATCTAAGTGAGTACGTAGCATAAATGTCTAGAAAACAGGGATGACAGATCTTCCCAGAGAGCAAGGGCTTCATTGTAAGAGTAGCAACGCATGGACAGAACACGTGGGCTCTGGTCCCCTTTACATACCTCTGATGACCTCAAAGACCAGTGTTGTTTAATGTGCTCCTGCTTAGAGCTGTGAGGGGCTTGGAGATTTGGGTTCTTCAGAATGTCAACACTGAAGGAGAGTTAAACACTTTCAAGGAGATGTTAGATCAATATTATTGTGACTTTTCATGTCTCCTTGTGTCCTAATGCTTTAGTTACAAAGATAATCTTGTTATACTGAGAAGATTAGTGGACCTTGATGAAAGAGAAAAAAATTTTTTAAATTTTTATTTAATTTTTATTTTTTTTAGAGAGAGACAGTATGGGGGAGGGGCAGAGGGAAAAGGAGAGAGAGAGAGAGAATCTTAAGCAGACTCCCTTCTGAGCACGGAGCCTGACATGGGGCTCGATCCCATGACCCTGAGATCATGACCCAACTGGAAATCATGAGTTAGATGCTCAACCAACTGAGCCAAAAGAGAAAAATTCTTAACCTTAATATCCTTTATGACCACTGCATTGTAGCTGAACTAAACTGGAAAGGGTGTGCTCTGGAGTCCCACAGACTTGGGTTCAAAATTTTCTCTTTGCCACCCTTTGCCTGTGTCTGAGCCTCCATTTCCTCCTCTCTATATGGCTGATCTCCTCAGAGGTAGTGTGGGATCTGAATGAGTTCATATATGCAGATAAAGAGCAGACACTAGATACGACATATAAATTTTCTCTTTTCTTTGGTCTCCATCCCCTTTTTATACCAGGCTCTGAGGAAGTGACTGCATTTGGCAATCTCCTATTATCCAGGTCTTATCCCTAGATCCATTCAATCCTACACTCTGGGGGTGGATTCAAGAAGCAGTATTTTAAAATCTCCTCTAGATTATTGTCATGTGCAGCCAAGGTTGAGAACCCTTGTTCTAGATTAGTGTTTCTAGGTTGAGTCCAGTGGTTTCCAAACTTTTCAAAGTCACTAGGAGGGCTTGCTGAGGCACAAATAGCTGGGCTATACTCCTAGAGTTTCTGAATCGGTAGGTCTGGGGTGGGGGGTTTCTATAATTGGCCCTTCTAAAAAATTCCAGGTGAAGCTGATGCTGCTGGTCTTGCAACAATGCTTTTGAAATGCTGCTCCAGGGAAACAGTTCTCAAAGTGTGATCTGCGCACCAAACTCATCTGAAATATAGGCGAAGCTTGTTAAGAATGCAGGCAGTCCTCTCTATCCATACTCTCTTATATGAACTTTATGAGAACTCAGGTAAGGAATAGGTATGGATATATTTTCACCCTCTGAACTATGTTCTTCTCTCTGAAATTCAGGGACCAAATAGATTAAGCTCACATAGTATCCCTCATTATCTGTGCTCACCACTGGCATTTTTCCTAAGCTCAGGATCTAGGTATATGTGGATAGTGGGGGATAATTCTACAGATTTCTTTTTTTTTTTAATTTTTAAAGATTTTATTTATTTATTTGACAGAAAGCGAGAGAGCACAAGCAGGGGGAGCAATAGAGGGAGAGGCAGAAGCAGGCTCCCCACTGAGCAGGAAGGGAGCCTGATGTGGGCCTCGATCCCAGGACTCTGGGATCATGACCCGAGCTGAAGGTAGATGCTTAACCATCTGAGCCACCCGGCCACCCCAATTCTACAGATTTCTAAGCTCTACCAGAAATATACTAAATTAGATTATCTGTATAGCTTCTAGAGTTCTGCATTTCAACATCTCTCAAGGTAATTCTTAAGGGCATGAATGTCTGAGAACTGTGCTTCTATACCATGTACAAAAATCATAGAGTTATTTTGAATTCTAGTAATTAAAAATGTAATTCTGGTATCATACACTTATGAGATTCATTTGCGAACTCTTTAAACCAATGTAGTCTAAGATCTCATATTATCCAGGAATATAATTCTCGTTTTAAGATAGAAGCAACATCCTCTTTCTGGAAAAAGATATCCAAAATTTTTCCTACCCAGTCACATTCCCAAAGCATGACTAGAACCAATCTCATTTGGGAGGGAGGGAGCTTCTTAGAAAAATGAAAGACAAGAAAGAATTAAAATTCACAAAAATATTCTTAGATACTAGAAGTCCAATAGAAATATCACATGGTTTGCATGCTATTTTTAATCAGTAGGCTAAGCCCAGTGAAGACTTTGCTTTTCCAACCACCTTCTGAAATGCACTCTTGACCTCTTTGTTCCTTGGGCTGTAGACCACAGGGTTCAGCATGGGGATGACCATGGTGTAGAACACGGATGCCATTTTGTCTGTGTCCATGGAATGACTAGAACTTGGCTGTAAGTACATGATGATAATCGTCCCATAGAAGATGGAAACAGTGGTCAGGTGGGATGCACAGGTGGAGAAAGCCTTCTTCTGTCCCTCAGCTGAGCGCATTCTCAAGATAGCAATAAAAATGAACAGATAAGAGTTCAAGATAACAAAAGACATTGAATGCTGCCAATGTGAAGAGCACAACCTCATTCATGTGGATATCAGAGCAAGAGAGCCAGCAGTGGGGGAATGTCACAGAAAAAGTGATTAATTATGTTGGAACGACAGAAGGAGAGGTGGAAGGTGAGGGCAACATGGATGGAAGACTGCAAGAGTCCACAGATGTAGGAGCCAGTGGCCAGTGAGGTACACATAGCACTTGGCACAGTGGTGGCGTAATGCAGGGGTTTGCACACTGCTGCATGGCGGTCAAAGGCCATTGAGGCCAAGAGGAAACTTCCAGTAGTGGCAAAGGCTGAAAAGAAGAACATCTGGGCAGCACATGCATTGTAGGATATGATCTTATCCCCTGTGAGAAACCCCACCATTACCTTGGGAGTGACAGCTGAAGCATAAATGCAGCCCACGAGGGAGAGGTTGCTGAGGAAGAAGTACATGGGAATGTGGAGACGAGAGTCCAACAGAATCAACACGATCATTCCAATGTTCCCAACAAGAATGATGAAGTAAATGATAGTGAAGACTGCAAATAAAGGGATCTGCATCTCTAGGGCATCTGTTAAGCCCACAAGAATGAATTCAGTCACCTCTGAAATGTTCTCCATCAGAGTCATTTGGGAATCATCATGAGAGGCACCTATGACAAACTGAGCAAACACGAGATAATGCAATTTGATCACTAGCATGGGAACTGACTGTGAACAGGGTCTTTTGCCCACATGTGCAGGTTTCTGTCAAGGGCAGGAGCCTGTGTACAGCAAGTTGGACTGAACACTGGGTAAGTGTGGGTTGAGCAAGCTCTTCTTCTAAAAGTGATGTGGAAGGACACTGGGATGTCCTTGCTGACTGTGCTGCCATAAGGGGACTATATTATGACTCTGGAGGCACATTTCAGCTTGCCTGCTGTATGGTGTATTCTATTACACTAAACCAGTAGGACTTTTTCCCACTACTTGCCATACCTCCAAAGCACTCTTATTGCAAATACAGAGAAAGCTTAATCAACAGAAAGGAAAAGAAAGACATTGGCATGTGATACAACAAGCTTCATTAAATACATTTCCTGTCTCTGAGAGACCCTCACTGACTTGTTCATAGTAGCTGAAGATATACAGAGATTTGGGACTCTGCTCTACTCTTTTTAATTCACAAGGGCCCTTAATTGGGTGCTCCACATTAACCATTGGCCCCTGAAGGAAACTTCATGATTTCTGGCCCTTCTTAGCCATATTTTGGCATCTTTCAGTAACTCTAAAAAAGAAGGAATGGTTTTTCAAAAGGTGGAAGCAAAACTTTAGTTGTTTTCTCTCTTTGTCACACTCTTTATTTTTCTCCTGGGCTGATGTTTTCCAACTCCTACCACCACCTATGTCTTTGCTTTATTCATTGGAAGGGAGAATGGGGGGAGATGGAAGAGTTACTTTCATTCTCACCTAGAGACTTTGTATCCTCAACCAAGCCATGGATGGCCCTCTGTGTTATCTGGTCTATCTGGTTGTGCTCACCTCTGGTGGCAGCTTAGCTAACAGCTTACTGTGGCTGCCATGGGTGTAAGTATGAGAAGCCCTCTCAACCCAAGAGACGCTTCTGACTCTGGAATCTATCACATTCATTTCTCCTGGATTAAAAATCCTTCATATTGAAGGAAGGATATTAGCCCTGCCTTTAAGAATAGCCTAGCGAGAGCGATCTATTATCCAAAAGATATGTTCATCATAATGTATTCCTAAAGTAGAGATATGTATTTCCAGGGTGCTTTGGAAGTAGAAAGGATGTATGTTTAGCCCAACACAGGGACTAAGGAAAACCCTCTGGAGATGATTACTCCTGAGTTGTGGCTTTGGAGACTCAAGAAATATAATAACAATTATTAGTTATTATAATAACAAATACTTATATAGTACTTACTTTGTATCAGGAAAACGTTCTAAGCTGTTCACATATATTAACTCATTTAGCAACTCTGGGAGGCAAATACTATTATTACCCTCAGTTTTACTTCAAATGGAACTGAGGCTTAAAGAAGTAAGTTACTTGCCTAAGTAAGCAAATCTGGTGGTAGAACTGGGATTTAAACCCAGCCAATATTGTCTAAAAAACCCGTAATACTAAGCAACCTTCTCAAAATAGTGGGTCAAGTTAATCATCTTTCCTGTGGTTCAGATTCCTGATCTTTCAAGTGGGAATGATCACAATTTTTATCTTTTGAGGTAGATGAATAGAATAACTTAGATCATGCAAAACACTTAAAATAATGTCAATTACACAGCAAGTACTCAAGTATTTCAAGCTGTTACTACCACTATTACTATACTAGGCAGAAGGAACATCATGGATAAAAGCATGAATTGGTGAGCACAATTGTATAACTAGACAATTATAAGCAGAGAGGTATTAATAATTAGTAAAATACATGGCACAGCCAAAATCTCATTTAGGGAGTGAGGTGCAAAAGTAGTTGGTAGAAATGAGACAGATAGGATTGAACCCTAAAGGAAAGAGCAGAAAAAATGTGTCAGGTGATAGATCAAATATAACCATTTAGAAGAAGAGCCTAAGGTGACTATTTATGCCACAGATAATAGAGGCATATAAATACAGATAAATGTCAGTCAATGATTAGCCACCTAGACGGGATGTGACCTTGGGAGCATTACTTCTACTCTGCAAACCTCAGTGTGTTGTCTGTGAAAAACCTAGTTCGTGTAATGCCCAGTGAATCTATTTTACACAGCTGAAAAGATGAAATTAAATGATTTATGGAGCTCAACTAATACGATGCCTGGCACATGGCATGTATTCAGTGATAATTCCCTCTTGTTCTCTTCAGAGCTGGCTTTGCACATAAGCCACCTCTGTACCAGGAGCTGGCATTACAAAATGAATAACACAATTCCTGACTTTTTAAGGGGGTAGAGGGAGACCAACCATGAGAGACTATGGACTCTGAGAAAAAAACTGAGGGTTCTAGAGGGGAGGGGGTGGGTGGATGGGTTAGCCTGGTGATGGGTATTAAAGAGGGCACATTCTGCGTGGAGCACTGGGTGTTAGATGCAAGCAATGAATCATGGAACACTACATCAAGAACTAATGATGTAATGTATGGTGATTAACATAACATAATAAAAAAAGGAAAAAAATAAAGGGGTAGAGTCAGCCAGCTCTAGAAATTATCCCCCCAAAGTGATAATTGCTTTTATAAAAGCATGTATAAAGTACTACAAAATGATCATGAAAGTGCCCGGAATGGGCCAGAACACCCTACTGGCAATGAAGTTACTTCCTTCTGAGACTTGTTCCTCAATTCTTAAATGTCTGTGCTTGCTAGAGTTTCCAGATTTGGCCCAAATGCACAGACATGTGAATCCAATTGCATTTATTTTTGAAAAAAATGTTTCTTTCTGTAACCGATGTACCAAGAATGGCCAAAGTATTGACCAAATTTCTTATCTATACTGTTTGTATAGACACAGATAGGACACAAAACAGCTTCTTTTGATGCAGGAATTTGAGATGTAGGGGTGTGGGTATGACTGTACCACAAATACATGCTCAATTCTGATCCTTGTTCTGTTGATAATCAGTTGGGTATAGACATGCTGCTGGCTGTTATCTTCTTAATTCACAAGATGAAAAACATTGTCCATCTCCCTCACAGTCTGCTCTCCTGCTCTGATGTGACAAGAAATATGAAAGTTTCTTGAAAAGCATAAAAGATGCTAACATTTTAGTCAAGCAATCTGAGTCGTTACTTTCCGTGGTCTACCTCTTGGTTACTGCAGGATATTCAGCCAATAATATTGAAAGTCCAAACTTTGACGTTCCCAAAGAAAATGAGTTTACACTTGAGATACCCAAACAGATGTTAAAAGTTCTACAACCCCTGAGATTCAGAAAGGGAGCTATATTTGCCCTGCTATTCCTTTAGCATTCTCTAAATAAAAAGAATAAGGAGGCATTGTCTCCCTTTTTGACTGTCACCCCAACCCTTCATTTAAGACATATGATTGCAATCAGTGGAAAGAGTGGTGAATGACCATCCAACAGGGGATCTATGATCTAGCTGATTTGACTTTGTTTCCCTCATTTGCAAAATGAACATGTTTGGACCTTCTAGAGCCCCTTTCCTTTCTAATTGACTATGGTTGTGTGTTTTCTTGATACTTACTTTTGTCCTAGGAACAGACAACAGAGGGCACAAGGTAGGGAGTATAGAAAACCTTCATGGCCACACTGTTGACCAGAAGTCCACATCCAGGAAAACATCATGCTGGAGAAGCTCCTTCCCCACCTGTGGAGTGTGTTGTGGAACATAACTTGTGCTCTTATAAATACCAGGTTTGAGACAAAGATCTTTTCACAGCACAGATCTCAGGGGAATGTTTAGTGTTTTGTGAGTGGATATCTCAGGAAGCTCCAGATTCAGGATTGGCCCTCCTGACCTGAACCTGACAGGAGCTATCAGAGGATAATGTCTGTGTGTATTTTAGCTGAGAGTGCTTTTGAAGACACAAGGGAATGGAAGCTTGGAGAGAGGAGCCTCCCATCAGCAAGTCAGCAGTACCACAGTCATGCTAGGGAACAAAAATAAAAACCTCACTAAGATTTTGGCTTAGGTGATGTCAGGTACTCATACAAGCTTTCTCAAATCTATGTCTTTCTTAAAGGCCTACAATTATCCCAGGGAATGTTATTTATTTATATTTTTAAATTAGTTTTTAAAGATTTTATTTACTTATTTGAGAGAGAGAGAGAGAGAGAGAGAGAGAGAGAGAGAGAGAGAGAGAGTGCGTGGTGGGAAAGGGCAGAGGGAGAGGGAGAAGGAGAGGGAGAATCTGAAGCAGACAATGCACTGAGCACAGAGCCCAACATGGGGCTTGATCTCACAATCTTGAGATCATCACCTGAGCTGAAATCAAGCATTGGACGCTTAACCAACTGAGCCACCCAGGTGCCCTTCCAGGAATGTTTTTTAAAACAAAATACTCATTTATCTTACCTTACAGAACTGGTTTGGGAATATTTGGGGGGATTCCCCCCTATTTTTAGAACTAAGGGTATGGATCCATTCTTTCCTCTGCATAGTCATCTTTGACCACAAATGAGCAGCATACAGAATTATCTCTCCTTCATCAGTGCGGTGCAAAGTAACTGCTGAAAGTTTGAGCTGTGAAGTCCTGGGGTCTGCCTTCAAATTCTAGTTCTGCCACCCGTTGCAGGGTGACCTTGGCCAAGTTATTCAGACTCTCAAAACTTCAAAATATTGTCTATAAAAAGAAGGATAATACTATATATCCCTCATAGGAGCATCCTAAAGATTAAATGAGATGTCTAACACATATCAAGAGGTCAATAAATTTAAGTGTTACTACTTTATCATCAGTAAAAAATGATACATTATGTGGAACAAAAATAGTGGTGCTCAAACATTTGCATCTGCTCCCCACATTTCCTTGTCCCCTAGAAGCTAGGGGACTAGTTAACTAGTTCCACGTAATGGGTTGGACAAGAAGTGATGTGTGTCATTTCTGGGTTTGAAGTATAGAAAAGCCAGTGTACAACTATGGAATGCCTCTCCCCTGCCACGGTACCTGAGGAGGCTTCTTCTTCCGGAGGGTGTAGCTACAGATGACAAAGCCTCCATCAGCTACGGTGTTTGAATGAACACATGCAGAGAGACTTCTCCTTTCCTGCATAACCTGTAAGGCACATGTAGTAGCAGAAGTAAGAAATAAATCTTTGCTGTGTTAAATCCCTGAACTTTGGGGCTGATTTGCTATTGCAAATGACATAGTCTATCCTGCCTAATACACATATAATGAGCTATGTATGTTTTGTTGTCTGCGTGTCTTTTTTTTTTTTAACAGATCCTTGAGTACTTGTCCCCTTATCATTTATTACAACAGCTTTATTGTTATATAATTAACAGACTATAAAATTCACCTGTTGGGACACCTGGGTAGCTCAGTTGGTTGAGCATCTGACTCTTGGTTTTGGCTTAGGTCATGATCTCAGGGTCATGAGATTGAGCCTCACATTTGGAGCATGGAGTCTGCATGAGATTCTCTCTCTTCCTCCCCCCTCCCCCCACTTCTGCATACTCTCTTGAAATAAATAAATTCTTAAAAAAATAAAATTCACTCGTTGATGTTTATAATTCAATGATTTTTTAGCATATTCAGAGTTGGCAACCATCACCACAGTCAACTTGAGAACATTTTCATCATATGAAAAAGAAACTCTGTACTGATTATCAGTCACTCCCATTACCTTCCACCTGCACCCCAGCTCTAGGAAACCACAAAGCTAATTCCGTCTCTATGGATTTGCCTTGTATGAAAATTTCATATAAATAGAATCATACAATATGTGACCATTTATGAGTGGCTTCTTTCACCTAGAATAATGTTTTTAAGGTTCATCCAGTTTTTACCATGCATAATACTTCACTCCTCTTCATCAGATTTTAATCTGATATGAGATTTCAAATAGTTCCTTTCACTCTCTAGATTGACCTATCATTTTCTACATGGTGTTTTCTGAATTACAAATATTTTAATTTTGATGAAATCCAATATGTATATCTTTTCTCTTGTTGCTTGTGCTTTTGGTGGTATACATAAAAAGGTTTCGTCCAACCAACGTTTAGGAAGATTTATTCCTATATTTTCTCCCAGCAGTCTTAGAGATGTAACTTTTACATTCAGGTTTATATTTTGAGTTAATTTTGTATGTGGTGTGAAGAAGGGGCTCAATTTCATTCTTTTTATGTGCAATATTTTTTATTGAGATATAATTCACATAAGATTCAGCATTTCAAAGTCTACCATTGGTGGCTTTTCATATTCACATTTTGCAGCCGTCCAAGTATCTTATTCCTGAACACTTCCATCACCATAAAGTTAAACCCAATATATGTGAGTGGTTACTCTCATTTTTCCTATTCCCTAATCCCCTGGCAATGAGTAATCAATTTTTTTTATTGGTTTACCTATTCTAGTTAATTCATAAAACTGGAATTATACAATATTTGTCCTTTTATGTCCAGCTTCTTTCATTTAGCATAATGTTTTTGAGGATCTTCCATGTTCTAACATGTGTTAGTTACTTCATTCCTTTTTATGGCTGAATGATATTCTATTGTATGGCTAGACCACATGTAATACATCAGTTGATGGATATTTGGGGTCTTTTAACTTTTTGGCAATTGTGAATAATGTTATGAGTATTATTATACAAGTTCTGTTTGAACATATGTTTTCAGTTCTCTTGGGTATAAACCTTCAAGTGAAATTGTGGGGTCATATGGTAACTCTATGTTTAACTTTTTTTTTTTTTTGAGAGAGAGAGCAAGCAAACAAAGAGGCAGAGAAAGATGGAGACAATCTCAAGCATGCTCCATTTTTAGCACAGGGCTCGATCTCATGACCCTGAGATCATGACCTGAGCCAAAATCAAGCGTTGGATGTTTGACTGACTGAACCACCCAGGTACCCCAAAACTAGTTGTGTCATATGAAATGTTCTAGAATTCTTTTCTAAAGAACTGAATAATAGGTGATGGACTAAATTACCAGTGATTCAAATATATTAACTGTTGGACTGACTGCTTAATTAATTGGTTGACTGAATAATTTAACGAATGTTTATTGGGAAATTAGCGTGAACCAGGCTATCCTTTATGCATTGGAGATTAAGTTGTTGGTAAACAAGATAAAGTCACTCTTCTTGTGCAGTGTAGAGTCTATGTAGATAGGTAAATTAATATACAAATGAACAAAAAAAAATAGAAATGGTTGAGGAGTGATTAGAACCATGAAGAATAAAGCAAGTTGAGAACAATGTCCATGGGGGGTGGGGTGACCATAATATGGTAACTTTTAAGCAAAGACCTGAGGGAAGTGAGGGAGCTTTCTGAGCATTAGCAACAGCAAGTACAAAGATACTGAGCAGCTTGGATTGTCCAGGAACAGCAGGGAACTCAGTGTGAGTGAAGTGGAGGGAACAAAGAGGAGAGCAGCAAGACATGACGTAATCTATCTGAACCTAAATTATCCCCACATGAGTAGCATTAGCCATTTTACAGTATTTTCAGAGAGAAAAACGGATGACAGAATTATTACTCCATGCATTTGTCTTACAAAGTTGAAGAGTTGGTAGTCCTACACAGAAAAATTGAGAAATTTCTTTATTATCAGTTGATCCCCTTTCTTATAATCTGGTCCTCTTGCTTTTGAAAATTACCATTACTTCTTCTACCAAATGGATTTCTGAAGACACAAATATTAACTTCTTCAAGATTTTATACACATATTGCTCCGAAAAAAAGTTCCAACAAAAAGTACATACTTAAAAATTATTTTATTTTGTTTTTTTTTTATTTTAATTTATTATGTTATATTAGTCACCAACAATACATCATTAGTTTTTGATGTAGTGATCCATGATTCATTGTTTTTGTATAACCTAATTTAAAAAATCCATGTCATGGGGCATCTGGATGGCTCAGTCGGTTAAGCGTCCGACTCTAAATTTCAGCTCAGGTCGTGACCTCAGCGTCATGGGATTGAGCCCATGTTGGGCTCTGTGGATGGTGTGGAGTACACTTGAGATTCTTCCTTCTCCTTCTGCCCTTCTCCCTGCTCTCTCCCTCTCTCTCTGTCTCTCTCAAATAAATACATAAATAAAATCTTAAAAAAAAATCCATGTCCTGTTTTTCTTCATTTCGGACTCTTGGAATAATTTTTTAAACTAGAAAAAAACCAAAAAATGCTAGACATTAACTTATATTCTGATCCACAATTAACTATTTTAACTTTTTAAAATTAAAAACTAGTCATACTCTAGCTACTTTTTAAATAAATTTCCCACTTTTGTGTGTATCTACACACATGGGATCCTTGTATGCATTTGTCTTCATGGGTTTGAGTCCTGTTTTACGAATATACTTGCATTAACATATGGTAGACAAAATGTGAACAATATGAATAAATCCATTATAATTAATAAGGTTCATGATAAGCATGATCATGAAATATTAAATTCCTCATGGCTATTCTTATCCAGACGTTACACGACTGGACATGCTATCTTCTTTTTTACTGACAGACTTTTGAAGAGGAAAGTATCAAGTCAGTAACTGAAATGCAGTGTGGGCTGTAAACCCTGAGTTAGTGCATGGGGAATCTCTGGCAGGAATGAAACTAGGTCACTGTGGATCCTACAACCCTAAGAGGTGAAGATTAGAGACAGTTTTGCCTTCTCAACAACTTTCTTGAAAGCATTCTTGACTTCTTTGTTCCTCAGGCTATACACCACAGGATTTAGCACAGGGACGACCATCGTCAGAAAACAGATGTGGTTTTGTCTGTGTCCGTGGAGTGGCTGGAGCTGGGCTGGGAGTACATGAAGATGACTATCCCGTAGAAGATGGACACTGCAGTGAGGTGGGAGGCACAGGTGGATATAGCCTTCAGGTATCCCTTCACTGAGGACGTTTTCAGGATGGTAATAAAATTGAACAGGCAGGAAATCAAGATAACCAGGAGAGCAAAAACAATGTGGAAGCTTGCTGCAAAAACAAGAACCAGCTCACTGACATGTTTATCAGAGCAAGAGAGAGCCATGACTGCAGGAACATCACAGAAAAAGTAATGGATCACATTAGACTTAACAGAAGGAGAGATGGGATGTATCTCCAACATTGACAGAAGCATTTGGGAAACCACAGACATAGCAGCCTATGGCCAGACATGCACATACACCTGTGGTCATGGTGATGATGTAATACAGGGGTTTGCACACTGCTGCATAGCGGTCATAGGCCATTGAAGCCAGGAGGTAACTTTCTACAGTGGCAAAGACTGCAAAAAAGAACATCTGAGCAGCACATGCATGGTAAGAGATGACCTTGTCTCCTATAAGCAATCCAGCCATGACCTTGGGAGTGACAGCTGTAGAGTAACCAACGTCCACCAGAGACAGGTTACTGAGGAAAAAGTACATGGGAGTGTGGAGGCGAGAGTCCAAGAGAATCAGCACCATTATCCCTAAGTTCCCAACCACAGTGATGAGGTAAATGAGGGTGAACATGATAAAGAGGGGGATCTGCAGCTCTGGGGCATTAGGTAGTCCCAGCAGGATGAATTCAGTCACTTCTGTGTTGTTCTCCGTGGATGTTGTTTGGGAATCACAAGATGCTCTGTAGCAATGGAATAAAAGGACAGAGTCATAAACAAATGAGAGATTGAATGGAAATTCATTCAATATTGTTTGTGTTTACACACACACACACACATATATATGCAATATTTATATATATACACAATATTTCATTATAGCAATAATATGTACTTTAAGAAGCTCCAGATCTAAATGTGGAGTAGATAATACAATTTAAGGCACAAATTATTGGTCGAGTTTCATACTGTTGAAGTGAAGGATCTTCATGGATTATTTTCTAACTTTTCAATTTTGTAAATTTATAAGCTGAGATGTAGAAAATATAACATTTGATTTTGATGAGCGGTCTTGAATGAACCTGTCAAAAAAAGTGAGCATAGTAAATGCTTATATCTATGGTTGTTATGTGGCAGGAACTGCTCTAGACACTTTAGATGAATATTCATTTATTACTCTCAACAACCCTATGAGATTGATTACTTGTTATTCCCATTAACTTATGAAGCACAGAGCTTGAGTATGGTATTTAAGTTTACAAAATTATTACTGCCAAACTGAAACTTTGTGCCTAGGCAGAGTGATTCCCAAGTCCATCGATCTCAACGGAATTTAAATCAAATTGAATTTAACTCAGTTAACAATCACTCTGTGTCTCCAATGTCCTAAACTCAGTGTTTAGGGTTTCACAGTGAAGTAACGAGAGAGATGTGCATAGCCATGTGCTAGGATAATGGCAGCAGCAGGGGCTCAGGCAACGAGCAGAGGCAGTCTGAGGGGAGGGCATGCATCCAGTGTAAAGCTTGGGCTCTGGGACCAGGTGCATGTCAGCCCTACCGTTCACTCCCGAAGAGTCACTGGTCCTAATTTAACTCCCTGAACCTGTTCCGCTTCATCTACAAAATGAAATAGTAATGAGACTTCGCTCAAGGTATTATTGTAAGAATTAAGTGAGTTGATATATAAAAACCAGTGAGCAAAGTGCTGAGTATTTAGCCCAGCCTGATCAGTATAAGGTATAATATTAGTATTAGGATGGAATGATAACCTCTCTGTTGGTTTCAGAAAGGTCAGGGGTGATATTCAAGGCTCAGTGGGGAGGAATGTTTAGCCGGCTGGCCTCCCTCTTCGGTATGCCTTATATCACATACTTGGTCCACTGGGATCTTCTGGGTCCTCGGCGTTTCTCAGTCTGTCTGTCCTCTGCCTGCACGAATGGCTGTTCCAGCTACTGCATGTGAGTCATTCCTTTGCCTAATTTCTTTCTTAATATCCATGGTTTAGCTTGGATTGAAATTGTCCCCTTTAAGAAGGAGTTCTTAAACTCCTAATCCTTTTTCTTATTACGGTTATCCCACAGTTGAATCATAGGGACCAATGGGTGGAAGTTCCTAGTTTGTTGGTGTCTTTAGCCCATAGATCTGTGTTTTGGTCAATTACATGTCTTAAAATTGTTTGTTTGAATGTCATCTTGTGTAGGAATCTTGTTTTTAATCTTTTCATTTGACTTGGAAGCCTTTAGAAGGACATTTGTCACTTGTTAATCATTGGTTTATGGCAGTCCTCCTTAATTCTTTTGACATATAGTGAATAAGATAAAGTTAATACTGACTCAATCAGAGCATTACCTATCCATCTATTTTTATTAATCTCTTTTAGGAGAGCGGCATGATAATGTTTCACAATTATCACTAGCCTCCTTACAGATGGAAGTTTTGATACATATGTCCAGCCTCAATGCTTCAGAAATTTATTTATGTGCTTAAATAACCTGTAGCATGGATAATTGCCCTATTGGTTTTGCTTGAATTACATTTCTCACTAAAAGTGTAGATAGAACATAGATGCTTACCTTGTTGCTGGAAAAGAAGGGGCAGACAATCCTGAAGAGTGAGTTTGGAATCAGAAATTCAGCGATGGGCTGATGCATACATACTGTGAGAAATATTCTCTATCAGGTGCTGGTCAAATAGTTCCAAGATCTTTAAGGTAAATGAGAGGAAGAACACAACATGGAGCCAGGAACTCATGTTCAAGTGCTGAATCCACCATGCATTCTTTGTGTACCCTTGGAGGAGTCTCTTATCTTCTTATCTCTGAAATGAAGCAGAGGGGCGCCTGGGTGGCTCAGTCATTAAGCGTCTGCCTTCGGCTCAGGTCATGATCCCAGGGTCCTGGGCTCGAGCCCCACATCTGGCTCCCTGCTCGGCGGGAAGCCTGCTTCTCCCTCTCCCACTCCCCCTGCTTGTGTTCCCTCTCTCGCTGTCTCTCTCTATCTGTCAAATAAATAAAGAAAATCTTTTAAAAAAATAAAATAAAATGAAGCAGAAAATTACCTCTCCCACATAATTCAAGGAATAGTGTCTGTGAATAGCAAATGAGGGATCCTCTATAAAACACCTGTCTGAGGGGTTATCATTCTAAAGTCAATGAAAAACTTTTCATCTTGAGCTGTTTTCCCTGGCCATGGTTGGAGGTTCATGACAAATCCTTAGGTCAGGATTTGGGGGTGGGAGGAAAGTGCTGCATGTATTAACGACCACTAACATTCAGACAAATACATAATGGCCAAAGGGATTCAGCACGTCTGGTCCTTCTCAAATGAGGTCACATTGAGTCATCTTGGGAGTTTTAAAGACTAACTCACGGGGATCAGGAGGGAATTCCAGAGATATGAGCTCTCTGGGGATGTCCCCCCCACCCCAGGAGGGCATCTGTAGCTCTTATTTTCCTAGGAAAGAATCAATTAAATTGCCTATGGGGACTTAGTTGGATATGTTGAGGGTGCATGCATGTTTTTGTGTTACTTGTTTTTTCCCCCTACTTTTGGTTGTAGTGTAATTTACAAACAGTAATTTTTATAGCTTTTAATATTATAGTTTGAACAACTGTTTGAACTTGGTCAAATTTATATGGTCATGTAACCACTAACACACTCACGACGTGGAAGAGTTCCATCATCTAAACAAAATCTCTGAACTTCTTTGCCATCAACCCCTTTCCTACTTAATGCCCATGGTGTCCACTGAACCATTTTCTGTCCTATATTGCTTTGCCTTTGCAAGAAGTTCGTTTAAATAGAATCTTAGCACATGGAGCTTTGACTCTGGCTACTTCCAGTTAGCATGGTGCATTTGAGACCATCCATATTGTTAGCTGTATTAATTTCCTAGAGCTGCCATAAAAAAGTACCACAAACTGGATGGCGTATATAATGGAAATTTATTCTCTCACATTTCTGGAGGCTAGAAGTCTGAGATCAAGGAGCTGGCAACGTGGTTCTGTTGGTTCCCTCTGAAAGCTCTGAGGGAGCATCTACTTTACATTTTTCTCTTAGCTGCTGGGTGGTTTGCTGGCCATCTTTGGAATTCCTTGTTTTCTGTTGCCTCATCCTGATCTCTGTGTTCATCTTCACTTGGTGTTCTCTTTGTGTTATGTCTCTCCAAGTTTTCCCTTTTAAAGGGAAAGACACCAGTCATATTGATCTAGAAGCCCACTCTTCTCTAGTAGGACCTCATCTTAACTAATACATTTGAGATGACCCTACTTTTAAACAAGATCATCTTCTAAGTTACTGGGTGTTAGGACTTCAACATATAAAATTTAGGTTACACAGTTCAACCCATTATATATTAGTAGTAAATTTTTTTTTTCATTGCTGGCTATATTGCATTATATGGACGCTACAGATTGTTTATCCATTTCCCAGTTAAGGGACACTTGTGTCCCATCTAATGTCTCCGAATTAGGAATAAAGTATAGCTAAACATTTACCTAATATTTTTTCATAATCTGGATGTTAATTTCATTTGGATTAATGTCTTGAGTTGGATCGCTGGGTCAGATGGCAAGTATATGTTTAATTAAATGGAAACTGCCAAACTGTGTTTTTGAGTCACCAAATGGAGTGATCCTGCCCCTCCCCAGACAACCTGTGTTATGAACTTATACTATCATATGTGAGAAATAAATCTATAATGCACTGAATAATCACTCCAAATAGCTGATGTTTTTGGCTGGAATGTGTAATGTTTTCCATATAGCAAAGACTTTGCAGTTATGGTTAACTTAAAGACATAGACATGGGAGATTATCATGAGTTAAATTTTGTACCCTAAAGGTAATATTCAGTGTCTTATAGGGGAAAGGCAAGAAAAATATAAGAGTAAGGATTCCAAGGGCCTGGCACTCCACAGAAACATTGACAAAACAAAACAAAAATAAAATATGAGCCAAAGTGTCATAATAAACTTGGACTCAGACATATGGAAAATACCAAAAAGTATAACAGCCAAGTAAACACCGAATCATGAAAATGACTTAGCCATGGTGTTTAAGGCAATTATGTCAAACAAGAAAGTGACCTCAAGCTAAAGCAACAGGGACATCAGACACCACACACAAAACACAGTCAATAAAAATGTTTATAAAGTCATTAAACAAACAGATACAACCCATAGCAAGCAAAACAACAGCAAAACCAAAAACCTGAGGAATATAAGAAACAGCACAGAGGATCATAGGAGAAGGGAGAGAAAAATGGAATGGGAAGTAATCAGAGAGGGAGACAAACTGTGAGAGACTTAACTATTGGAAAGAGTCTGATGGTTGCTGGAGGGGAGGTGTGTGGGGGATGGGGTAAATGGGTGATGGGCATTAAGGAGAGCATTTGATGTGATGAGCACTGGTGTTATATGCAACTGATAAATTACTGAACTCTACATCTGAAACTAATGATGTTCTATATGTTGCTAATTGAATTTAAATTAACAACAACAACAACAACAGCAACAAAAAACCTCCCAAAGAACCTGAGTTGGGAGAATCTGATTTTTCTGAGTTACCACACTATATATTAAGAATATCCATTTTTCATTGAAAATTGAGACAGAGAAACAAGAAAGTATGTCCCACCCATGAGGGAAAAAAAGAAATTAACAGAAACTTCCTGAAGAAGCATAGACATTGCACTTACTAGACACAGATTTATTTATTTATTTATTTATTTATTTATTTATTTATTTATTTATTTATTTTGAGAGAGAGAGAGAGTGCAGGGGAGAGGTGCAAAGGGAGAGGGAGAGAGAGAATCTTAAGTAGCTCCATGCTCAGCTAAGTGTGGAGACCAATGTGGGGCTCAATCTCACTATCCCGAGATCATGACCTGAGCCTAAATCAAGAGTCTGACACTTTACCAACTGAGCCACCCAGGTGCCCCTGGACACAGATTTTTAAATCAACTATCTTCAGTATGCTGAAAGAACTAAAGGAAATAAGGAGAATTATGTCTCAATATTAGAGAATATCAATAATGCTATAGAAATGATAATAAAAGAACTAAATATAAATTCTGGAGCTGAAAATATAATAAGAAATGAAAAATTCACTAGAGGGTTTTGACAATTATTTGAATAGGAAGAAGAAAGAATTGGCAAATTTCAAAACATTTCAGTTGAATTTATCGCTGCAAGGAACAGAAGAAAAAAGAATGAAGACAAGCCAAACAGAACTTAAGAGACCTGTGACTCACCATCAGGTTTGCATAATGAGAGTTCTGGAAAGAGAGGAGAAAGGAGGTGGAAAGAATATTTGAAGAAATAAAGGCTAGAATTTCCCCAAATATGATTTTAAAAATGTACCTTCACATCGAAGTAGCTCATCAAACCACAAGTAGGATATCACAAATACATTTTGTGAAGTCAATATTACTTCAATATGAAAGTCAGATGAAGACATTGCAAGAAATGAAAACACAGTATTCCTCATGAATATAGATGCAGCAATACCCAACAAAATGTTAGCAAACCAAATCCAGCAGGATAATAAAGTAATTGTGTAGTAGGACCGAATAGGATTTGTCCTCAGAATGCAAGGATGGTTCAACATATGAAAAGCAATCAATGTATTGGCACAAAAACAGACACATGGATCAATGGAACAGAATAGAGAGTCCAGAAATGGACCCTCAACTCTATGGTCAACTAATCTTCGACAAAGCAGGAAAGAATATCCGATGGAAAAAAGACCCAGTCTCTTCAACAAATGATGTTGGGAAAATTGGACAATCACATGCAGAAGAATGAAACTGAACCATTTCCTTACACCACACACAAAAATAGACTCCAAATGGTTGAAAGACCCAAATGTGAGACAGGAGTCCACCAAAATCCTAGAGGAGAACACAGGCAGCAACCGCTTCGACCTCAGCCTCAGCATCTTCTTCCTAGAAACATTGCCAAAGGCAAGGGAAGCAAGGGCAAAAATTAACCATTGGGACTTCATCAAGTTAAAAAGCTTTTGCACAGCAAAAGAAACAGTCCACAAAACCAAAAGAGAACCGACAGAATGGGAGAAGATATTTGCAAATGACATATCAGATAAAGGGCTAGTATCCAAAATCTATAAAGAACCTATCCAACTCAACACCCAAAGAACAAATGATCCAATCAAGAAATGGGCAGAAAACATGAACAAACATTTTTCCAAAGAAGACATCCAAATGGCCAACAGACACGTGAAAAAGTCCTCAACATCACTCGGCATCAGGGAAATCCAAATCAAAAGCTCAATGAGATACCACCACACACCAGTCAGAATGGCTAAAATTAACAAGTCGGGAAACGACAGATGTTGGCGGGGATGCGGAGAAAGGGGAACCCTCCTACACTGTTGGTGGGAATGCAAGCTGGTGCAGCCACTCTGGAAAACACTATGGAGGTTCCTCAAAAAGTTGAAAAGAGAGCTACTATACGACCCAGCAATTGCACTACTGGGTATTTACCCCAAAGATACAACTGTAGTGATCCGAAGGGGTATGTGCACCCCAATGTTTATAGCAGCAATGTCCACAATAGCCAAACTGTGGAAAGAGCCAAGATGTCCATCAACAGATGAATGGATAAAGAAGAGGTGGTATATATACACAATGGAATATTATGCAGCCATCAAAAGGAATGAGATCTTGCCATTTGCAATGATGTGGATGGAAATGGAGGGTATTATGCTGAGCGAAATATGTCAATCAGAGAAAGACATGTATCATATGACCTCACTGACATGGGGAATTCTTAATCTCAGGAATCAAACTGAGTGTTGCTGGAGTGGCTGGGGGTGGGAGGGATGGGGTGGCTGGGTGATGGACACTGGGGAGGGTATATGCTATGGTGAGTGCTGTGAATTGTGCAAGACTGTTGAATCACAGACCCGTGCCTCTGAAACAAATAATGCAACATATGTTAAGAAAAAAGAAAAAGAAGATAGCAGGAGGGGAAGAATGAAGGGGAGTAAGTCGGAGGGGGAGATGAACCATGAGAGAGTATGGACTCTGAGAAACAAACTGAGGGTTCTAGAGGGGAGGGGGTGGGGGGATGGGTTAGCCTGGTAATGGGTATTGAAGAGGGCACGTACTGCATGGAGCACTGGGTGTTATACTCAAACAATGACTCATGGAACACTACATCAAAAACTAATGATGTAATGTATGGTGATGAACATAACATAATAATATTAAAAAAAAGAAAAGCAATCAATGTAATAAACCACTTAAATAGAATCAAGGAAAAAAGAATATGATCACCTCATTTATTTAGAAAAAGATTTTGACAAAATCTTGCATACTATTATTATAAAAAGAAAAGCTCAGAAATCTAGAATACTATGAAAATCCCTCAACTTGATGAAGGGCATTTATGAAGAAAACCACACCTAACATCTTACTCAAAAATAAAAGACAGGAAATTTTCCCTAAGTTAAAATAGAAGATAAGGATATTGATTTCACCACTTCTATTCAAAATTGTACTGGAAGTTCTACCCAGAGCAATTAGGAAAAAAAAGAAATAGAAGGCATCTGAAATGAAAAAGAAGAATTACTATCTCCATTCACAGATAACATGATTGCATTCATACAAAATTCTAAAGGCTTCACAAAAAATTCTAGAGTTAGTAAACACACCAGCAAAGTTATAGGCTACAAAATCCACAAAAAAAAGGTTAGCAATGAACAATACAAGATGGAAATTAAAATATAATTCCATTTATGACAGCATCCAAATGAATAAAGTACCCAGGAATAAATTTCACCAAGGTGATGTTAGACTTCTACACAAAAATTACAGTATATTTTTAGAATCCAAGAAGAACTGCCATGCCATAAATAGAAAGGTATTCTGTATTCATGATTGGAAGATCTAACACCCTCATCTCCTTGCCAAAGCCTGGAGCATGTACTGCCAGCCAACATAGGCCTCTGCAACTGTGCTGGGTGTGATGTGTCACCCTATACCCCTGAAGCTGACCCACACAACTCTGAGTGCCCTGAGGACTAGCTCCTCCAGCTGTGTACCTGTACGGTGCTGGCCTAATTCCTGTCACGGGCCTCCACTGCTATGGATTACTTCAGATTTTCAAACTAAAATAATCTTCTCCAAGACATATAACACACTTGTCTAAAATCACAGAGAGGATGTTTTAAGAAGCAAGAGAAAAAATGAGTTCATACAAGGGAACCCCCATAAGGCTATTAGGGTATTCTCAGCAGAGACCTTGCAGTCCAGGAGAGGATGGCATAACATATTCAAAGTAAAAGACATGAAAGAAGAAATGGCCAACAAAGAATACTTTGCCTAGCAAAGTTGTCCTTTAGAAATGAAGGTGAGATAAGCCCAAACAAGCAAAACCCCAAGAACTGCCTTACAGGAAATATTGAAAGGAGTTCTTCAAGCTGAAATGAAAGTGTTAATTAGTAACACAAAAGCATATAAAAAGAAATGATATATTGTTACCACGCAAGTTCGTGGTCAGATTCAGAATACTCTATTAAAGTAGCTCTTGCTGGATAATTTCTTAATAGGCACACAATATAAAAAGATGTAAAGAGTATATCAAAAACATAAAATGTGAAGGGGCAATTCAAGGGTAGACTTGTGTGCAATTGAAGTTAAGTTGTAATCAGCTTAAAATAGTGTTATACCTATAAGATGTCTCAAGTAAGCCTCAGAGTAACCACAAAACAAAAACCTATAGTAGAAACAAACAAGAAAGAGAAAAAGGAATAAAAAGATATTGCTACAGAAAAATCATCAGTTCACAAAGGAAGAGAGCGAGAGGAAGAAAAGAACAAAGGAATTAAAAAACAGCCAGAAAATGAACAAGATGGCAATAGTAAGTCCTTACCTTTAAGTATAAGTGCATTAAATTCTCTAATCAAAATATAGTGTCTGAATGAATGAAAAAAAAAAACCATAAGACCAAACCAAGTATATGCTACCTACAAGAGACACATCACTTTCAAAGTCACCCATTAAGTTCAAAGAGAAGGGATGCAAAAAAATATTCCATGCAAATGGAAACTAAAGACAGCAGAGGTAGTTATACTGATATCAGATAACATAGGCTTTATGTCAAAAACTGACAAGAGACCAGGAAGGTCATTACATAATTATAAAAGCATCAATTCATCAAGAGGATATGATTATAGATATATATACATCCAACATCAGAGCACCTAAATAAAGGAAATATAACATATACTAATAATTTGAAGGGAGTAATAGCAACACAATAATAGTAAAGGACTTTAGTACTCTACTTTCAATGTTGAATAAATACCAAGACAGAAAATCAGTAAGGAAACTTTGGATTTGAACTGTACTTAAGATCAAACGGACCTAATGGGCATAGACAAAACATTACATCCCGCAGCAACAGAATATACATTAATCTCACATGCACACTGAACATCCTTCAATACAGATACTATATTAGGTTGCAAACATGTCTTAGCAAATTAAAAAGATTGAAATCAGACTACATATTTTTTTCCAACCACAATGGCATGAAACTAGGAATCAATAACAGGAGGAAAACTCGAAAATTCACAAATGTAGAAATTAAACAACACAGTCCTGAATATTCAATGGGTCAAAAATAAAATCAAATGGGAAATCAAAAAATAGCCTGAAAACATGAAGATGGAAACACAACATACCAAAACTTACAGATTGCAGCAAGAATGATTCTAAGAGGGAAGTTCATAGCAATGAATACTGAAATTCAAATAGACAACATAACTTTATATCTTAAGGAACTAGAAAACCAAAACAAACTAAGCCCAAAGTTAGCAGAAGAAAGGAAATAACAGAGATCAGTGCAGAAATAATAAGACAGAGAAAAGAAAAATTTCAGAAAAAACTATGAAACTCAGAGTTGGTTTTTCAAAAAGATACACAAAATTGCCAAAACTTTAGCTGGACTTACCAAGAAAAAAAGGGAAAGGCTCAAATTAATAAATTTATTAAGCGACATTACAACCAATGTCATAGAAATACAAGGGCTAATAAAAGATTACTATGAACAACTATATGCCAACAAATTGGGCAACCTAGAAGAAATGGATAAAATTCTAGAAATGTACAACCTCCCAAGACCGAATCATGGAAAAAAACCCAGAACAGACCAATAATGAGTAAGAGTCAGTAATCAAAACTTGTATACGAATAAATTGAGTCACAAGAGGTAGTAAGCTGTCCAAACTCATATGCCTGGAATGGACTGAACTCTCAAATCAGGGAGTCCAAAATAACTTCCACTTCCATATGCTCATGTGTATTTATTCAATCCTTTCATTATCCTTATCAGATCGATGAGTTATTATGCCCATATATCTAACAGGTATATTGGCAACAAAGAGACTGAGTATTCAAGTTTACATGGTTATTGATAGAACCATGCTTTAGACACATTCAGAATGGTTCTCAAACTAAATGTCATCAATGAATTTGAATTGATTTTAATCTTATTCAATTTACACTTAATCATGGTATCCATTCTTCCAAGCTTAATGCTGGGGGTTGTGCAGTAGAGCAATCCACAAATATATGCATATACATGCAGTGAGATAAATTCAATATTAGAGACAAATAGAGTCAACAAAAGCAAAAAAAGACACAGAATTGGGTGTAAATATTGGACTTGGGGATGAAGTGCATGGGCATTCACACAAAACTCCAGTTTACAACCTGTGAGCTAAGTTTCCTGAGCCTCATTTTATCCATCAGTAAAGTGAAGATGATATGGGAACCTACCTGCGTGTTCCTGTGAGTGATCAATGAAGTAATCATGAGAAACAGTTCACACAATGTGGGTGTTCAGCACCTTCCTGATGAGTTCTACCCATAATATTACAAGTAGGGTGGAACAATGGTGTCTGTTGGCTTAGGAATTTTGGTGGCAACATGCATGGCTTCAAGGTGTGAGTGCATTTTGATGTCTGGTAGCTTTGCTCTGACTTGTATTTTCTCACACACTGGGTCCACCTAGATCTCTTGTTTCTTCCAGTATTTCTCACTCTGTCCTACCTTTCCTGTGTTAGTGGTTTGTTAACCAGTCTGTGTGAGAACACTCACACTGACTTCTTTTGCTTAATTTCTTCCTTTCAATACACATTTTAGCTTGAGTTGAAAGACTCCTATTTTATTTAAGACTCATTCTCACTGTTATTATTGTCAACACTTACCAGTTCATAAATATTGAGAGTTGAAAATCCACATCTGTGGGTGTGACTCTAGCTCTGCAGATTGTCCTCGAGCAAGCACAATGTTTTAAATTTTTTATTTATATTTGATGTCTTTGAGGCACATCCATTTTCTGGTAACTATTGTTTGCTACCATCTTCCTCCTGGCCCCTCCACATATTACATGTCTGGAATTTATAGTATTTTTGTTTGTGAACCCATCACTCAATAATATTATAAGCTATAATTTCTTGTTTAGCATTTGCTATGTTTTATGATGACTGGAACATTCTTATTGGGCCCCCATGGATAACCCAGTATAAAATTGCTATCTTAAAATCCTTAACTCACTCATATGTGCACAATACTTTTACCATGTAAGAGAACATAATCACAAATTCCAGGATTAGAATGTGGGCATACTGGGGAACATTATTCTGACTGCCACAATAGGGATGAAAAGAATATATAATAGTAAATTATCTAGAGAGATAGAGATTACTGAAGCTGAGACACCTTCACAGATCTTGTGGCCAACTTTCTGACTGTGTATAGTAATCAACAGAAGAGCAGAAAGAGGTGTTAACTTCTCCATGGTCACATATCTGGAATGAATCTATTCCCAAATCAGATTTCTGGGGGGTTAGTAACAGCTTTACCACAGTGTGTATGTGCTAGTTTATCTCATAGATAAACGGAAATCAGAACAGACAGACAAGCAGGCAGGCAGATGGACACTAAAGACAGGAAGATGGAAGATGGCTGGCTGGATGAGGGATGGATGGGTGGATGGATGGATGGAAATAAAAGAAGAGGAAGGGATACAAATTGTGTAGGCACAAACACTAACACACACCCATACCTATAACCTAATATATAGTTAAGAAAATGAAGGATTCAAGAAGTCATGTGTCTTTTTAATATTCTGCACCTAGTATGAAATATTTAAGATACAAACATGTATCTCACTGATTTTAATGCCTGTGGCTTTAATCTTACATTGCCAGATTTTCTGGGTGCTCAAGTACTAAAAGGGCAGGTTGTGGGGAAATGGTAGTAAAACTGGAGTAAGGATCTTGGTAGCTTCATAATAATCCTTCTAGAGTCTAAAGAAGTGTCATTTCACCCTGTTTGGTTAGTTATCCCTTTAATAACATGTCAACAGTTAACAGGAGAAATTTACCACCTATTCAATCAGAGTACCAGCTATCACAGTTGCTGTGTAAGCCCTAACAGAAGATTTTCTTTTTTTTCTAATGCAAGTGACTGATTTATGCTTGATGCCTAGATATACACTGAGAGAGGCATCCACTTCAAAGATGTCTATCTCGAATAAACACATTGCCAGCCACCAGATAAAGAGCCAGCTCCTGACCTCCCAGACTCCTTTGTTTTAGAGATCTTGGTTGGTTTAGATATCCTCCCATCTGGGTCACTTGTTTTTCTCTTCCTATGCTTTAAATTTCCTCTTTTATGTTTTAAATTCATCACTAAAGAGCGAACACAGGATATTCTAGGCCCCCACCCTTCACACCAATAAAAATAGAACCCAAGCCTGCTCTCTTTCTCTATCCATGATCTTCCCAGTGTGGTCCCAGGTGTACCATGTGGTTTCTAGGACCTGTGAATAATAAACCTTGTCTCTTTCAGAGTTTCCTGGTGGTTATTTCTGAGCACCTCTTGCAATCATTATAAGAACCACAAGGGTCCATCCAGCCATAACATTGGTTATCAATAACTTGAGACCAGCACAAAACAATACGTTTATATTATCCTTTTAAGGAAAGCACCATGAAATTTCATAAATTATATACTACTCTCTGCTGATTAAAATGTTTTTGCATTTGAATCCCATACTTAAGCCAATATTTCAGAAAAAGTGTCCAAACAACTAGATATGAGCTCAAAAACTCATTGAAGAGGTAGTTGCCCCACTGCTTCTGTGTCAGTTACATTTTTCACTAAAAGTATATATCAAATATAGAAGCTTACCTTGTTCTTGAAAAGAAGGAAAAGACAATCCTGAGCTGTGAGTCTGAAGTCAGAAATTCAGACCTACAAGAATGTATAAACAATTTTGGAGCATATCTCAGATAGTGGTCAAAATGTTCTAAGGTGCCTGAGACATGGAGAGATAATGAACATGGAGCTAGGAAGCCTAGGTTCAAGTCTTGCATCTACCTTGGATTTTCCTTTGTGTTAGAATCTGAGTCATTTACCTTACACTGAGCTCAGTTTCCTTGTTTATGGCATAGAAATAATAAAATTACTTCTCCCACGATTTCACAGAATTTTATCTGTGAATGAGTGTGAGTCTATAAAGACCTAAGTAAGGATTATCCTTTCAACATAAAATAATATAATTACTATCTTAGGGTGTTTCCCCAGCTCTGGTTGCAGAGTCACTGCCAACTCTCCATTTGGGGAAAGACTGGTGTGTGCATTAAAAAGCATTAGTGTTCATTTGGATAAATGGTGGCTGAAGGAGTCTACTCAGAGTCTGGTCCCTTTAAATATTGTCAGGTGGAGTCATGGTATGATTTTAGACCCTAATGAATGAGAACCAGGAGAAAATCTGTAGGCATAAAACTCCTAGGGGACAGGCCCCTATGAGGGCAATCACTTCTATTTAGGGAAGAAGCAATTAAACTGGATATACGGATATAATTTGTTGCATTGAGTAGCACACAGATGCATCTGTGATAATATTTTTCCTTCCTGGGATGCGGGAGTGGCTCATTCCATTAAGTGTCTGCCTTCTGCTCAGGTCATGATCCCAGGGTACTGGGATTGGGTCCTGCATTGGATTCCTTGCTCAGTTGGGAGCCTTCTTCTCCCTCTGCCTGCCCCCCACCCCTGCTTGCATACTCTCTCTCTCTGACAAATAAATAAAATATTTTTTTGAAGCAAAATTGCATTTATTTCACACACAGGTAAATGGTTATTTCTTTATTCTTATTTTATGTTAATCTAATTCACAATTCCATGAGCTCTGCATCCTAAGACAGAACTAGCAATTCCTATGAATTTATTTATAAATAAATAAATAATAAAATAAAATAAAAAAAATAATAAAAATAATTTACTAATTGAACTAAAAATTTTTCATTACATCCATTTGTTTGATGACATATTCCATGTTTTTTTAAATTTTATTATGTTACATTAATCACCATACATTACATCATTAGTTTTTGATGTAGTGTTCCATGATTCACTGTTTGTGTATAACACCCAGTGCT
Source organism: Callorhinus ursinus (assembly GCF_003265705.2). Lineage (NCBI taxonomy): Eukaryota > Metazoa > Chordata > Mammalia > Carnivora > Otariidae > Callorhinus > Callorhinus ursinus. The sequence goes on along the minus strand of NW_027397083.1, from coordinate 993,430 downwards.
CCATGCAGTACGTGCCCTCTTTTATACCCATCACCAGGCTAACCCATCCCCCCACCCCCTCCCCTCTAGAACCCTCAGTTTGTTTCTCAGAGTCCATCATCTCTCATGGTTCGTCTCCCCCTGATTCCCTCCCTTCATTTTTCCCTACCCACTATATTCTTCTTCTTCTTCTTTTTTTAACATATAATGTATTATTTGTTTCAGAGGTACAGGTCTGTGATTCAACAGTTTTGCACAATTCACAGTGCTCACCATAGCACATACCCTCTCCAGTGTCTATCACCCAGCCACCCCATCCCTCCCACCCCCCACCCCCCAGCAACCCTCAGTTTGTTTCCTGAGATTAAGAATTCCCCATATCAGTGAGGTCATATGATACATGTCTTTTTCTGATTGACTTATTTGACTCAGCATAATACCCTCCAGTTCCATCCATGTCGTTAAATGGCAAGAATTCATTCCTTTTGATGGCTGCATAATATTCCATTGTATATATATACCACCTCTTCTTTATCCATTCATCTGTTGATGGACATCTTGGCTCTTTCCATAGTTTGGCTATTGTGGACATTGCTGCTATAAACATCGGGGTGCACATACTCCTTCAGATCACTACAGTTGTATCTTTGGGGTAAATACCCAGTAGTGCAATTGCTGGGTCATATGGTAGCTCTCTTTTCAACTTTTTGAGGAACCTCCATAGTGTTTTCCAGAGTGGCTGCACCAGCTTGCATTCCCACCAACAGTGTAGGAGGGTTCCCCTTTCTCCACATCCCCGCCAACATCTGTCGTTTCCCGACTTGTTAATTTTAGCCATTCTGACTGGTGTGTGGTGGTATCTCATTGAGCTTTTGATTTGGATTTCCCTGATGCCGAGTGATGTTGAGGACTTTTTCATGTGTCTGTTGGCCATTTGGATGTCTTCTTTGGAAAAATGTCTGTTCATGTCTTCTGCCCATTTCTTGATTGGATCATTTGTTCTTTGGGTGCTGAGTTGGATAGATTCTTTATAGATTTTGGATACTAGCCCTTTATCTGATATGTCATTTGCAAATATCTTCTCCCATTCCGTTGGTTGTCTTTTGGTTTTGTGGACTGTTTCTTTTGCTGTGCAAAAGCTTTTTAACTTGATGAAGTCCCAATAGTTAATTTTTGCCCTTGCTTCCCTTGCCTTTGGCAATGTTTCTAGGAAGAAGATGCTGTGGCTGAGGTCGAAGAGGTTGCTGCCTGTGTTCTCCTTTAGGATTTTGATGGACTCCTGTCTCACATTTGGGTCTTTCAACCATTTGGAGTCTATTTTTGTGTGTGGTGTAAGGAAATGGTCCAGTCTCATTCTTCTGCATGTGGCTGTCCAATTTTCCCAACATCATTTGTTGAAGAGACTGGGTCTTTTTTCCATCAGATATTCTTTCCTGCTTTATTGAAAATTAGTTGACCATAGAGTTGAGGGTCCATTTCTGGATTCTCTATTCTGTTCCATTGATCTATGTGTCTGTTTTTGTGCTAGTACCATACTGTCTTGATGATGACAGCTTTGTAATAGGGCTTGAAGTCCGGAATTGTGATGCCGCCAGCTTTGCTTTTCTTTTTCACCATTCCTCTGGCTATTCGGGGTCTCTTCTGGTTCCATACAAATTTTAGGATTATTTGTTCCATTTCTTTGAAAAAAGTGGATGGTATTTCGATGGGGATTGCATTAAATGTGTAGATTGCTCTAGGTAGCATTGACATCTTCACAATGTTGGTTCTTCCAATCCATGAGCATGGAACGTTTTTCCATTTCTTTGTGTCTTCTTCAATTTCTTTCATGAGTATTTTATAGTTTTCTGAGTACAGATTCTTTGCCTCTTTGGTTTGATTTATTCCTAGGTGTCTTATGGTTTTGGGTGCAATTGTAAAAGGGATTGACTCAATTTCTCTTTCTTCTGTCTTGTTGTTGGTGTGTAGGAATGCCACTGATTTCTGTGCATTGATTTTATATCCTGGCACTTTACTGAATTCCTGTATGAGTTCTAGCAGTTGTGGGGTGGAGTCTTTTGGGTTTTCCACATACAGTAACTCACTGCAAAGAGTGAGAGTTTGACTTCCTCTTTGCCGATTTGATGCCTTTGATTTCTTTTTGTTGTCTGATTGCTGTGGCTAGGACTTCTAATACTATGTTGAATAGCAGTGGTGATAGTGGACCTCCCTGCCACATTCCTGACCTTAGGGGGAAAGCTCTCAGTTTTTCCCCATTGAGAATGATATTCACTGTGGATTTTTCATAGATGGCTTTTATGATGTTGAGGTATGTACCCTCTATCCCTATATTTTGTAGTTTTGATCAAGAAAGGATGCTGTACTTTGTCAAATGCTTTTTCTGCATCTATTGAGAGGATCATATGATTCTTGTTCTTTCTTTTATTAACCTATTGTATCACATTGATTGATTTGTGGATGTTGAACCAACCTTGCAGCGCAGGGATAAATCCCACTTGGTCGTGGTGAATAATCCTTTTAATGTACTGTTGGATCCTACTGGCTAGTATCTTCATGAGAATTTTGCATCCATGTTCATCAAGGATATCGGTCTGTAATTCTCCTTTTTAATGGGGTCTTTGTCTGGGTTTGGGATCAAGGTTATGGTGCCCTCATAAAACAAGTTTGGAAGTTTTCCTTCCATTTCTATTTTTTGGAACAGTTTCAGAAGAATAGGTATTAATTCTTCTTGAAATGTTTGCTGGAATTCCCCTGGGAAGCCATCTGGTCCTGGGCTTTTGTTTGTTGGGAGATTCTTGATGACTGCTTCAATTCCTTAGTGGTTATAGGTCTGTTCAGGTTTTCTATTTCTTCCTGGTTCAGTTTTGTTAGTTGATACATATCTAGGAATGCATCCATTTCTTCCAGGTTATCTAATTTGCTGGCATAGAGTTGCTCATCATATGTTCTTATAATTGTTTGTATTTCTTTGGTGTTGGTTGTGATCTCTCCTCTTTCATTCATGATTTTATTTATTTGGGTCATTTCTCTTTTCTTTTTGATCAGTCTGGCCAGGGGTTTATCAATCTTGTTAATTCTTTCAAAGGACCAGCTCCTAGTTTCTTTGATCTGTTCTACTGTTCTTTTGGTTTCTATTTCATTGATTTCTGCTCTGATCTTTATTATTTCCCTTCTCCTGCTGGGTTTAGGCTTTACTTGCTGCTCTTTCTCCAGCTCCTTTAGGTGTAGGGTTAGGTTGTGTATTTGAGATCTTTCTTGTTTCTTGAGAAAGGCTTGTATGGCTATATACTTTCCTCTTAGGACTGCCTTTGCTGCATCCCAAAGATTTTGAACAGTTTTGTTTTCATTTTCATTGGTTTCCATGAATTTTTTTAATTCTTCTTTAATTTCCTGGTTGACCCATTCATTCTTTAGTAGGATGCTCTTTAGCCTCCATGTATTTGAGTTCTTTCTGACTTTCCTCTTGTGACTGAGTTCTAGTTTCAAAGTACTGTGGTCTGAAAATATGCAGGGAATGATCCCAATCTTTTGGTACTGGTTGAGACCTGATTTATGACCTAGGATGTGATATATTCTGGAGAATGTTCCATGGGCACTAGAGAAAGTATTCTGTTGCTTTGGGTTGGAATGTTCTGAATATGTCTGTGAAGTCCATTTGGTCCAGTGTGTCATTTAAAGTCTTTATTTCCTTGTTGATCTTTTGCTTAGATGATCTGTCCATTTCAGCCAGGAGGGTGTTAAAGTCCCCCACTATTGTTGTATTGTTGTCAATGTGTTTCTTTGCTTTTGTTATTAATTGCCTTATATAAGTGGGTGCTCCCATGTTCGGGGCATAGATATTTATAATTGTTAGATCTTCTTGTTGGATAGACCCTTTAAGTAGGATATTGTGTCCTTCCTCATCTCTTATTATAGTCTTTGGTTTAAAATATAATTTGTCTGATATAAGAATTGCCACCCCAGCTTTCTTTTCAAGTCCATTAGCATGGTAAATGGTTTTCCACCCCCTCACTTTCAATGTGGGGGTGTCTTTGGGTCTAAAATGAGTCTCTTGCACACAGCATATCAATACATATTTTTTATCCAATCTGATACCCTGTGTCGTTTGATTGGGGCTTTTAGCCTGTTTACATTCAGGGTAACTATTGAAAGATATGAATTTAGTGCCATTGCATTGCCTGTAAGGTGACTGTTACTGTATATTTGTCTGTGTTCCTTTCTGGTCTGTGTTACTTTTAGGCTCTCTCTTTGCTTAGAGGACCCCTTTCAATATTTCTTCTTGGGTTGGTTTCACGTTTGCAAATTCCTTTAGTTTTTGTTTGTCCTGGAAGCTTTTATCTCTCCTTCTATTTTCAATGACAGCCTAGCTGGATATAGTATTCTTGGCTGCATATTTTTCTCATTTAGTGCTCTGAATATATCATGCCAGTCCTTTCTGGCCTGCCAGGTCTCTGTGGATAAGTCTGTTGCCAATCTAACGTTTCTACCATTGTAGGTTACAGATCTCTTGTCCTGAGCTGCTTTCAGGATTTTCTGTCTCTGAGACACGTAAATTTTACTATTAGATGTCGGGGTGTTGACCAATTTTTATTGATTTTGAGGGAGGTTCTCTGTGCCTCCTGGATTTTGATGCCTGTTTCCTTCCCCAAATTAGGGAAGTTCTCTGCTATAATTTGCTCCAATATACCTTCTGCCCCCCTGTCTTTCTTCTTCTCCTGGGATTCCAATTATTCTAATGTTGTTTTGTCTTATGATAACACTTATTTTTCAAATTCTGCCCCCGTGATCCAGTAGTTGTTTATCTCTCTTTTTCTCAGCTTCTTTATTTTCCATCATTTGGTCCTCTATATCGCTAATTCTCTCTTCTGCCTCATTTATCCTAGCAGTTAGAGCTTCCATTTTTGATTGCACCTCATTAATAGCCTTTTTGATTTCAACTTGGTTAGATTTTAGTTCTTTTATTTCTCCAAAAAGCATTTCTCTAATATCTTCCATAAGCCCAGCTAGTATCTCTTAAAATCATCATTCTGAACTCTAGTTCCAACATCTTACTAATGTTCGTATTGATTAGGTCCCTGGCAGTCAGTACTACCTCTTATTCTTTTTTTTGAGGTGATTTTTTCCATCTTGTCATTTTGTCCTGAGGACAATAGATGAATGAGAGAACAAAATGCTAACAGGGTAACAACAACCCCAGAAAAATATACACTAAACAAATCAGAAGAGACCTGAAACTGGGGGAAAAGAAAGGGAAAAAAGAAAAAAGAAAAAAAAAGATAAAAAAAGAATATGATCAAATATGATCAGGCTGGTGCATAGATCAGTGCCACACACTAGATTTTGGGTGTATTTTGGTCTGTTAGAAGAAAGTGCCTCCCAAAGTTTTAAAGAAAGAAAAACTTATATATGTACAAAAATAAGGGTAAATATGATGAAGGGATGGAATATGACCTTAAAGATGAACATTATAAAAGATTTTATAAAAGGAATTGAAAAGATAAGAAATTGGTTGAGAAAAGAAAGAAGAGAAATTAAAAAGAAAAAGGGGAGAGAATGGGATCAGTCAGGAGACTAGAACAAAGCCATACACTAGAGATTTAGAGTATATTTTGGTCTGTTAGAAGAAACTGTATCCCAAAATTTTAAAGAGAGAACAACTTTATATATATATATATACCAAAAATAAGGTTAACTAATATGAAGGGATAGAATATGACTCTAAAAATGAAAAATAAAAGAGATTTTTAAAAAAGGGATTGATAAGATGTTGGTTGAAAAAGGGAAAAAGAAAAATTCAAAAAAAGAAAAAGAAAAAAGAAAATTCCAAAAGTTGACTTTGAAAGACTAAAGAATCAGGGGGGAAAAAAACCATGAATTCTATGTGCAGTATTCCGCCAGAGCTGGCGTTCTGCCATTCTCATTGATCGGTAAACTTGGTCTTGGCTGTTCTTGCTGATCTTCTGGGGGAGGGGCTTGTTGCCGTGGTTCCCAAATGTCTTTGCTGGAGGCGGAATTGCCCTGCCCTTGACCAGTCCAGGGTAAGTAATCTGCTGGGTTTGCTCTAGGGAGCTTTTGTTCCCCGCAAGCTTTCTGTTCAGCTTTGGAGGACAAGAGTGAAAATGGCAGCTCCCAGTCTCCGCCCCAGAGGAGCCAAGAACTCGGGGCCCCACTCCTCAGTGAGCCCCCAGAGAAAAGCAGTCAATCACTGCCGTCTCCCCGGTCTCCGGCCGCACTCCATGCTCACCTGGCCTGTGACCGAGCGTTTCTATCTCTGGCACACGACCGGGTGTGGAGTCTCCAAACCCAGCAGATCCCTGTGGTGTGCTCCTTCCCTCTCCTCCCAGGGGAGGAAGGGGAGTCTCCCCGGATCTGCCACTTGTTTGGGTCCCTGCTGGAAGAGCAGTGGCCCGACTGGGCCGTGGATCATGGTTTATGGCAACCCTGAGCTGAGAGCCCACTCCTCGGCTCCATCTCTGCAGCCGGCTTCCCCGCTCCGATACCTGGGAGCTCTGCTGCACTCAGGCACCCCCGGTCTTTCTGTGACCCCAAGGGTCCTGAGACCACACTGTCCCAGTGAGGGTTCCACCCCCCGCGTAGCCACTGCAGCGTCGTCCCTCAGCGGAGCCGGCTTCTAAAAGTTCCGATTTTGTGCTCCGCGGCTCTATCACTTGCCAGAAGCGGCCAATGGAGGCCCCCTCCCCCGCCATCTATCTTCCCGAATATCGCCTCGGATTCACTTCTCCACACGTCCTACCTTCCAGAAAGAGGTCAGAGAGTTGTTGTTATTCTTTTCTTTGATTTCCTGTTGAGTTCATAGGTGTTCAGAATTGTTTGATCCCTATCCAGCTGAATTCCTGGGACCAGATGAAATTTAGGTCTCTTACTCCTGTCATCTTGCTCCTCCCCCTAAATAAAATCTTTTAAAAAAATATTTCTCCTTCCCTCAATTTTATTGTCATTCAGTACATAATACTGGGTTTAATAGGTTTACATTTTTTATATTACTGATATTTATAATATGTTCCAGAAACATTTTGTTTTCTGTCTGCCATCTATTTTATTTATTTCACTTTTCCCCCTTTCCATTCTTTTACTTGTTATAATTAAATTGTGGGCTACTGGATTTTTAGAGATTGATCAATGAAATCCCTGGTTTTCCTTCTTATGTTTACAACAAACCAACAATATGACACATTGGCCAAAAATATGGAGAGTAAATTCAGCCTTAATACTATGAAGTCTGTTCAAAAATCTGATTCTGGTCTGTAGACAGATGGGTTTCTTTCTACCCTGAATTACTCTGTCATAGCAGATGCAACTGATGCTCTACCCAACATCCCCCAGGCACTCATGTGGCTCCAGAAGTGAGAGCTGGGGAATCAAGAAAACATTTAAAGGTGGTCAAAGGTAAAAGTTATAAGATAAATGAGTTCTGAGGATGTGATGTACACCATGATAACTATAATTAACAATACTGATATATATATATATTTGAAGGTTTCTAAGATATTAGATCTTAAAAGTTCTCATCACAAGATAAAAAAATTGTAACTATGTGAGGTCATAAATGTTAGCCAAACATTGTTACAGTCATTTCTTTTTTTCCCAGTGATATTTTATTTTACTTTATTTTTGGTTTTATTTAAATTCAATTAATTAAATTCTAATTAACTAATCTAATTCAATTGGTTAACATATAGTATTTTATTAATTTGGGGGTAGAATTTAGTATTTCATCAGTTGCATATAATATGCAGTGCTTATTACATCAAGTACCCTCTTTAATGCCCATTACCCAATTACCCAACCCCCCCACCCACCTCTACTCTAGCAACCCTCAGTTTTTTATCTATAGAGAAATTAGTCTCTTATAGTTTGTTTCCTTCTCTGTTTTTTTTTAAGATTTTATTTATTTATTTGAGAGAGAGAGAATGAGAGATAGAGAGCACGAGAGGGAAGAAGGTCAGAGGGAGAAGCAGACTCCCTGCTGAGAAGGGAGCCCAATGTGGGACTCGATCTCGGGACTCCAGGATCATGACCTGAGCTGAAGGCAGTCGCTTAACCAACTGAGCCACCCAGGCACCCTCCTTCTCTGTTTTTATCTTATTTTTCTTTCCCTTCCCCTAGGTTCATCAATTTTGTTTCTTAAATTCCACATATGAGTGAAATCATATGGTATTTGTCTTTGTCTGACTAACTTATTTTGCTTAGCATAATACACTCTAGTCCCATCCACATTGTTGCAAATTGCAAAATTTCATTCTCTTTCATGGCTGAGTAATATTCCTGTGTGTGTGTGTGTGTGTGTGTGTGTGTGTGTGTATTCCAGAATATATATAATGTGAGATACATATATATCCCACATCTTTACCCATTCATCTGTTGATGAATATCTGGACTCTGTTTATTGTACACATTGATGCTATAAATATTGGGGGTTGCAATCATTTCAAATAATTATGTTGTACATCTTAAACTTATATAATGTGATATATCAATTACATCTTAATAAACTAGAAAAAACAAAATTTGAAATTGGTCACTGTAATTAACCAGATTGAGGAGAAAAAACACATAATTATCTGATTTATTAATTCAGAAAAAGTATTTGATAAAATCTCCAATGACTTCATGATAAAAGCAACCAGCAATCTAAGAATAGAAGTGAAAATTATAAAAACCATTAATGAAAAACCCACAGCTAACATCGTACTTGAATGTGAAAGAGTGAAAATCCTTCCCTATAAGATCACATACTAGACAGTGTGCTTGCTTTCACTACTTTTATTCAAAGTCGTGCTGAAAGTTCTATCTGGAGTAATTACACAAGAAAATAAGAATTACAAGACACATAAATTGGAAAGAAAAATCATATGATTTTCAGATGATATGATCTTATATAGAGAAAATCCTAAAGAATGTACAAGAAACTATTAACTAATAAACTTATTGACCAACCAAAAATAAGTTGTGCTTATGTACACTAGCAATAAACAATTCCAGAGAAAATTCCACTTAAAACAGCATTCTTATGTTAAAATACAGAGGAATAAATTTAAGCAAGGGATGAAGGGCTGTACACTGAAACTACCAAATAAATTGCTGAAATTCAAGGAGGCCTAAATAAATGGAAAGACAGTCTATGTTCATGGATTGGAAGATATGGTATTGTTTACTGGCAATACTTTCCAAAGTGACCTAGAGTATTAATGCAATCTCTGTCATAATTTTAATAACCAGAAATAGAAACACTATTACTAAAATTCAAATGGAATTTCAAGGGACTATGAATAGCCAAACAATATTGAGAAGGAAGAACAAAGTAGGAAGACTCACACTTCTTGATTTCAAAACATAATACAAATCTGAAATAATCAAAGCAATTTGATATTGCCTTAATAGAGACATAGATCAGTTGAATAGAATTGAGAGACAAGAAATAAACCCACATATCTATTGCCAATTGATTTTTGACAGAGGTGCAAAGTCCATTTAATTGGAAAAGAAGTCATCAACAAATGGTGCTGGGACAACTAGATTCCCAAATGCAAAAGAATAAAGTTGGAGCCCTTCCACACACCATGTACAAAAACCAACTCAAAATGGTTGATGACCAAAATATGAGAGCTAAAAACATAAAACCACCAGAAAATGTGGGAAAAAGTCCAGACATTGGATCTGGAAATGATTTTTCATGTATTACACCAAACACAAGCAACAAAAGAAAAAAAGAGATAGATTGGACTTCAAACTTTGTATATCAAAGTACATCTTCAAGAAAGTGAAAAGGAAACCTACAGAATGGAAGAGAAATTTTGCAAATCACATTTCTGATAAAGACATAATATGCAGGATATATAAAGAACTCAAACAATTCAACAACAGAAAAACCACAAAATGGGCAAGGTACTTGAACAAACATTTCTCTGAAGAAGATTTACTAAAAGCCAATAAACACATGGAAGTATGCCCCAAATCATTGGCATTAGGAGAAAGTAAATCAAACCCATGAGATACAATTTCACACCCATTAGGATGGCTATTATAAAAGAAAATGGAACTAAAAAGTCACAGCAAGAGTGTGGATAAATTGGAACCATTGTACATTGCTGGTGGGAATGTAAAATGGGACAGCTGCTACTGAAAACAGGTTGGTAGTCTTCAAAAGTTAAACATACAATTATTGTATGAACCAGCCATTCTGCTCCTAGTAATATCACCAGAGAATGAAAACAGTTACTCAAACAATACTTGTGCATGAATGAAAATAGTTATGCTGCATTATTAACAATTGCCAATAGGTAAAAAACATACAAATGTCCATCAGTTGGAAAATGGATGAAAAAAATGTGATATATACCTATAATTGAATATTATTCAGCCATAAAAAATGATGTATTGATACATGCTGCAACACAGATGAGCTTCAAAAACATTAAACTGAATAGAAGATGTCAAACATTAAAGGTCATATATTATATGATTGTATTTACATGACATATCCATGATAGGTGAATCCATAGAGGTTGTAGGCAGATTATTGGTTCTCAGGGGAGGGGGCCTTAATGGGTACAGGATCTCTGTGAGTGAAAAAATCTTTTAGAATGAAATAGATGTGATGGTTGCAGAACATTGTGAATGTGCCAAATAATACTGAGTTGCACACTTTATTTTTTAATTGTTATGGAATTAAATTGAATTGGAGTTGATTTCATTATGTTAATCTCACATAAATTAAAAAAGGAGAGGCAGAGGGAAATCAGACAGGCAATAGGAGGAGAAAATAATGTGGCCACAAAGGCAGAGATTGAACTGCTGGGAATAAAACTAGGAATTTGGGGAAGTCACCTGAATATGAAATCTACAAGGGACAGTCTCCCCTAGACACTCTGGAGACTGATACTTCTGTTTCATCCCAGTGAAACTGATTTCCAACACCTGGCCTCCAGAAATGTGAGAAAACAAATGTGTGTTGTTTAAAGGCCCTGGAGTGTACTCATTTGTTACAGCAGCCATAGGAAACTGATATAAAATCTTTATGATCTTTGTTGTGTTCAACCGTGAGTTCTCAATTTGATGTGTGACTGCAGCATAACCTACTTGTGTTCTGTTGTCTGTGTTCTGTTTTTACAAACATATGTTGACTTTCTCTGTTGGGTTCCTCTTATTGTGCAGCTGTTCATTCCTTAAAATCTTTTACTGAGCCTTAGCTCTGATCTAAGCCTGAGTCTTTGTTAGACACCAGATCAGAAATTGTACCAGGATGCATAGAACTTTTTTTTAAAAGATTATATTTATTTATTAGAGAGAGAGTGAAAGTAAGAGAGATCACAGAGGAAAAAGGAGAAGCAGACTCAATGCTGAGGGAGAGCCCAATGCGGGGCTTGATCCCAGGACCCTGCAATCATGACCTGAGCAGATGTTTAACTGACTGCACAACCCAGGTACCCAGAACTTTTATTTTAATGGCAAAAACAAATAAAAGGAGTAAACACACAAAAATGAATATACAATATTTTGATCAGCCTCATGAAGGAAAAGATGATAGACATTAATATTTGTGGGTTTTTCCATGTAACTTTGTTCCTACACAGGATCACATTTCATTAGATACTCTTGAGTTCTGTGGAATAGACATTAGTCTTAGATTCTGAGAACACATACCTAAGTAAGGTAACATCTTTGGTCTCAAAGTCTTGCAATTCAGTACTACAGTTAAATCTATAAAACAAACCAAAATAATTTGTAACTGTTTTAATTGTTCTATGGACAAGGTTGGCAAATTAGATGAATGAACAAGGATAAGAAAAGGAACAGAAGGGAAAGGATGCAAATATATTTTGAGCAGCTACTCTGTTTCAGGCACTGTGCTACGGTCTGGCTCATTCAGTACCCATTTAATATAAGTCTGTGAGAGAGGCATTAGTTTCCCCATGAGAAACTCAGAATACTTAATAACTTGCCCTTTATCACAAAGTTTGAATTGGAATGGAATTCACGTTGAATTTGTCCTCTCTCTAAAACCTGTGCTAATTTTATTGGGACTAGCCTCTTTGGTTATGATATGAAGGCTGGGTGAAGATTCACAAAGAAATCATGGTAGAATCAAATTGTATTGGAGAAATTTGATAGTTTTTCCAGGATATATCCTCCCCACTCCCACAACAGCATCCAGATGGTCTTATAAGAAGCTCTGTCTGTTAGGGTAAATAATACCAGCTGTCATACAAGCAAACTCCAAAATGGCAGTGGCATGACGATAGAGGTTTTCCTTGCTTGCATATGGTTCCATTAGTTGTTCTGTGGGAACTTATACAGAGACTCAGTTGTACCAGGTTCTTTCCATTTAGTGATTTCGTCATCTCTTGTGGTCTGGATTCTCTCCATACAGCTGGTGACAAAAAGAATGAACAAGACATCACATGGGGAGGTTCATGGGCAGACTTGGAAGTGGCATGTATGACCTGTACTCACATTCAATGGACAAAAACACAAGCACATGGTCATAATTAACTGTATGAAGGGCAGAGACATAGAGCTTATGTATATTTCTAGGAGTAAACATATTTCGGAAAATAACTAACCAGTCTTTTCCATTGTAATGCTTATAATCATCAAATATCCATCTTACATTTCCTCCCATACAGAAAATTTATTATTCACCTCCACCAAGGAGACAACCTTAATCCCAACTAATCAATATAGAAGCACAATGTCCAGGCTATCATACAGGTTAAATGGTCTTCTCCATCCAGTCCATGTGTGGCTCCCTGTTGCCTAGCAATTATACTCTAAAAAGAAAACATAGTTCATTCCACATTCATATCCAGTAAATAATGTTGGGCCTGAATAAAGATAATTGGGGAAAAAAGAGCCTCCATTCAGAAGAGTCAGCAAAGGAAGACACACAGATTTCAGTTTAGAAATCTTATGGAATTGACAATAACTAGGCCCCTCAACCTGGTGATGGGATATATTTCTTTATGAGACCCTGATTTTTCTTTCTGGGGAAAACTCCATTATCCACTGTTTTCCTTACTACCTGGTCCAAGCTCTTAATTTTTTTTCTTATCCATTAGTTTTTTCTTACCATTATTGAAGTACATCAAGGAAAAAACTATGTGTAACACAATAGTAACAAGGAAGGTTTATTCATAAACTGCTTTCATTAAAAAAATATATTTGTTCTCCATTTTGGATGCTTGGACCTGCTACAAAATTAAAGAAATAAATAACATTCGAGTGATTGATATGCTTTGATACCCTATATGGCCATGAACATTGAGTTATGGCATGGAGTAGATTTAAGTGAGATGAAATAACTTTTGTGGATTTTAGATCATTAGAAGACTAAACCTAGAGAATATTTTGCCTTCTCAAAAAACTTCTTGATAGCATTCTTGACCTCTTTGTTCCTCAAGTTGTACACCATAGGGTTTAGCATGGGAATGACCATAGTATAGAACACAGATGTGATTTTGTCTGTGTCCATGGAATGATGGGAACTTGGCTGTAAGTACATGATGATGACTGTCCCATAAAATATGGAAACTGCAACAAGGTGAAAAGCACAGGTAGATAAAGCCTCTGGTACCCCTCCCCTGACTGTATCTTCAAAATGGTTGTAAATATGAACAGATAGGAAATAAAGATAACAAAAAGTGCAAAAAAGATAAAGCTTGAAATAAGCACAAGAATCAGCTCATTAATGTCTTTATCTGAGCAAGTCAGAGTCATGACTGCTGGAATATCACAGAAAAAGTGATGGACCACATTGGACATACATAAAGAAAAACAGAATGTGTCTACAATGTCAATAGCAGCAGTTAAAAAGGCAAAGACATAAGTGCATTGTAGGAGATGACCTTGTCTCCTATAAGTAATCCAGACATGACCTTGGGAGTGATTGTTGAGGAGTATCAAAAGTCCACCAGAGACAGGTTACTGAGGAAAAGGTACATGGGAATGTGCAGACGAGAGTCCAGCAGGATCAACATGATCATCCCCAGGTTCCCAACCAGAGTGACAAGGTAGATGAGAGTAAACATTAGAAAGAGAGGACTCTGCAGTTCTGATGCATTTGTTAGTCCCAGCAGGATGAATTCTTTCACCTCTGTGTTAGTCTTCATGGATGTGATTTGCATATCACAAGATGCTCTGCAGCAATGAAAACGAACACACTGATGAACAGAAATGGGTTGCATAGAAATAGAAATGTACAAGCATTATTTTATTAGAGCAATAATTTGTTCTTCAATATTCTCCATTTCTGAAGCATGTCATGGCAACACAATTTAGTGACAACTTATCTCCACAGTAATAAGCTTTTGGATAGGAAGTGTCCTTACAGATCAGCTTCCCAACTTCTAGATTTTGTATATGAGTAAGCGGAGTTGCAGGAAAGGCTAACGAGTTGTCCAAGTTCACATTCCTGGAATGAATCCATCTCCTATATCACATCTTTTAAATCTAATATCTTACCCTTCTACAGTGCTCTCGTGCCAGGTGCTCTATATGTATATATTCATTTAATCCTCTCATCAGTCCTATTAGATTGATTATTCTTCCCCTATAGGTATCTAGCAATTTGGCAACTGAGAGATCTAGTAATTTATTTAAGGTTAGTTAGGTGTTAATGGACAACGCCAAGCTTTAGACCCAATCAAGAGGGTTCCCAACCTAAGTGTTGTTAATGAATTTGAATTGATTTTAATTTCATTCGATTTATACTTACTTGTCTCTATTGTACTGAACTTAATGCATGGAGTAACATAGTTACATAATTCACAAATAAATGCATGGTAGATGCAGTGGGCTAAATGTAGCATTAGAGGCAAGTGTAATCAACAAAGGTAATTCTGAACAGAAGGTACAGCATTGTATGTAAAGGCTTGGACTCTGAGAAGCATGTGTATACAATCACATATCATCCCTACCATTTACAATGGGAGACATTGGTCCTAACTTCTCTAAGTCTCTATCCACCAGCAAAATGAAAGTGCTGTTGGAACTTACCTCAAAGTATTATTGTAAGAATTTAAAGACATAGGCACGTATTGCATGGAGCACTGGGTGTTAAACGAAAACGATGAATCATGGAACACTGCATCAAAAACTAATGATGTACTGTATGGTGACTAACATAACATAATCAAATAAAATTAAATAAAAAAACAACAAAAAATAAAGACATAGTGTATAAAAAGAGTTAGCACAATGCGGGTGCCAAGCACAATCCTGAAGAATACTGGCTATAATATTATTAGCATAGAACAATGGTCTCTATGTTGGTTTAGGAAAGTCAGGTGGCAGCTGTAGGGGGCTGGGTTTTAGGTCCGTTGGCCTTAACCTTTGATTTGCCTTTTTGTACATGCTGTTTATGCAGATATTTTGTTTTCCCTCTATTTCTCACTCTGTGCTCATGCCTGTGTCAATCATTTTGTGTGAGAACCCAGGGATCTCCAAGCTTTCCTTTTCTTATTTTCTTTCTTGAGATCCACATTTTACCTTACCCCTCTATCCTAGACTCATTCTTACTGTCATTTCTAACAACACTGAGCTGGACCACAGCTATTGAAGGGTGAAAATGCATGGCATGGGAGTGGATACTAATCTGCAGATCTATTCATGAGAAAGCACAAATCTTTGTATTTTTAGTTGAAGCTTTGAGAAAGACATGCATTCTTTGGTAACCACTATTCTCTACCACCTTCCTCCTGGCTCCTAAACACACTCTTTTACACATCTTCACCTAAAAGTCAACACCTCATCCTCATGATAATGTATTGTTATGATATCACAACTATATCAATTGCTGTGTTCTATGATGACTAATAGCTCTCCTGTGCTTAAAATTCCTGCTTGTGTGTAGCTGGTCTCATAGATCAAGAGAAAAATGTATGGATAAAGATGACACTGATAATGACAGTGATGATCATAGTTATGATGATAGATAAATAGGTACAGCAGAAGAAGAAAGGATATAAATTGGGTATGTACACACTCACACACATACACATATAACTAATTTACTACTAAGGAAGTGGAGGTTTTGAGAAGTTGTGTGCCTTCTTAAAATTCTACAGCTAGTTCGAGATATTGAAGATACAAACCCATGTCTAACCGATCTTAATGCTTTAGCTTTAATTACTTCAGTGTCAGATTTTCTAGATGAACAAGTAATGAAAGGGCAGGTTGTGGAGCAATAACTGTAAGGATCTTGGTAGTTTCCTGATGCTCTTTCTGGAGTCCGTGAAATGTCATTTCACCCTGTTTGGTTAGCTATTCCTTCAGTGACAAGTCAATACACAGTAAACGGGAGGAATTTAGCATCTACCCAAACAGAGTACCGTCTATCACCGGGTTTCCCTAACCGTTTAAGAAAAGCAGCATGGAATTTCAGAAATATTCCTTTGCACTTTACTGATTACAGTGTTTTGCCCTGACTCCTATATTTATGCTAATGTTCAGAAATCGTGTTCAAACAACCAGATAGCTCAAAAACTCACAAAAGATGTAGACACCCCACTACTTCTGCATCAATTACATTTTTCACTGCAAGTGTAGATTGAATCTAGAAGCTTCCCTTGCTCTTGAAAAGAAAGTAAAGACAGTGCTGAATTGTGAGTCTGCAATCAGAAATTCAGCCCTAGAAGAATGTTATAAATAATGTCGGAGAAATTCTGTCTCATGTTCTGGTCAAGATGTTCCAAGTTCCCTGAAGCGTGAAGACGTGGAGAAAGGATCATTAACATGGGGCTTCCTAGGAAGCCTGCGTTTAAGTAGTACATCTACCATGGATATTTTACGGTACTGAGAAAATGATTTACCTTCTGCTGATCTCAGTTTCCTTATTTATGATAAAGAGATAATAAAATTATCTGTCCCACAGACTTTCCAGAATTGTATTTGAGACTAGCAAATGAGGGTGGATGCACAAAAGAACTTAGTAAGGGCTTAACTTTTCAACATGAATCAGTTTAATTTTTATTACGTGGTGTCTTCCCTGCCTGTCATTGCAGACTCACTGCAAACACCCAGTTTGGACAGAAACTGGTGTATACAACAAGTTTAGCTTTCAGTTCAATAAATGTTGACCAAATGGGTTCTGCTCAGTGTCTTGTCCTTTAAAAATAACATCATGCAGAATCATGATGGGATTTCAGCCCGTAATGAACAAGAACAAGGAGAAAATCATATGGGCATGGAACTCTTGGAGGAAAAGAGTTCCTGTGAGGACAAACACCTCTCCTCATCCCAATTACATAATGCAGAAATAATTAAACTGTATGCAGGGGCATAATTTGGTATGTTGTGTAGCACCTATGTATATTTTTAGTCTTGCCCTCCTCTCTCTCCCCTCCCCCACTTAAAAAATAAAGGTGACTTTTGAGGTACCTGGGTGGCTCAGTCAATTAAGCTCCTGACTTCAGCTCAGGTCATGATCTCAGGGTCCTGGAATCCTTCTCGCCTTGGGCTCCTTGCTCAGTTGGGTGTCTGCTGCTCCCTCTTCTTCTGCCCCTCTCCTCTGCTTGGGCTCGCTCTCTCTCGTTCTCTTTCTCAAATAAATAAATAAAATCTTTTTAAAAATTAGGTGATTTTTACATACATCGAGTGGTTTTGTTTAATTTACATTTATAGTTATTTTTGACATTTGAAATATATCTTTTTTATTGAAGTATAGTTGATATACAATGTTAATTAGTTTCAGGTGTACAACAAGATGATTCAACAATTCTATATGTTATGCTTGTTCACCACAAGTGTAGCTACCATCTGTCACCATACAACACGGTAACAATACCACTATGTTCCCTATATTGTATATTTTAGCTTTATTTCTGAAAATTTTGTTTTCTGTGTATCACATATTTCATACCTTCTAGATCCATCCATGTTGTTGCAAATGGCAAGATTTTATGTTTTTATGGCTGAGTAATATTTCATTTATGTGTATATATTATATATATATATATATATATATATACACACACACACACACACACACACAACTTCTTTATCCATTCATCCATCAGTGGACACTGGGGCTACTTCCAATATTTGGTTATTGTAAATAATGCTGCAATAAACATAAGAGTGCATATATCTTTTTGAATTACTGTTTTTGTATTCTTTCAATAAATACCCAGTAGTGGAATTACTGGATCATATAGTAATTTTGTTTTTAATTTCTTGAGGAGGTTTCATACTGTTTTCCACAGTGATTGCACCAATTTACATTTCCATCAACAGTGCATGAGGTTCCTTTTTCTCCACATCCTTGCTAACACTTGTGGTTTCTTGCCTTTTTGATTTTCCATTCTGACAGATAGGAGGTACTATCTCATTGCGGTTTTGATTTGCATTTCCCTGATGATGAGTGGTGTTGAACATCTTTTCTTGTATCTGTGTCTTCTTTGGAGAATTAAATCTTGAAGTTGAGTAGTGTTAGTCTTCCAACTTTGTTCTTCGCTTTAAATATTGTTAGCTCTTTTGGGTCATTTATCTCTCCACTTAAACTTTAGAATCAGTTTGTCAAGATCCACAAATCACTTACTGGGACTTTGTTTGGGACGTCAATGAATCTATAGATAAAGTTGGAAAAAACTGACATTTTGACAACAATGAGTCTTCCTATCCACGAGAATGGAATGTCTCTCCATTTTTTTCAATTCTTTTTTGGTTTCATTCATCAGCATCAGAGTTTGGTAATTTTTTCTATTTCATTTTTTATTTTGTTATCTTGTTAGATTTATAACGATTTGATTTTGGGGTGCTAATATAAAAGGCCATGTGTTTTTAATTTCAACTTCTACTCGTTCATTGTCAGTATCTGGGAAAGTGATAGAATTTAGTATATTAGCCTTGCATTCTACAATCAAGCTATAATCCCTCACTAGTTCCAGGAGGTTTTTTTCCCCCATTCTTTCATATATCTACATAGACAATCGTTTCATCTGTGAACAGAAACAGTTTTTATTTTTTCCTTCCCAAGTCTCCACATCGTGAGATTCCATTCATGTAACATAGGATGGAGGAAGGCTCGGTGATTTCCAAGAGATGAGGGAGCTGGGACTGGCTGGCTATAACAGAAGTGGAAAGGGAAATTTTAGGATGATAAAATATTCTCCATGCTACAGTGCTGGTGAACACTTGACTCAGCATTTATTAAAACCCTTAAAACTTACATAGAAAAGAGTAAAATTAATATGTACAAGTTTTGGTTTCCTCATTTTACAAATGTCCCATGGTAATATTAAGATTACTCTTTAGAGGAAACTAGGTAAGAGTTGTATTCGTTTCCTATGACTGTTATAACAAATGACCACAAACTTGGAAGCTTAAACAACATATATTCATTATTTCACAGCCTAGAATCCAGAGGTCCAAAAAAAGTTTCCCTGGAAAAAAGTCGGTGTATTGGAAGAGCCATGCTCCCTCCATAGGCTTTAAGAGAAAATCCATTTCTTGCCTCTTTCATCTTCCGATGGCAGCTGTCATCCATGGTTTGTGGTTATATCACTTTCATCTACTTCCAGGGTCACATTGTTTACTCCTCTTTTATCTGTGATTAAACTTCTTAAAAGTATACATGGGATTACCTTTAAGGTATACACAGAAAATCTGAGATAAAATCCTTAAGCTAATCACATCTGCATAGTCCTTTTAGGCCATATAAGGTAACCTTGGAAAGTCCTAGGAACTAGGATGTGGATCTCTTTGCAGGCCATTAATCAGACTGCCACAGGGTTACTTTGAATAGTCTGTAGCATTTAAAAATTTTTTTATAACTCTCAAATAGTTATAAAATTAAATAATTATTTTTTATTATGTTCAGTTAGCCAGTATATAGTACATCATTAGTTTTTGATGTAGTCTTCAACGATGCATTAGTTGCATATAATGCCCAGTGCTCATCACAACACCTGCCCTCCTTAATACCCGTCACCTGGTTACCCCATCTCCCCACCCCCTCCCTTCTGTAACCCTTAGTTTGTTTCCCAGAGTCCAGAGTCTCTCATGATTTGTCTCCCTCTCTGATTTCCCCCCCTTCAGTTTTCCCTCCCTCCCCCTGTGGTCCTCTGTGCTATTCTTTATGTTCCACAAATAAGTAAAACCATATGATAATTGACTTTCTCTGCTTGACTTATTTCACTCAGCATAATCCCCTCCAGTTCCATCCATGTTGATGCAAATGGTAAGTATTCATCCTTTCTGATGACTGAGAAATATTCCATTGTATATATGAACCACATCTTCTTTTTCCATTCATCTGTCGATGGACATCTCGGCTCCTTCAACAGTTTGGTTATTGTGGACATTGCTGCTATGAACGTTGGGGTGCAGTTGCCCCTTCTTTTCACTACATCTTTATCTTTGGGGTAAATCCCTAGTAGTGCAATTGCTGGGTCATAGGGTAGCTCTATTTTTAACATCTTGAAGAACCTCCGTACTATTTTCCGAGTGGCTGTACCAGCTTGCCTTCCCACCAACAGTGTAAGAGCATTCCTCTTTCTCCACATCCTTGCCAACATTTGTTGTTTCCTGACTTGTTAATTTTTGCCATTCTCACTGGTGTAAGGTGGTATCTCATTGTGGTTTTGATTTGTATTTCCCTGATGGCTAATGATATAGAGCATTTTTTCATATGTCTGTTAGCCAGTTGTAGTGTCTGTTCATGTCTTCTGTCCATTTCTTGACTGGATTATTTGTTTTTTGGGTGTTGAGTTTGAGAAGTTCTTTATAGAGCTTGGATATCAGCCCTTTATCTGTAATGTCATTTGCAAATACCTTCTCCCATTCCGTGGGTTGCCTCTTAGTTTTGTTGACTGTTTCCTTTGTTGTGCAAAGGTTTTTTATCTTGATGAAGTCCCAAAAGTTCATTTTTGCTTTTGTTTCCCTTGCCTTTAGAGATGTGTCTTGAAAGAAGTCACTGTGGCCAATGCTGAGGAGGTTATTCCCTGTGTTCTCCTCTAGGATTTTGATGGATTCCCATCTCACATTTAGGTCTTTCATCCATTTGAGCTTATCTTTGTGTATGGTGTAAGAGAATGGTCCTGTTTCATTCTTCTGCATGTGGCTGTCCAATTTTCCCAGCACCATTTATTGAAGAGACGTCTTTTTTCCATTGCATGTTTTTTCTGCTTTCTCAAAGATTATGTGACCATAGAGTTAGGGTCCATTTCTGGGGTCTCTATTCTGTTCCATTGATCTATGTGTCTGTTTTTGTGCCAACACCATACTGTCTTGATGATCACAGCTTTGTAATATAGCTTGAAGCCAGGCATTGTGATGCCCCCAGCTTTGGTTTTCTTTTTCAGCATTCCCCTGGCAATTTGGGGTCTTTTCTTGTTCCATACAAATCTTAGGATTCTTTGTTCCAGCTCTGTGAAAAATGTGGATAGTATTTTGATAGGGATTTCATTGTATGTGTAGATTGCTCTGGGCAGCATAGGCATTTTAACAATGTTTATTTTTCCAACCCACGAGCACAGAATATTTTTCCATCTCTTTGTGTCTTCCTCAATTTCTTTCATAAGTGTTCTGTAGTTTTTAGAGTATAGATCATTTACCTCTTTGGTTAGGTTTATTCCTAGGTATCTTATGGTTTTTAGTGCTATTATAAATGGAACTGATTCCTTAATTTCTCTTTCTTCAGTCACATTGTTAGTGTATAGAAATGCCACTGATTTCTGTGCATTGATTTGTATCCTGCCACATTAGTGAATTGCTGTATGAGTTCCAGTAAATTGCGGGTGAGGTCTTTTTTAAAATAATAATTAGAAATGTTTGCAATAGGAGAAACATCACCATTAAAATAGAAGTTAATATTTGTATTATTCTACACTGCCCTCAAATAGTAGCATAAGAATATTAGAATATTCAAGCACAATCTTACAAATACTGAAATATTAAAGACTCCTATTATCTAGAGATAACAAATTAGATGAGGGTACATATTTATGTGGGTAGGTTTTGTGTATAGAGCTCTCTGAGGTTCAAAATTAAAAGCATAAAAATTGTGCATTATACTAGCATATTGAATGTGCATTATCTTTATTATTGACAGTGCCATGTTTATATTCTATATAGATACTCAGAATCATTTCAGTTCATTATATTTCATATGTATGAAGTAATTTTCAAATATAATCAGATACTAACCATTAATAATCTCATATTTAATGTCTTTTTATGATTTACTAACTAGTATTTATTTGATGTGTTACTTGCCATGTAATGAGACAACACTGCTAAGTGAAAATTATGAGATTATTTCAGATGATTCACTTGATTATGGGATCCAAGAAATCATTGTTTCCAAATATTGGAGTGCAAGTACTTAGTGAAAATGCAGATAAAAATATTTCAGCTAAGCAGAAAATCAACTGTGCTTCTTGAAATGCATTATACATCTATCAAAAAACTGAGTATTTACCCCAAAGATACAGATGTAGTGAAAAGAAGGGCCATATGCACCCCAATGTTCATAGCGGCAATGTCCACAATAGCCAAACTGTGGAAAGAGCTGAGATGCCCTTCAACAGATGAATGGATAAAGAAGATGTGATCCATATATACAATGGAATATTACTCAGCCATCAGAAAGGATGAATACCCAACATTTGCATCAACATGGATGGGACTGAAGGAGATTATGCTAAGTGAAATAAGTCAAGCAGAGAAAGTCAATTATCATGTGGTTTCACATATTTGTGGAACATAAGGAAGATCATGGAGGACATTAGGAGAAGGAAGGGGAAAATGAAGGGGGGAAATCAGAGGGGGAGACAAATTATGAGAGACTATAGACTCTGGGAATCAAACTGAGGGTTTTAGAGGGGGGTGGTGGATGGGTGAGCATGATGATGGATATTAAGGAGGGCATGTATTGCATGGAGCACTGGGTGTTATATGCAAACAATGGATCAAGGAACACTACATCAAAAACTAATGATGTACTGTGTGGTGACTAACATAATAAAAAAGTTTATGTTGTGGGTGATATGTTATAACTATCAATGCTTAAGGATTCATCATATTGATACAGTTTGACTCAAAGCTTAATTATTTTATTCATTCATATTTTGAGAATCTACTCTGAAACAGACACCCATTTTGGTACTGAAGATTGTGTTGTAAACAAAAAAAATAAAGCCATTGTTTTCACAGAGTTTAAATTCTAGTTGGGGCACATGGGTCATAAAGAAGAAAACAAATAAACAGACAAGAGATGAGGGTTTATAAGGATATGAAGAATATCACAGAGGGAAAGAACAGTGCACATGGTAGTAAAAGGGGACTATCTTATAAAGGTGGTCAGGAAAACATTCTGTAATAGAGTAACATTTAAGCAATAACTATAATGGAGTAAGGGAACATTCTACACAGAGAAAAGCAAGTACAAATGCCCTGAGTCAGGAACATGCTTAACTTGTCAGATTGTGAAGAAATAGAAAGAAAATCATGTGAATGAAGTAGGGTGAAAGAATGAAGTAACAAAAAATAATTTAATTCAACAAAGGAAACATGAAATACCAGCATTAATCATTCCAAAGCATTTCCAGAAGCAAGATGTACATTACTGGTTTTCGATGAATTTTTTAGTAGTGTGACAATTGGTAATAATATCTGAAGAAATTGAAAAATAGTTTTAGTCTTCTTCTATTTTCTCCTACTCTGGCTGTTTTTTGCCTTTTTTATTGTTATGTTAATCACCATACATTACATCATTAGTTCTTGATGTAGTGTTCCATGATTCATTGTTTGTGCATAACACCCAGTGCTCCACGCAGAATGTGCCCTCTTTAATACCCATCACCAGACTAACCCATCCCCCCACCTGCCTCCCCTCTAGAACCCTCAGTTTGTTTTTCAGAGTCCATCGTCTATCATGGTTCGTCTACCCCTCCGACTTACTCCCCTTCATTCTTCCCCTCCTGCTATCTTCTTCTTTTTCTTTTTTCTTAACATATGTTGTATTATTTGTTTCAGAAGTACAGATCTGTGATTCAACAGTCTTGCACAATTCACAGCGCTCACCATAGCACATACCCTACCCAATGTCTATCACCCAGCCACCCCATCCCTCCCACCCCCCACCACTCCAGCAACACTCAGTGTTTCCTGAGATTAAGAATTCCTCATATCAGTGAGGTCATAGGATACATGTCTTTCTCTGATTGACATATTTCACTCAGCATAACATACCCTCCAGTTCCATCCACGTCATTGCAAATGGCAAGATCTCATTCTTTTTGATGGCTGCATAATATTCCATTATGTATATATACCACCTCTTCTTTATCCATTCATCTGTCGATGGACATCTTGGCTCTTTCCACAGTTTGGCTATTGTGGACATTGCTGTGATAAACATCGGGGTGCACGTACCCCTTCGGGTCCCTACATTTGTATCTTTGGGGTAAATACCCAGTAGTGCAATTGCTGGATCGTAGGGTAGCTCTCTTTTCAACTTTTTGAGGAACCTCCATACTGTTTACCAGAGTGGTTACACCAGCTTGCATTCCCACCAACAGTGTAGGAAGGTTCCCCTTTCTCCGCATCCCCGCCAACATCTGTCGTTTCCTGACATGTTAATTTTAGCCATTCTGACTGGTGTGTGGTGGTATCTCATTGAGGTTTTGATTTGGATTTCCCTGATGCCGAGCGATGTTGAGCACATTTTCACGTGTCTGTTGGCCATTTGGATGTCTTCTCTGGAAAAATGTCTGTTCATGTCTTCTGCCCATTTCTTGATTGGATCATTTGTTCTTTGGGTGTTGAGTTGGATAAGTTCTTTATAGATTTTGGATACTAGCCCTTTATCTGATATGTCATTTGCAAATATTTTCTCCCATTCTGTCGGTTGTCTTTTGGTTTTGTGGACTGTTTCTTTTGCTGTGCAAAAGCTTTTTATCTTGAAATCCCAATAGTTCATATTTGCCCTTGCTTCCCTTGCCTTTGGTGATGTTTCTAGGAAGAAGTTGCTGTGGCTGATGTCGAAGAGGTTGCTACCTGTGTTCTCCTTTAGGATTTTGATGGACTCCTGTCTCACGTTTAGGTCTTTCAACCATTTGGAGTCTATTTTTGTGCGTGGTGTAAGGAAATGGTCCAGTTTCATTCTTCTGCATGTGGCTGTCCAGTTTTCCCAACACCATTTGTTGAAGAGACTTTTTTCCGTTGGACATTCTTTCCTGCTTTGTCGAAGATGAGTTGACCATAGAGTTGAGGGTCCATTTCTGGGCTCGCGATTCTGTTCCATTGATCGATGTGTCTGTTTTTGTGCCAGTACCATACTGTCTTGATGATGACAGCTTTGTAATAGAGCTGGAAGTCCAGAATTGTGATGCCGCCAGCTTTGCTTTTCTTTTTCAAGATTCCTCTGGCTATTTGGGGTCTCTTCTGGTTCCATACAAATTTTAGGATTATTTGTTCCATTTCTTTGAAAAAGGTGGATGGTATTTTGATGGGGATTCCATTGAATGTGTAGATTGCTCTAGGTAGCATTGACATCTTCACAATGTTGGTTCTTCCAATCCATGAGCATGGAACGTTTTTCCATTTCTTTGTATCTTCTTCATTTTCTTTCCTGAGTATTTTATAGTTTTCTGAGTACAGACCCTTTGCCTCTTTGGTTAAATTTATTCCTAGGTATCTTATGGTTTTGGGTGCAATTGTAAATGGGATCGACTCCTTGATTTGTCTCTCTTCTGTCTTGTTGTTGGTGTATAGGAATGCCACTGATTTCTGTGCATTGATTTTATAGTCTGCTACTTGACTGAATTCCTGTATGAGTTCTAGCAGTCTTGGGGTGGAGTCTTTTGGGTTTTCCACATAAAGTATCATATCATCTGCAAAGAGTGAGAGTTTGACTTCCTCTTTGCCGATTTGGATGCCTTTGATTTCTTTTTGTTGTCTGATTGCTGTGGCTAGGACTTCCAATATTATGTTGAATAGCAGTGGTGAGAGTGGACCTCCCTGCCGCGTTCCCGACCTTAGGGGAAAAGCTCTCAGCTTTTCCCCATTAAGAATGATATTCGCTGTAGGTTTTTCATAGATGGCTTTTATGATATTGAGGTATGTACCCTCTATCCCTATACTCTGAAGAGTTTTGATCAAGAAAGGATGTTGTACTTTGTCAAATGCTTTTTCTGCATCTATTGAGAGGATCATATGATTCTTGTTCTTTCTTTTGTTAATGTATTGTATCACGTTGATTGATTTGCGGATGTTGAACCAGCCTTGCAGCCCAGGAATAAATCCCACTTGGTCATGGTGAATAATCCTTTTAATGTACTGTTGGATCCTATTGGCTAGTATTTTGGTGAGAATTTTTGCATCCATGTTCATCAAGGATATTGGTCTATAATTCTCTTTTTTGATGGGGTCTTTGTCTGGTTTTGGGATCAAGGTAATTGGATTACACTTCTCATTAAAAATGTTTACAGAATGGGGTGCCTGGGTGACTTGGTCATTAAGCATCTGCCTTCAGCTCAGGTCGTGATCCCAGGGTCCTGGGATCAAGCCCTGCAGTGGGCTCCCTGCTCAGCAGAGAGCCTGCTTCTCCCTCTCCCACTCCCCCTGCTTGTGTTCCCTCTCTCGCTGTGTCTATCTCTGTCAAATAAATAAATAAAATCTTTATAAAAATGTTTACAGAATATGGATGCTTACCTGTCTGCTGGGAGAGCAGGAAGAGCTGATTCTGAGTAGTGGGTCTGAATCAGAATCTCAGCTGCAGAATAATGCATAAATACTACTCTTAGGACATGGTCATAAGGTCTCTAAGGCAGGTGAAAATGGAAAAAAGACCATTAACATGGTTCAGTTTCTGTACTTACCATGCTTTCCTTCTGTGTCCTTATAGGGATCACTTATCTCCTCCTTATTTGTCAAATAAAGATGATAAGTTTACCTCTTACATAATTCACATACTTTTGTCTGTGAATAAGAAGCAAGGGAGGGTCTGTAAAACATCTCCATAAGAAGTTATCATTTTTAAGTCAATGAATATAATTTTTATCTTGGGGCATTTCCCCTGAATATGAATGGGGGCTCATAGCAAATCCTGAGATAAGGCCTCCATGCACTAGCAAATATTAACATTCAAATGAATAAATGATCCCCACATGGGTTCAGCATGTAGACTAGTGTCTCTACAATGGTGGCATGTGGAGTCATATTGGGATTTCAATGGCTAGTGCGTGGGGACGTGGAGAGAATTATAGAGACACAGAGCTCTCTGGGAATTTCCCCTGGGAGAACATTTCCAGCACCTCATCCCCCTTTCCCAGGACAGAGGCAATTACACTGCCTGTGGGGTCCATGCTGGTTATTTCGTTGAACACACATGTTTTTGTATTACTTGTTATTTCTTGTGATTTTTGTTAGTTTATAATTAAGTGTAATTTCCATATAATAGTATCCACAATCCCAGTGGACAGTTGTAAGATTTTGTCAAATTTATGTCCAGAAGCACTGTCACCTAAAAAACTTCATGCAAACCTCTTCTGACAAACCCATTCTCCAATCCACTGTCCCTGGCAACCAATACACTGGTTTGTCCAAATAAATTTGCCTTTCCAACAGTGTCCTTAACTGTAATCCTAGAACATGTACTCTTTGTTGAACAGACCAACCATGAGAGACTATGGACCCCAGGAAACAATCTGAGGGTTTCAGAGGGGAGGGGAGGGGGGTAAAGGGTAATGGGTAGTGAGGAGGGCATGTGCTGTGATGAGCACTGGGTGTTATATGTAACTGATGAATCGTTGAACACTGCATCATAAACTAATGATGTACTATACAGTGGCTAACAACATTAAAAGAAAAAGAATATGTACTCTTTGAGTCTGTAATCTTTCACTTAGCATCTGAGGCCCATCCATATTGTTTCCTGTGTCAGGGTGGAATATTTTTACTGCAGAGTAGTATTTCACTTAACAGTTGTTACTGCTTGTTTATCCTATTCTCAGTTGAAGAACATTTGTATTGCGTCTAGTGTTTGGTGATTATAAATAAAGCTGATCTAAACATTTGCATAGAGACTTTCCTGGTTGCCGTCATGACTTATGATCAGCATGCAGTTGTGTAAGCCCTTACATCACACCACCACTCTGACCACCAGCAAATGTGTGCAAAAATGGTGATAGGACTTTGGTGAATCTGTCGTCCTCACTGGATTCCCCTTCTGCCTCTCCTTCTGCCATTCTAATGTGGTCCACCCCTTTTCTGTGATAACCCCCCCAATCCTAGCTCTTTCCTGCTCTCATGTCTACATAAAGAAGATTGTGTTCTATATCTTTGTAGATTTCAATGTCTGTTTTGCCCTTGTAGTAATCTTGACCTCTTATCTGTTCATCTTCATTGCCATTCTAAGTATGTGCTCAGGACAGGGACAGTTACTCTGCTGATTTCACATGGCTCACTCATGAGGTTGCGTATCTTCTGCATGTTCAGCTGGGCTGAAAGGTTTGAGATGAACTTAAATTTCCAACTGTTGATTCAGGTCACTCTCTACCTCTTCTCTACAAGGTCTTTCATCCTCCAGAGGATGCACCAGATTTCTTATATAATATTTTCAGTATGAAAGTACAATTTAATGGTTTCATGAAATCTAGACTCTTAACTCTTACAACATTTTTTTTCCTGCCACATTATATTAATCAATGATGTCAAAGGGCTGCCCAGATTCAAGTATGAATCAAGCATGAAGAATGACTCCACCTCTTGAGGAAAACAGCTGCAAAGAATTTGTACCCATAGTTAATCTAGCACAATTAGAAATCTGGTCAAACTGTTGTAACTGAGAAAGCCAAAATACAGTGGCTTAAATAAGGCAGCAATTTGTTCTCAAATAGTGGAAGTTAATGAACTTCTGTAAGAACTATCTGTACAGCTGGTGTGTCCTGGTCATTCTGGAGCCAGGTTCAGTGCACATAGTCTCTCTCTACCATCTCCTCGAGGGTTGAAAGTCTGTCCTCATCATAACTATTCTACCTGAGGAGAAGAGAAAGAGGTGAGTGAAGGATAAATAATTTCTTTTCAAGAAAGTGATATAGCAGCTGTATGCATTACTTCTGAGTACATTCCATTGGCAAGAATTCAGTCATAAGGCCACAAAAAACAATTGGATAAACCAACTTCAAAATTCTATCTCTAGCTGAAAGGCAGTGTACTTAGCTGAAATCTCAATACTCTGGAAAAAGAAATAATGTTTTCAGAGGAAAGTCAGGATACTGCCACACAGTTAGTAACTGAATCTGAACTTCCAAGGCCTGGAACTTTCTCAATACAAGGTCAGAGAGATGAATAGCCAGTGGAGGTGGGTGGTGTCCTAGAAACCAAATGATGAGAAATGCATCTAGAGGGAATGGATGTGTCAGAGCCGCCATTAGGTTAAGAAATATCAAAACTAAGAATTGGCAATAGGCCACAGTGATAGGAAGTTGGTGGGTGACTTTGAGTGGTTATAGCTGGATGGTGGGGGCACAAATCTCATCAAATGTATACTCTACAATCTAGTCCATGATTATTCTTTGCTTTACATCATTTCTAAGTATTTTCCCAACCTGCATGATGGAGTAAATGTATGTTGTCTTTTCCCAGAGCAGCTAGAGAGATAAGGCTTTGAGACTTTCAACTTTGAGAAGAGAGATGGACAAAGCCTAACACGTTGGGAAGCCAAGGTTTCAGGAAATGACTGGTAAAGAGAGATTTTGGCAGTAGATGATGCTTCATGAACTTGAGCATCAGTTATATTGAATGCCTACTTTGCAGCAATTCGTTGTTCTGGGCTTCACTTCCCTGCCATTTTGTCTGAGTACAAGATTAGTGTGTAATTGGATCTTTGGAAGAATGAAGGAGAGGGAGTGGTTTAGGTCACCTTGGGGAAAAGCAGTGTAGAGACAGGAAAAGAAGAGGCACAGGAGGTGGTGTGGTGCTTGAAGTGATGGACAAATGAGACAAAAGCAGGGATTTGGAACAGGAACTGAGAGACAAAAAGAAAGCTTAAACACACACACTCCCTACTCAAGAACACCTCAAAACCATTTAGGAAGGTACTCAGTCTCCTGTAGCTAGTTGCTATTTAATCTACCAGTTAAAGGAAAGAAGGCTGGAGGATTTGGGTTCATTTGAGTTACAACTGAGAAGTAAGATGGCCCCTTTGGAGAAAGAGCTGATTACTGGGTTGGGACAGGAATAGCACAAGAGGAACCTGGAGTGTCTTGTAGTTCCAGAAAGTAAGGAGGAGCTCAGAAAACAAGAGGGTTGAGTATATCAAAAGGAAACAAGAGTAAAACTGAAAGTGCTCCCAATGGCCAAAGACAGAACAATTTGAACAAGAAAGTAAATAACACAGGACTACATTTTACCCCAAAGTATAAAGCAGACATATATAAGTCCATGCTGTAAGTAAGTAAGAGACTAAAGCAGACATATATAAGTCCATGCTGTAAGTAAGTAAGTAAATAAATAAATAAATCTTTCTTATAGAAAAATTCTAAATAATATGTTTAGCCTTCCCCTAGGAGAGAGAGTGTAGTCCTTTCTACCATGAGTATGGCCTGAATGGAGTTTCTAAAATATACAGTATGCAGGGGGAAAAGGTAGCATTACACTGAAGCACCTGGCAAACATATTTGGTTTGGGTGATTAAGGTTAAGATCCCCAGTGACAAGTCATGTTGGTAATATGTGTCCCCTGATCAGATATGATAAGAATAGCACTTCTCTCTATCTCTCAATATCTAAACCTCTGTGTAACCATGACCAACAAAATCAGACAAAGCTAAATTGAAAGACCTTCTACAAAATACCAGAGCAATACTCCTCAAAACTATTAAGGTGGTGAAAATCCAGGAAAGTCTGACACTGTCACAGATCAGAGGAGACTAAGGAGACAAGACAATATATGCAGGGTTGGATCCTGGATTGGATCCTCTAAGAGCTAATGACATTAGTTGATACATAATAATCTGAATGAGTTCTTGAAGTTTGGAGAATAGTAATGTATTAATGATGGTTTCTTTGTTTTGGTTAGTGTATTATGATAAAGTAAGATGTTAACACTAGGGAAACTGGGTGAGAGGTATGTGGGACTTGTCTATAATATCCCAGCAAATATTTTGAAAATCTAAAATCATTTTCAGATTTAAAGATATTTTTAAAGTAATTATTAAAAAATGGCTCCAGAAGAGAAACCATTTTCATAGACTTCAGAGCAGATATTTGTGTTGTATCACACAAACCCCACCAATGTCAGCATGATACTCTTAGGAAATTCAAGCACAGGTTTGCAAGTCTTGAGAGGTTGAATCTTTCTAAAATTATAGAGATAGAAAAGGAACATGCGTACAAATTCCTTTGGGTAGCTTTATTATAAAATTGAGCTCACCTAAAAGTCAAATAAAATACACAATGATTGTATATTATATTAATACATTGAGGTAGGTTATGTTTATTGTTGTAAAGTATTGTCATGCTTACACTTTTAATTTTTTTGTAGAGAGGAAGAAAGAGAGAGTGAGTGAGTGTGGGGCAGTGGAGGGGCAGAGAGAGAGGGAGAGAGAGAGAGAATCTCAAGCAGGCTCCATGCCCAGTGTGGAACCCGATGTCGGGCTTGATCTCACAACACTGAGATCATGACTTGAGCCGCAATCAAGAGTTGAACACTTAACTGACTGAGCCACCCAGGCGCCCCCTGTCATGCTTACATTTTCTATGGATGTTCAGAGTCATTGGAGTTGATTGAATAATTGTAATTTATGAAGGAATTTTGCAAATTGAATCAGGAAAATTTTGCAGTCTCATATTTTGTATTATTACAATTTACTAAATAAAATGTACTTCATGTGTTATTTTTCATTTAATGAGGTTTCTAATAAAAAAAGAATTAAAATAGTTTTATATGATCTGCTTGATAGTGTGGTTTCCAAAAAGTTATTTGTCCAAAAGTGGAATATGTAAATAGGGAATGAAAGAATATTTTTTTTTGAAAAAATCACATCTTATGAAAGCCTCTAAAATTCTTTTCTAAAAAATTACATAATGAAAAAAATAAAGAATTATATAAGGGGTAATCAACTCTAATTATCAGTGGTTCCAGTATATTTGCTGCTGGACTCAAACAATTAGTTTATTCATTAATTTAACAAATGTCTGTTGAGAAATTAGTATGAACCAGGGCATAATTTAATTACTGGGGATGAAGCTGTTAGTAAAGAAGACAAAGCTGCTCTTCTTGTGCAGTATACATTCTAGGTAGATAGGTAAATGAATAAACAAGCTAACAAAAAAGTGAATAGAAATAGTTGAGGAGTGATCAGGACTATGAAGAATAAAGCAAGTTGCGAAGAGTGTCCATGGGGAGTGGGGAGACTATGATATGGTAACATTTAAGCAAAGACCTGAGGGAAGTGAGGAAGCTTTCTGAGCATTGGCAATAGCAAGTACAAAGACCCTAAGGCAGGAGGGAGCGTGGATTATCCAGGAACAGCAGGGAACTTAGTGTAAGTGAAGTGGAAGAAGCAAGTAGGAGAGTGGCAAGACATGACATAGCTCATCTGAAAGTAAAGTGTCCCTGCATGAGGGGCACTAGTCATTTTGTAGTACTTCCAGAGAGAAAAACAGATAATGTTATCATAATGCATTCATCTTACACAGTTGAAGAGTTGGTAGTCCTATACAGAAAAATTGAAAAATTTCTTTGTTATCAATTGATCATTGTATGGTGACTAACATAACATAATAAAATAAAATAAAATAAATAAAATAAAATGAGTCTGAAGTTGTTAGGGACAAACATAAGTTCTAGTCAACCATTATATATACCACATGGTATATATATCCTATTTGGCATGTGGTTTATTGGATATTTGTGATGACTCTTTCAGACTCACATATTTACAAATGACTTTGTATATTTTACTACATATGTACTAATGTCATAGAATTTAATCTTCTGTAGAAGGTCAAGCCAAAGTGCTAGCAGTTTTTTGTTGAAATGAACGATAACAATTAAAGCTTTAAAGAAATTTGTAAAGGTCTAGTAATAAAAACTCAGCAGATGAAGTTAAAGCAAAGGGACTATTTTTGAATGCCATATCTAGGGTTGATGTTTATTATTAGATGGTATGTTTAAAAGAATTTTAGTGTTTTGGATTCATCTTTTCTGCACTCATACCATTTAGCAAATTAATGGGACATATGTCATGGTTTTTGTAAAAAAAAAAAAAAAGACCATTGGGTGTCATGATTCAGTTTCTGTTTGGACATCCCTGGCTTTCATTAAACCACGTTTATTATCATGAATAAATATTACCGTGTTTTCAAAAAAAATTGATCATGCTGTCTTATACTCTGGTCTTCTTGCTTTTGAAAATTATTCTGTGACCATACATTTTCTACCAAACGGTACCGAAGATAGAAAAATTAATTCCTTTGAAATATTATACATTTGTAGCTCTGAATAAATGTGCCCCCAAAAGCATACACCTTTATTTAAAAATTTATGTAATGTTTTTCTTCATTTTGGTCTTTTGAAATAGTTTTTCAACTAGAGAAAAAAATGACAGACATAAATTTATATTCTGATACTTAAATTGATTTTTTGAACTTTTTTATTAGAAACTAGGCATACTGCATCCAACTCCTTGAACAAATTTTCCACTCCTATGTATATGTGCACATATGGGCTTGCATATGTTTCTATTCATGAGTTTGTGTATTCCATGGTTTACATATAGGCTTGCATTGCCATAAACTAGAGTACATATAACATGTAATTAATAAGGTTTATTATGAGCAAGGCCCCCAAATTCTTAAGGTCCCTCTTGGTCATCCTTGTTTGGATATCACATGTTTGGAATACTATTTTCTTTTTTAGATGATAGACTTTGGAATAGGAAATGGTATTGCCTCAATCATTTAGGTGCAGGGCAGGCATTGAAGTGTCATGTGGTTCAGTCATATGTGGAATTTAAGAAACAAAACAAACGATCAAAGAGAACAAGTGACAAACAGAAAACAGACTCTTAATTACAGAGAACTTGTGGTTGCCAGTTGGTGAGTTGAGTGGGGCGATGGGTGAAAGGGATAAAGGGAATTAGAGTTACCAACTTCCAGTTACAAAATAAATAAGCCATGGAAATGAAAAGTACAGCATAGGGAATATAGTCAATAAGATGGTAATAATGGTATTTGGTGACAGATGGTGCCTATAATTATTGTGGTGAGCACTGAGTAGTGTATAGAATTCGGATCATTACTTGTACACCTGAACTAATATAACACTAAATGTTAATTATACTTTGATTAAAAAAATGTGAGGCATTGCATGTTAGAGATCTGAGAGGAATGAAACTCGGTCATTGTGGATCCTACAATTTAAGAGGCAAATCCTAGAGACAATTTTACCTTCTCAACCACCTTCTTGAATGCAGTTTTAACTTCTTTGTTCCTCAGGCTATATACCAGGGGTTTCAGCATGGGGATGACCATAGTGTAGAACACAGATGTGATTTTGTCTGTGTCCACGGAATGGCTGGAGCTGGGCTGGGAGTACATGAAGATGGCTGTCCCATCGAAGGTGGACACTGAAGTGAGGTGGTAAGTGCAGGTGGATAAGACCTTCTGATATCCCTCAGCTGAGTGCATCTTCAGGATGGTGACAAAAATGAACAGGTAGGAAATCAAGATAATGAGGAGAGCAATAAGAATATTGAAACTTGCTACAACAACAAGAACCAGCTCACTGACATGTCTATCAGAGCAAGGGAGAGCCATGACTGCTGGAACATCACAGAAAAAGTGATGGACTAGATTGGACATGCAGAAAGAGAGACTGAATGTGTCCCGAATGGGGTTGGAGGCATTTAGGAAACCACAAACGTAGGAGCCTATGGCAAGATGTGCACACACACTGGTCGTCATTATGGTGGTGTAATGTACGGGTTTACAGATGGCTGTGTAGCTGTCATAGGCCATTGGAGCCAAAGTAGGTTTCCACAGTGGCAAAGGCTACAAAAAAGAACATCTGAGCAACACATGCATTGTAGGAGATGACCTTGTCTCCTACAAGTAATCCAGCCATGACCTTCGGAGTGACAGCTGTAGAGTAACAAAAGTCCACCAGAGACAGGTTACCGAGGAAAAAGTACATGGGTATGTGGAGATGGGAGTCCAAGAGAATTAGCACCATCATCCCCAGGTTCCCAACCACATTGATGAGGTAAATGAGGGTGAACATAATAAAGAGGGGGATCTGCAGCTCTGGGGCATGGGTTAGTCCCAGCAGGAGGAACTGTGTCCCTTCTGTGCTGTTATCCATGGATGTTATTTAGGAACTATTAAATGTCCTGTAGCAATGAGAATAAAGGAGAAAAGTAAGAAACAAAATTCTAGTGAAATTGAAATGTGTAAATACCATGTGCATTATTTCATTAATAATCTATACTTCAAAATAATCCTGGTCTAATGTTAATGGCTTTACATATGTGTGTGTGTGTGTGTGTGTGTGTGTGTGTGTGTGTGTGTGTGTTTGTATACAGTGGGTACTATTAGTATTTTTATTTTACCATTAAGGAATTAGGGATTTGAGAAGTTATATGATATTTTACAATTATATAGCTAGTATGAAGAAGATTCAAGTTTGAAACTCAGTTTTGACTTAGTTTGAAACTCAGTTTTGACTTAATCAGAATCTGTGTGCTTTTATCCCCCTCACAGACAGCATACCTAAAAGTGCCAGTGATAAAAAGGTTGAGATTATAGGACAACAGTTAAACTACAGTTTGATCTTGCTAGTTCATTTAGTCCCCTGTGTAGCTTAAAGAAGACTCACTTCACACTTAACCTTCCCTCTTTATTTTACCTCCAATGAGAGACCAACTGATAGTGAACAAAATGAAATTATTATGTACTCAAGTAGAGTGTCATCTATCTTATTTTTTATAAGGAAGTAGCAGGATATTTCACTAGTATCATTAAACCCCCTACTAATGGAAGTTTTGTCACTTACACTCCGCCTCAACTATTTTTATTTTATTTTATTATGTTATGTTAGTCACCATACAATACATCATTAGTTTTTGATGTAGTGATCCACGATTCATTGTTTTCATATAACGCCCAGTGCTCCATGCAGTACGTGCCCTGCTTAATACCCATCACCGGGCTAACCCATCCCCCCATCATCCTCCCCTCTAGAACCCTCAGTTTGTTTTTCAGAGTCCATAGTCTCTCATGGCTCATCTCTCCCTCCGATTTCCCCCCTTCATTTTTCCCTTCCTTCTCCTAGTGTCCTCCATGATATTCCTTATGTTCCACAAATACGTGAAACCATATGATAATTGACTTTCTCTGCTTGACTTATTTCACTTAGCATACTCTCCTCTAGTCCCATCCATGTTCATGTAAAAGTTGGGTATTCATCCTTTCTGATGGCTGAGTGATATTCCATTGTATATGTGGACCACATCTTCTTTATCCATTCATCTGTTGAAGGGCATCTCGGCTCTTTCCACGGTCTGGCTATTGCGGACATTGCTGCTATGAACATGGAGGAGCACAGGGCCCTTCTTTTCACTACATCTGTGTCTTAGGGGTAGATACCCAGGAGTGCAATTGCTGGGTCATAGGGTAGCTCTATTTTTAATTTTTTGAGGCCCCTCCACACTGTTTTCCAAAGTGGCTGTACCAACTTGCATTCCCACCAACAGTGTAAGAGGGTTCCCCTTTCTTCACAACCTCTCCAACATTTGTTGTTTCTTGCCCTGTCCATTTTTGCCATTCTAACTGGTGTAAGGTGGTATCTCAATGTGGTCTTGATTTGAATTTCCTTGATGGCTAATGATGATGAACATTTTTTCATGTGTCTGTTAGCCATTTGTATGCCTTCTTTGGAGAAGTGTCTGTTCATGTCCTCTGCCCGTTTTTTGACTTGATTATTTGTTTTTTGGGTGTTGAGTTTGAGAAGTTCTTTATAGATCTTGGATATCAGCCCTTTGTCAGTAGTGTCATTTGCAAATATCTTCTCCCATTCTGTGGGTTGCCTCTTTGTTTTGTTGACTGTTTCCTTTTCTGTGCAGAAGCTTTTTATCTTGAGGAAGTCCCAAAAGTTCATTTTTGCTTTTGTTTCAGTAGCTTTTGGAGATGTATCTTGAAAGAAATTGCTGTGGCTGATGTCAAAGAGGTTACTGCCTATGTTCTCCTCTGGGATTTTGATGGATTCCTGTCTCACGTTGAGGTCTTTCATCCATTTTGAGTTTATCTTTGTGTATGGTGCTAGAGAATGGTCGAGTTTCATTCTTCTGCATGTGGCTGTCCAATTTTCCCAGCACCATTTATTGAAGAGACTGTCTTTTTTCCATTGCATATTTTTTCCTGCTTTGTGGAAGATTATTTGGCCATAGAGTTGAGGGTCCATATCTGGGCTCTCTATTCTGTTCCATTGGTCTATATGTCTGTTTTTGTGCCAGTACCATGCTGCCTTGGTGATCACTGCTTTGTAATACAGCTTGAAATTGGGCAACATCATGCCCCCAGCTTTGTTTTTCTTTTTCAACATTTCCTTGGCGATTCGGGGTCTTTTTTTATTCCATACAAATTTTAGGATTGTTTGTTCATTCCAGCACTTTGAAAAATATCATTGGAATTTTGATCGGGATTGCACTGAGGGTATAGATTGCTCTGGGTAGCATAGACATTTTAACAATGTTTATTCTTCTGATCCATGAGCATGGAATATTTTTCCATCTTTCTGTGTCTTCTTCAATTTCTTTCATGAGTGTTCTGTAGTTCCTAGAGTATAGATCCTTTACCTCTTTAGTTAGGTTTATTCCAAGGTATCTTATGGTTTTTTGGTGCTATTGTAAATGGAATCGTTTGTCTATTTTCTCTTTCTACAGTTGCATTGTTGGTGTATAAGAAGGCAACTGATTTCTGTGCATTGATTTTGTATCCTGCTACATTTCTGAATTGCTGTATGAGTTCTAGTAATTTGGGGGTGGAGTCGTTTGGATTTTCCATATAAAGTATCATGTCATGTGCGAAAAGAGAGTTTGACTTCTTCTTTGCCAATGTGAATACTTTTTATTTCTTTTTGTTGTCTGATTGCTGTTGCAAGGACTTCTAGTACTATGTTGAACAATAGTGGTGAGAGTGGGCATCCTTGACGTGTTCCTGATGTTAAGGGAAAGGCTCTCAGCTTTACCCCATTGAGGAAGATATTCACTGTGTGTTTTTCATAGATGGATTTTATGAACTTGAGGAATGTTCCCTCTATCCCTATACTCTGAAGAGTTTTCATCAGGAAAGGATGCTGTGTTTTGTCAAATGCTTTTTCTGCATCAATTGAGAGGACCATATGGTTCTTCTCTCTTTTCTTATTAATGTGTTCTATCACATCGATTTGAGAATGTTGAACTACCCTTGCATCCTGGGGATAAATCCCACTTAGTCGTGGTGGATGATCCTTTTAATGTATTGTTGGATCCTATTAGCTAGGATTTTGTTGAAGACTTTGGAATCCATATTCATCAGAGATATCGGTCTGAAATTCTCCTTTTTATGGGGTCTTTGCATGGTTTGGGGATTAAGGTAATGCTGGCCTCATAGAATGAATTTGGAAGTTTTCCCTCTGTTTCTGTTTTTTGAAACAGCTTCAGGAGAATAGGTATTATTTCTTCTTTGAATATTTGGTAGAATTCCCCCGGGAATCCATCAGGCCCTGGACTCTTGTTTTTTGGGAGGTTTTTGATCACTGCTTCAATCTCGTTACTGGTTATCGGCCTATTCAGGTTGTCAATTTCTTCCTGTTTCAGTCTTGGCAGCTTATAGGTTTCGAGGAAGGCATCCATTTCATCCAGATTGCTCAGTTTATTGGCATATAGTTGTTGATAATAATTTCTAATAAGTGTTTCTATTTCCTTGGTGTTAGTCGTGATCTCTCCCCTGTCATTCATAATTTTATTAATTTGGGTCCTTTCTTTTTTCTTTTGGATAAGTCTAGCCAGTTGTTTATTGATCTTATTAATTCTTTCAAAGAACCAACTTCTAGCTTCATTGATCTGATCTACTGTGTTTCTAGTTTATAATTCATTGATCTCTTCTCTAATCTTAATTTTTTCTCTTCTAATGCGTGGCTTCGGCATCGTTTGTTGCTTTTTCTCTGTTCTTTAAGGTGTCGAGTTAGTTGGTGAATTCGGGATTTTTCTATTTTTTTTTTTTTTTGAGTGAGGCTTGGATGGCTGTGTATTTCCCCCTTAGAACCGCCTTTGCAGTATCCCATACATTTTGTACTGATGTGTTTTCATTCTCATTGGTTTCCATTAATTGTTTAAGTTCTTTGATTTCCTGGTTAACCCAAACATTCTTGAGCAGAGTGGTCTTTAGCTTCCAAATGTTTGAATTTCTGCCAAATTTTTTCTTGTGATTGAGTTCCAGTTTTAAAGCACTGTGGTCTGAGAATATGCAGGGAATAATCTCAATCCTTCTGTATCAGTTGAGACCTGATTTGTGACCCAGTATGTGGTCTATTCTGAGAAAGTTCCATGTGCGCTCGAGAAGAATGAATATTCTGTTGTTTTAGGGTGGGATGTTCTGTATATATCTATGCGGTCCATCTGGTCCAGAGTGTCATTCAAAATTCTTGTTTCTTTGTTGATTTTCTGCTTAGATGATTTGTCTATTGCTGAGAGTGGAGTATTGAGGTCTTTTACAATTAATATTATTATCAAAATGACTCTTTATTTTGGTGAACAGTTGGCTTATGTCGATGGCTGCTCCCATGTTGGGGCATAGATATTTACAATTGTTAGGTCTTCTTGTTGGATAGACCTTTTAAGAATGATACAGTGTCCTTCTGTGTCTCTACAGTCTTTAGTTTAAAATCTAATTTGTGTGATATAAGAATTGCTCCCACAGCTTTCTTTTGAGGTCCACTGGCAGGGAAGATGGATTGCCATCCCTTCACTTTCAGTCTGGATGTATCTTTAGGTTCAAAATGAGTCTCTTGTAGACAGGATATGGATGGGTCCTGTCTTTTTATCCAATCTGCAACCCTGTGCCATTTTATGGGAGCATTTAGGCCATTCACATTGAAAGTGATTATTGAAAGATATGAATTAATTGTCATCATGTTGTCTGTGAAGACCTTGTTTTTATAGATTTTCCCTATAAATTTCTGTTGTATATCACTCTTGGGGTGTTTCTCCTTTTATAGAACCCCCCTTAATATTTCTTGCAGGGCCAGCTTAGTGGTCACATATTCTTTCAGTTTCTGCCAGTCTTGGAAGCTCTGCATCTCTCCATCCATTCTAAATGAGAGCCTTGCCAGATGAAGTATTCTTGGCTGCATGTTCTTCTCGTTTAGTACCCTGAATATGTCCTGCCAGACCTTTCTGGCTTGCCAGGTCTCTGTGGATAGGTCTGACACTATTCTGATGTTCCTCCTCTGTATGTAAGGAATCTCTTACCCCTAACTGCCCTTGAGATGGTTTCCTTGGTTCTAAGATTTGCGAGTTTTACTATTACGTGCCAGGGTGGTGTTGATCTGTTTTCCTTGATCTCGGGAGAGGTCTTCTCTGCCTCTAGGACACGAATGTTTGTTTCATTCCCCAAGTTAGGGAAGTTCTCAGCTATGATTTGCTCAAATATATCTTCTAGTCCTCTCTCTCTCTCCACCCCCTCTGGGATTCCAATAATTCTGACATTGGAATGCTTCATGGTGTCACTTATTTCTCTGATTCTATTTTCATGGATTTCCCTGGCCTCTTCTTTTCCCTTTTTATCTATTAAATTGTCTTCCGGGTCACTAATTTGTTCTTCTGCTTCACTTACCCTAGCTGTTAGATTATCTAGATTAGATTTGATCTCACTGATAGCATTTTTAAGTTCTGCCAATTCAGCTTTCATTTTTGCCCTTAGAGACTCTATGTTGCCATTAATTGATTTCTCCATTCTAGCTATTGTCTTCACAATTGCTAGCCTGAATTCCATCTCCAACATTTTGGTTATATCTGCATCCATTTTAAATCTGTGGCATAGGTCATAATCTCTGAGTCTTTCCTATTTTGGGGGTTCCTCCTCCTAGTCATTCTGTTGATGGGTGGTTGAGGGAATGTATAGAGTCCAAATTAATAACCATAACCCTAGCTAGATGCACCTGTTTTCTAGGGACATTAGGATTGCAGGCCTTTCGTTCTCCCAGACTGTCTTCTGGGGGAGGGTCCTGTCACACTGTTACTCAGGCAACCCTGTTTGGGCAGAGTTGCCCTGCCCCCCCTGTGGCGGGGGATGGGCTCTGGGAACTGGTTTTTTGGGGCTTTTGTTCTCTGGCAGCTTTCCCTGGCGGCTTTCTGTGTTTCTTCTGAGAGTCAGAGCAGAAGAGACTGTTTCCAACCCTC
Source organism: Callorhinus ursinus (assembly GCF_003265705.2). NCBI lineage: Eukaryota > Metazoa > Chordata > Mammalia > Carnivora > Otariidae > Callorhinus > Callorhinus ursinus. The sequence goes on along the minus strand of NW_027397083.1, from coordinate 952,047 downwards.
TGTCTCAGAGCAGAGAGATTGCAGTCTCTTCTTCAGTGAGCTCTCCAAACCACACTATCTCTGTTTCTGTCTGTGCTGTAAACTGCAGTCCTGGGGTGTGCACTCCCCTGCAGCGTTCCCAGTCTACACCTCCAGGTCGGGGCTCCTCTCTGTCCTTTGTGCTTCTAAAACCACCAGCCACCCCCAGTTCGCACACGTGCCCTGCCGATCCGGTTTCCTTCCTGGGGGCTGCCCTAAAGTCCTTTCCCCGCTGCTACTGGTCTGTGAGTCTGTGCCCCATCCCCAGCGTGGGAAGCTCTTGCTCACCAGTGGTGTAGGATCCCCACAGCCGGGCTCCCTCCCACTACCATTTATCCTCTGATATCTCCCTGTGGAATCACTGCTCCCCGCTTCATACCTCGAAACCAACCACCTGCGATCTTCTGTTTGTAGAGATCCAGATCCTCTTACATCTCAGGCTGATTTCGTGGGTGCTCAGAGTGGTCTGGTAGATATCCAGCTCAATTCTGGGGACCAGTTGGAATAGGGTCCCCTACTCCTTCGCCATCTTTTCTAAATCCCCTCAACTTACTATTTTTGAAAAAATGTTCAAAACATCTATTTATCTGCTCAAACAATAGTATATAGAGCTCCTTTTGCATGAATTATGTTTTTCACTAACAGTGTATGTGGAATATAGTGGCTTACCTTGCTCCTTGAAGGGAAGGGCCAGTCAGTCCTGAATACTGAGTGTGAAATGAGAAACTCATCCATGAAATAACCCATAAATAATGTAAAGAAGCTACATCTTAGGTATGGCCAAAAGGATCCATGTTCTCTAAGGCAGGAAAAGATGGGTGAAAACATACTAACAAGGACCCAGGAATCTAGGCTCAAGTTCCAAACCTACCATTAATTCCTACTGTGCTCTTGGAGAAGTCACTTGCCTTCTCCTTATTTGTAAGATAAACATAGTAAAAATACTTCTCCTACATATTTTACAGAATTGTGTCTGTAATAGCAAATGAGGGAAGGTCTATAAAATAACTCAGTAAGGGGTTACCATTTTAAAGCCACTCAATACAATTTTTATCTTGAGGTGAGTTCCTTGGCTATGGTTGCAGACCCACAGCAATTCCTCAGGTAGGGAGAAGGCCCGAGTGCAATAACTATTAACATTCAGATGAACGTATGATGATCACTGAGCCCATGTGCAATCTGGTCTCTCTAAAATGATGCCATGTGGACAGTTGTTGCTATTTTAGACACAGTATAAGGCACCTGGAGTGAGTTATAGAGATATGAAGCTCAGGGGATGCTCCTTCAAGAGCATCTATAGCTGCTCACCTCACCTTATGGAAGAAGCAGTTAAACTACCAACGGGGACCTAGCTGCCTATATTGAGTGGACATGCACAGTTGTCATCACTTGTTGGTATTTCTTTTTTTTCCCTAAATACATGATTTAGCTATTATTCAGCCTACGCAAGGCCATGTGGGAACATTTTGCACTATCTCTGAAAATTTTCTGTAATTCTGAAAATATTATAAAATTAAATAATTAGGGGCACCTGGGTGGTGCAGTCAGTTGAGCAACCAACTCTTGGTTTCAACTCAGGTCATGATCTCAGGGTCATAGGATCGAGTCCCACGTCAGACTTGCGCTCAGTGTGTCTGCTTGAGATTTCTTCTCCCCTCCTTCTGCTCCTCCCACTCATGCTCTCTCTCTCTCAAATAAATAAATAAAATCTTAAAAAAATAAAATTAAATAATTAAATTTCAATAAGAGAAACATCACTATAAAGACAGAAGGGAGTCTTTTGATACACTACACTCTCCCACAAATAGTAGCATGACCATCCTAGTACATTCAAAGAAAACCTTACAAATAGGGAAATGTTGAAGCCTATAATTAGACAGAAACGAAAAATGGAGCCATGAGTGCACATTCCCAGAGGTAGCTTTAGTATAGAATGGGGCTCTTTGAGGAACAAATTAAATACATAAAGATTGTGCATTGCTTTGGGATTTTGAAAGCACGTTATGTTTATTACTGACAAATATTTTCTGGTTTAGATTCTACATGGACATTTTGAATCATTTCAATTAGGTGTATAATCAGTGTGTATGAAGTAATTTTCCAAATTAAATCAGACAGCAAACTTTTATATAATTTCATATTAATGTATTTCTGCAATTTACTAAATAGCACTCTGATGTTTACTTGACATTTTAAAAGCTATTACTTCTGACTAAAAATTATAAAATGATTTGAGGTTACCCAGCTGTTAAGATTTCCAGGAAATCAAGCCAAAAGTGAGGAGTGCAGGCACTGAGTGAGACCATCTATTAAAATATCTCAGCAAGGCAGAAAACAAGCTATAATTCAGGAAATGCTTTAGAAGTATATCTAGACTGTTATTTCAGGGAACAAACTACGATCATCAAAGACTCAAAGACTTAACATATAGTACAATTGGGCTTAAACTTAATTTATTCATTTGTTTGATAATTATTTATTAAAGATCTACAATGAATCACATACTCATTTAGGTATTGGTGATCATGTGGTGAATAAAACAGATAAAGTCACCATTCTTATGGAGTTGCAGTCCAGTTAGGAGAGATAACAAAGGAACAGGCAAACAAATATACAACTGATGAGTGTTTATAAGGACTACAAAGAACAATGCGGGGTGAGAAGTTGGTGTATGTGGGAAAGAGAAAGTGATTATTTTAAAAAAAATTTTTATTTAAATTCTATTTAATTAACATATACTGTATTATTTTCAGGGGTAGAATTTAGTGATTCATCAGTTGCATATAACACCCAGGGCTCATTACTTCAAGTTCCCTCCTTAATGCCCATCACTCAGTTACCCCATCCTCGCCACCTCCTCTCCAGCAACCCTCAGTTTGTTAGAGTTAAGAGTCTCTTATGGTTTGCCTCCCTCTCTGATTTTATCTTATTTTATTTTTCTTTCCCTTCCCCTATGTTCATCCGTTTTGTTTTTTAAGTTGACTATTTTTTAAAGGTGGTCAGAGAAGGTCTCTCTGATAGGGTAATATTTAAGGAGATCCTGAATGGATTAAGGGATGATTCCATTCAGAGGGAAGAGCAAATACAAAGACCCTTAGGGGAAGCATACTTGAGTTGTTAAGAAATAGCAAGAAAATCAGCATGAATAAAGTGGGGGAGAATTCTGGGGGAGGGACAAGAGATGACCTAACACCACTAAAGTATGAAAAAATGGGAAGCATTAACCATTTCAAAGCATTTTCAGACAGAAAAGGGTACATTATTGATATTCTATGTGCATTTTTCAAACATTATGAAAATTTGAGGTTATATGTCAATAATGGAAAATGCTTTTATTTTCCTCCTTTTTTGTATTCCAGATCTTTTGTCCTTTTAAAAATGGTCCTGTTAACATATTGTTGATTCTACAAAATGACTCAGTCAAGATAAAACTCTAACTCCATTTAGGGGCATCTGGGTGGCTCAGTCACTTAAGGGTCTGACTCTTGGTCATGATCTCAGGGTTGTGAGATTGAGCCCTGTGTCAGGCTGGGCGTAGAGCCTGGTTAAGATTCTCCCTCTCCCTCTCCCCTCCCTTCCCCCTTCCCCCTCCCCTTAGCACTCCTATTCTCTCTCTCTCTCAATAAATAAATAAATAAATATCTCCATTTAAATGCAGTATTTATGTGTCTTTAAATAAGAACATCTGAGCAACACATGCATTGTAGGAGATGACCTTGTCCCCTATAAGTAATCCAGCCATGACCTTGGGAGTGACAGCTGTAGAGTAACAAAAGTCCACCAGAGACAGGTTACTGAGGAAAAAGTACATGGGGGTGTGGAGATGGGAGTCCAGTAGGACCAGCATGATCATCCCCAGGTTCTCCCAAACACTGATGAGGTAAACGAGGGTGGACACAATAAAAAGTGGAATCTGAAGTTCTGGGTTATCGGTCAGACCCACCAGGAAGAAATCCATCACTTCTGTATTATTCTCCATGGGAATTACTAAATTTTCCATAGTAATGAGAAAGAAAGGAACATTTGGTAAACAGAAAATGGATTGGACTGAAACTTAAATATATAAATACTCTGTTTATTTCACTATGGTAATAGTTTATTCTTCATGATTCTCTGATCTAAAGCATAGATTTGAACAAAGTGCTTAGTACTTAGTAGATAAATGATCTACATGGTTACATAGTGTTGCAACCAAAAGATCCTTAAAGGTCACACAACCAACTTCTTATGCGCAAATGAACAAACCAAGATGCAGAAAGAGGTGATGATTTATCCAAGGTCACATACATTTTCCAAATCAGATCACCTGAGTCTGTTGACAGCTTACATTTATATAGTGCTCATTTCAAGTACACACTTATGTTTAATATGTTTAAATATGCTTAATCCTCTCAACAAATCCACAAATGATTAAGTGTTTGTACAAGTTTACACTAGTATTAATGGACAGAGTCAAGCTTTGGGCTCAGGTAATGTTATTTCCTAGACCTATGCTCTTAACTGAAATTTTTTTTTCTGTGTGTAAAGCGTCTTTCTTTTTTTTAAATTTAAATTCAATTAGCCAACATATAGTACATCATTAGCTTCAGATGTAATGTTCAGTAATTCATTAGTTGCTTATAATACCCAGTGCTCATCACTTCATGTGCCCTCCTTAATGCCCATCACCCGATTACCCCATCACCCTACCCGCCTACCCTCCAGCAACCCTCAGTTGAGGGTTTAATTTTTAATTTGAATTTGGAACTTCTGGAAGTATGTCCACTCTCTGGTGACTACTTTTCTCTACCTCTTATCTACCTTCTCTTTCCTCCTGGCCATTTTGCAACTTCACTCTACATTCCTTTTTTTTTTTTTTTGCATTTTTAAAATTTTATTATGTTATGTTAATCACCATACATTACATCATTAGTTTTTGATGTAGTGTTATATGATTCATTGTTTGCATGTAACACCCAGTGCTCCATTCAATACATGCCCTCTTTAATACCCATCACCAGGCTAACTCATTCCCCCACCCCCTCCCCTCTAGAACCTTCAGTTTGTTTCTCAGAGTCCATAGTCTCTCATGGTTCACCTCCCCCTCTGATTCCCACCCCCTTCATTTTTCCCTTCCTACTATTTTCTTCTTCTTTTTTTTTTAACATATAATGTATTATTTGTTTCAGAGGTACAGGTCTGTGATTCAACAGTCTTACACAATTCACAATACTGTCCCTAAAGGCATTTGTGTTTATAAATTTCTGACACACATGATAATATAATCTATAACTTTTAAATAAATAGAATATGCAGTGTTCACTAATAAGGGAATTTTGTATTCAGATATTGATATGTTTCACTTAATCTTCATAACAGTATTAAAATTTGGCACTATTGTCACTATTTTAGCAGATAAGAAAACTGAAAATTTACTTCCTAGAATTACGTGTCTAATACAAAGCAGATTCAAGACTCAAATGTATCTATGATTAATTTCACAACCTATTCTCTGAATGACTGCCCTGTCAACTTTTCTAGATGTCACGAAAAGGGTGAGATTTGGGGGTAAAGAATATTAAAGGGGTATTATGCTAAGTGAAATAAGTCAGTCAGAAAAAGACAAATACTGTATCATTTCACTCATATGTGGAATTTAGGAAACAAACAGATGGACATAGGGGAAGGGAGGGAAAAATAAAATAAGATGAAAATAGAGAGGGAGGCAAACCATAAGTGATGCTGAACTCTAGGGAACAAACCAAGGGTTGCTGGAGGGGAGGATTCCACTTGATGGAATGAGCACTTGGTGTTATATGCAAATGATGAATCACTAAATACTACCCCTGAAACTAAAAAAAAATTTAAAATAAAAAATAAAAAAAGAATATTAAAGGGGAATACAGATCTAAATAATCTCATGAGGATCCTTCTGGGATCTAAAGAGCTGTCAATTCAAACTTTGTTTGTGAGCATCACCTACAATGACAGGGAAAGATAGTAAACGGGAGGAAATTACCATCTGCTCAATCAGAATGTCATTCCTCTTATGTCTTTGCCCATCCTTTTTAGCAACATAACAGTGTTTCATGAGTGTCACTGAACTTCCTACGAAGGGACGTACTTTGTAATTGGGCATAAAGTCCCAACTGTTTCAGAAAAATGTTCATGGCATTGTATTTTGAGCTCAAATAACTCATAGCATCAACTTCATTGCTCTTTTTACATGTATTATACTTCTCACTGAAAATGTGTATAGAATACAGAAGCTTATTCACCCGGCCCTTGAAAACAGGTACTGGAAATCTTGAATTTTTAGTCATTGATCTAAAACTCTGCCAGGAAAGAATGTATCAATCCAGTTGGAGACGCTCTCCTTGGGCACTAGTCAAAAGGTGCCCTTAGAATAGTCACTTACGGGCGCCTGGGTGGCTCAGTCAATTAAGTGTCTGCCTTCGGCTCGGGTCATGATCCCGGGGTCCTGGGATCGAGCCCCACATCGGGCTCCCTGCTCAGTGGGAAGCCTGCTTCTCCCTCTCCCACTCCCCCTGCTTGTGTTCCCTCTCTCACTGTCTCTTTCTGTCAAATAAATAAAATCTTTAAAAAAAAAAAAAAAGAATAGTCACTTACTTGATGCCAAACAGTTTCTTTGTGAAATAGAAAATTATTAACACATGGGCATAAGTCATAGAATTGTGGCTGTGAATAGCAGATAAAAAGGCTATAAAACAACTCAGGAAAGGGTTGTCATTTTGACTGCATTCAATATAATTTTCATCCTGGAGGTTTTTCTGTCAATGGTTGCAGACTTACAGAAAATCCACAATTTGGGGGAAGTCCAGCACATGTACTAACAACTATTCACATTCACATGAGTAAATAAATTACCAAAACAGCTTAGTATATAGTCTGTTCCTTTCAAAATGATGTCAAAGAGAAGAACTACATTGGGATTTTTAAAAGATAATGAATGAGAACCAGAAGGGAGTTTTAGAGGCCTGGAGACCTCAGGGGAACGGGCCCCTGTGAAGACAGCTACAGAGCCTTCTCCCACTACTTAACAAAGAAGCCATTAAACCACCTGTGAAGACCTAGCTTAGTTGAGTGAACACACAGATGTATTCACATTTTTTGGTTGCCATTTCTTCCTTTTTTTCAGTTTACGTATAATTTATTACAGGAAATTTCATGAATTTTAGCGTATAGTCCTGAGAGTTTGGACAAATGGTGTTTGATCGTGGAAACACAACACAATCAAAATAAGGAATAGTCCCATTTGCCCCCCAAAATTCCCTGTGTTCTTTTGTAGTGAAACTCCCCTGCCACCCTCAATCCTCAATTTCCTATGGAAGCAATGTCACATAAATGAGGTCACACACTATCTATTTTTTGAGTCTGGCTTGTTTCATTCAGCATAATGTATTTGGGAGATTCATCCATTTGTTGCATGTATCAGTAGTTTGTTTCTTTTTATTGTCGAGTAGTAGTCTATTACATGGATCTAAGCGCATTGTTTACTTCTAGTTTGTATTGATTGCAGTTAAATCTGCTATAAACTTTTGCATACAGAACTATGTATGAACATAGGTTTGAGTAAATACCTTGAAGTGATATTGTTAGCTGATACAGTAAGTTTATGTTTAACCTTATAAAATATTACCAAATGGTATTTTTTTTTGAGTACCATTAGTAGTGCATAATAATCTCAATTTCTTCATGTCATTGCCAACCCTTGGTAGTGTCTATGACAGGATAGAGTATTCCTGACAGAATGAAGAGCCTGAGAATTCTATGGCTACGAAAAGTTACATTGCTTACAGACTATGAGAATTGCATTAGCCTTGCAACAGCATTTGTCAAAACTACTGCAGAAGGATAAATCACAGCTGCCAAGAGCTGTAATACTGTTTGGGGAAAGTGAGGGACAAGTCAGACATTTTAAAGGGATATTTAGGAAATGATACAGCCATGTGGGCTTTGAAAAGCTCTGACATATTCCTGGGTATGTATCTGTTCAATGCTATGTAAGCATGCAGGTAAAACAGCAGATGCCAGTTACTCATTCCTGGCTGCTCTCACGGTCCCACCCAAGAAGAAAGCAAAAGCCAGGGCAGATTTGTCAACTTGCCCGAACTTTGAATATATTTCTCAAACCATATGCAGAAACTTCCATCAAAATGGGTCTAAGGAAAACTTCTGACACATCATTGGCTGGCCACTGATACAGTGGCTACCCCTAAGAGCACAGGCTTATAAATAAAAACAAGGTTAAAAAAGGATGGAATTGCGACTTCACTGGCCACACACAGCAGAGAAACAGACTCTAAAATCAGGATAGTTTGATCAATCAAACAAAAAGGAGTATCAAACAACAACTCTTGGAGGACACCTGGGTGGCTCATTTGGGTAAGCGTCTGACTTCAGCTCAGGTCTTGGGTCCTGGGATGGAGTCTCACATTGGGTGCCTTGCTCAGTGAAGAGCCTGCTTCTCCCTCTGCCTGTTGCTCCCGCTGCTTGTGCACATGCACTCTCTCTCTCTCCTTCTGACAAATAAATAAAATCTTAAACAAACAAAAAAAGACAACTCCTGGGATGTTCAGAATTCAGAGTTTCTATACTTTATTATCTGGTGTCCACCTTTTTAGGAAAAAAAATATTATGAGGCATGAAAATAAAAAGGAAAATGTGACCCAAACAAAGGGAGAGTAGTCATTACAAACTCTCTGAGGGAGTTCAGATATGTGCAAAGAGCTGAAGAAAGCAAGGAAAGGAAAATATGGTGCCAATGATTCACCTAATAAAGAATATCAATAAATAGATGAAACTTATAAAAAAGTAACAAGTAACAATTTTGGAGTCACAATGTTAACTGCATCAAAATTCAATTTTTTTTCTATATCAAGAAACACCATTAATCAAATAAAAAACCAAAATTACAAATTGGGAGGAAATTTTTACAAATCTAATATCTGATCTACAAGTTTATTTTGAGAATATAGAAATCTTACAACTCAATTATGAGAAAACAAACATCTTGATTAAAAAGTGGGGAAAGATATAAGGAGACTTTTTTAAAAAAATTTTTTATTGTTATGTTAATCACCATATATTACATCATTTGTTTTGGTGTAGTGTTCCATGATTCATTGTTTGTTCATAACACCCAGTGCTCCATGCAGAATGTGCCCTCTTTAATACCCATCACCAGGCAAAGAAATTGTGTGAATACTGATAATCACATGAAAAGATACAAAATATCATTAATCATAAATATTAAAACCAGAATGAGACACAAGTTCATACACACTTGGATGGCTGCATTCAAATAAACAGATGACAGATTTTTGTACAGGTGTGGTGAAATGAGAGTCCTCATACATTGCTGGTAGTATTCAAATTTGGAGTTACCTGAGAGGCTGGAGAATTGGGACAAACTCTTCTACAGAGGTAGAACAAAATCCTCTGTGGTTTTATTATACAAAGAAAATAAATAACTGCTAAAGGAAGGGACCTTGTCTCAAGCCTCAAGACAATATCACTCACAGGATATAACTGTCTTTTGAAGGTAATGGAGTGAGGTGTTAAGGGACTGGGCTAGACATTTCTGAATACATTAAGGACATAAAGGCTTTTTAAAGTTCCAATCAAAATTCCTGGGAGGGAGCACCTGACATTCCAGTAATTATAGCGAGTATAGAAGCTCAATTATCAGCATATCTAAGGGACAAATTTGTCCCCTCCATCCACTCCAAATGTGGGTCCTTTTGATCCAACAACTTATGAACTAAGAAGAAAACTTAGCTCATCCCATATGCACATCCAATATATAATATTGAAGTAGGGTAAAGATAATAAGGGAAAAAATCCAACTCATTCATAAAAGTGAAGAAAAGAAGGCAATCAATTCTAGAATTTTGCTGAGTTGGCATTACAAAGTCTCCTCAACCATGAGGATGGTGGATAATTCTTCATTAGATCTTGGTTTTTCTTTTTGTGAAGAACTACACTTGCCATTCTTTTTCTTAAAACCTGATTTAATTTTTTGGAAGTTGCTTTCTTTTTAAAAAAATTTTATTTATTATTATTATTATTATTATTATGTTCAATTAGGCAACCATGAGAGACTCTGGACTCTGGGAAACAAACTGAGGGTTAGCGAGGGGCAGGGGGGTGGAGAGATGGCGTAACTGGGTGATAGGTATTAAGGAGGGCACTGTTGTGATGGCACTGGTTGTCATATGCAACTGATGGATCTTTGAACACTACATCAAAAACTAATGATGTACTATGTTGGAAGTTGCTTTCTTACCCATTATTTTTTATTTACAACTTTAGAAGTGGTGTTGAAGGATCTATTCTCCTTGAGGAACATCATTTGGCAACTTACTTTCATCCATGCAATTTTTAATTTCCACAGGTGGTTTAAGACTTTTTCAATGAAGGCACAGACATCCTAGAAATGCAGTTCCTTAAAAAACCTGGACATTTCTTATAAGTTGGCTCCCATATTCTAGTCACCACACCCTGAATTGTTTTCTAGATATAACTCTCTAGATTGCTTCATTTACTTTTGTCCCTACTCCTGTACCTTTCTCTTTTAATGTATGTGGTTCAAAGGGACACATGTACCCTGAAGGTTATAGCAGTATTATCAACAATAGCCAAATTATGGAAAGAGCCCAAATGTCCATTGACTGATGAATGGATAAAAAAGATGTGGTCTATATATACAATGGAATATTACTCAGCCATAAAAAAGAATGAAACCTTTCCATTTGCAAAGATGTGGATCGAGCTAGAGTGTATTATAAGCGAAGTAAGTCAGCCAGAGAAAGACAAATACCATATGATTTCACTCATATGTGGAATTTAGAAAACAAAACAGATGAATATCAAGGGAAAACAAGAGAGGGGCAAACCATAAAACAGATTCTTATCTATAGAGAACACACTGAGGGTTGTTGGAGGGGAGGTGGGCAGGGGATGGGTCAAATGGGTGATGGGCATTAAGGAGGGCACTTGTGATGAGCACTGGGTGTTATATGGAACTGATAAATCACTAAATTCTACTCTTAAAACTGATATTACACTGTATGTTAACCAAGTAGAATTTAAATAAAAACTTGAAACTACTAAAGATAAATAATATCTCTGAGAATGACACATTGCTGGTGACACACTACTAGTGTGTAGTAGTCTGGCTTAAAATAACACAATTTTTATTTGCTTCTGTGGTATCCAAGATCGGATCCTGACCAAAGGTGGTGGGAGGGGGAGAGGACATTAGTGGAAAAAGTAGTGAAATTTGAATAAACTCTGGACTTCAGTTAACAGTAAAGTACCAATATTGGATTCTTTGTCTTAAAAAATGTGGCACAATAATATAAAATGATAAAATTTAGATGCAAGTTTTAAGGGAAACTAAGTGAGTGGTTATACAGGAGTTCTTGGTAATGACTTTGAAACTTTTGTGTAAATCCTAAACAATTCCAACATTAAAAGTTTATGAAAAATAATTTTAGCGGTGGGCTCTCTAGACGGCATACAAAGGGCTCAACAGACCTTCTCTTCAGTGAAACAACAACATAACTAGTGAAAATTATTTTTTTTAAACCCAACAATTTGAAATCCTTTATACTTATCTTAAGGACATATAGCAAATGGAGAAATATTTATTCAAGGAGATCTGCTCAATCTTACTAAGAACAGCGTCTGTGGCATTTAAGCCAAGACCCGCTTCCATCACCTTTCCCAGCTCTGTGTGGTAGAAGTTATATTCCAGGAAAATGTGTCCAAGAAGGCAGGGAAACTTTCTAACTCCAGGTTCCAGTGGGCTACAATATCACTCTATGAGGAGCAAGACACTGGCATCTCTCATCCTTCCCAGGCCCATCCTGCGGAAGCACTGTTCCCATTGAGCAAGGCTGGGTAGGCCAGGGCTGTCATCTCCAGGGTAAAATCTTACAGAAGTCTGAGAATTTGGGGACCCCGTGGTCTCTGCCTCAGTTTATTTTTTGGGCAGTGATTACACATTGGGAGGGGCAAGCCAAGAAACCTAGGGCTATGGTCTTCCCACCAGCACTTACTTAACAAAGAGGAGGATCATTCTGGGAGAAGCTGAACGCTGTCTGCCCCCACAGTTCCAGTACAGTGGTACAGAGTTTATATCCAGCGGGCTAGGCAGTCCACAAGGACATAGAGCTGCAAAGCTTTGCCTGAGGTGACTGACTTTAGTTATAGCAAGTGAGAAGTTCATGCCTAAGAGTATCGTGGAAAACCATGGAGGATTTGGTGATTAGCAATTAAAAGGGGTTTGGAAAATTTCATGATACTAGTAGCAAAAAGTAAAATGGTCGAGATGCCAGTAGATTCAAAGAAAGAACAGGGGCAAGAGAGAGTCAAGAAGAGTCCTTCTAAAATCACACTCATGCCTAAGGGTCCTAAAGCTTGCATTCACACCCTAGATAGCATCCACTTAAGAGCCATAAAAGCCGGAGGTGGGGAAAACATGAAAGTTTTACCAAATCACACAGTGATCCATTAGCAAAGGACCTTGAACTCTAAGCACACTCGAGCACAACTTTGACCAAACGCTGGCTAAAAATAAGCTACTTTAATCCAGGCATGACTCTAAAGAAGTAGTCTTAAAAATAAAGTCATACTTATCCCTGTCGGTCTGGAAGATGTTCTGCATTCCCAAGGCCACACCATCTCGGGAGGCATAGGAAGGAAAATTTCTGAGGTACTAGTCCTTGGCTAAATGTAGGGCAAAATTATAATGTCCCTGAACTGTGAAAGTGGTATCCAACTCATACAAACATCCAATGGTAAAATGTGAAATTTGGGGTCTACTTGGTTAAGGGGATTTAAGAATAATTTTTGCTGTGTAAATGGTTCATAAGGACCCAAGAGCAATCCACAGGAAGGTAGGCTAAGAGATAAAGAAGGAAAAAAAAAATAGAGCCGGGACATCAGAGCTTATGTACTTCAGGGGAAATACACTTTGAAGAATTAGCCCTGCCAAGCCATCAAGCATATAATAAAGGACCAGAGAGTGAGATGAGCAGGACGGAGGGATGGAAAGTCCAAATCCATGTTCCCTTACAGAAAGACAGATTTAACAATATAAGTAACAAAATGCTCTTATGAGAAGTCCAAAGTCCAGTTCAATGTCTCATTTGTTGAAGTCCTAACCTCAGTACTTCAAAATATGATCTTATTTGTAAACAGGATCGTTGCAAATTTGATTACTTAAAATGAGATCATACTGGGGTAGGATGGGCCCCAAATCTAACAGGACTCATGTCCCTTTAAGAAGGGAAATTTAGACAGACACAAACATAAGGGGAGAACACCATATGAAGATGAAGACAGAAGTCAAGAAGATGTAGCAGACCAAGGAATGCCAAAGAATGCCAACACATCACCGAGATGCTCAAAGACAGATGTGAAACAAATTCTGCCTTTCAGAAATCACAAGCAACCAGCAGAACCAACCCTGTCGACACATTGACCACAGGCTCCTAGGGCCAGAAATGTGAGACAATAAATTTCTGTTGTTTAAAACACCTGTTTTGTGGTACTTTTTAATGGCAGTCTTGGGAAATTAATACAGGTAACAATATGGATGAATCTCAGACACACTGTGCTAAGTGAAGGAATCCAGATACAAAGGCTACACACACTGGGATTCAATTTATAGGACATTCTTGCAAAGGCAAAATTACATGGACAAAACCAGTTTAGTGGTTTCCAGGTGCGGCAGGTGGGAGAAGGGATTGATCACAAAGAAGCTGGAGGGTTTGGTTTAGATGATGGAATTCTTCTATATCGCAATTGTGCTAGTGGTTACATGACCTTGTAAATGTAACCAAACTCTGAAATTTATACAATAGAAACTAAGGATGTTATTGTGTATAAATTCTGCTTTAATTAGAAAAGGGGGAAAATAAGAAATAACAAGTGATATGAAAACATGTGTGACCTTAATCAAATCCAGCTAGGGCCCCACAGGCTGTTTAATTGCTTCTCCCTAAGAAGGTGGATGAGAGCTATAGACGCCCTCCTGGGGGACATGCACAGAGAACTCCATGTCTACATAACTCCCTCCTGATTCCATGAGTTAGCCCCTGAAATCCCAACATGACTCACAGGACATCATTTTTAGAGGGACCAGACCATGTGCCGAGCCCCTTTGGCCACCATTTATTCATTTGACTGTTAATGGTTGCTAGTACCTGCAGACCTTCCTCCCCGACTTGGACCTGAGAATTTGCTTCAAGCCTGCAATCATGGGCAGGGAAAACATTTCAACGGGAAAATTATACTGATTGACTTTAAAGGGATAACCCCTCAGCAAGATGTTTTACTGAGCTTCCTTCCTTTGCTTATCACAGACATAATTCTGTGAATGATGTAGGAGAGGTCACTTTATTCTTTATCTTACAAATAAGGAGAGAACGAGTGACTCCTCCAAAAGAATAGGAAGAATTAATGGTAGATTCAGGACATGGATCAGGTTTGTGACTCCCTGTTGGAATCTTTCCTTCATCTTTACCTGCCTTAAAGGTCTTGGAATATTTTGGCTGATAGCTGATGGAGAACATCTATAACAGTATATAGGCGTTATTCCATGGCAAAAAGTCTGATTTCAGACTCACTATTCAGGATTTCCTATCCCTTCTTTTCCAGCAGCAAGGTAAGCTTCTATGATCCATACATATATGTGTGTGTGCGTATAAATATATATATATTATATTATATTATATATAATGTCAGTCTCTCTATATATTTCTTTATTTAAATTCAACTAACTAAGTTGAATTACTAGTTTCAGGGGTAGAATTTAGTGGTTCATCAGTTGCACATAACAGCCAGTGCTCATTCCATCAAGTGCCCTCCTTAACGCCCATCACCCAGTTACCCCATCCCCCCACCCACTCCCCTCCAACAACCCTCAGTCTGTTCCCTAGAGCTAAGAGTCTCTTATGGTTTGCCTCCATCTCTGTTTTTATCTTATTTTATTTTTCCTTCCCTTACCCTATGTTCATCTGTTTTGTTTCTTAAATTCCACATATGAGTGAAATCATATGGTATTTGTATTTCTCTGACTGGCTTATTCCACTTAGCATAATACCCTCTGGTCCCATCCACGTTGTTGCAAATGTATTTTTAGCGAGAAGTGTAATTCATGCAGAATCCATGGGGCTACTCTACCTACTATGAATTATTTGAGCACAGAAATAGATGATTTGAACATTACGTCTAAAGTAGTGAGCTGAGACTGAGATTTAAATATCAAAACTTCTGTCAATGGGGAGTTTAGTGATATTTATGGAATACCATCATGCTGCTGTCTTTTAAAAGATCCACCAGGGCGCCTGGGTGGCTCAGATGGTTAAGCGTCTGCCTTCGGCTCAGGTCATGATCCCAGGGTCCTGGGATGGAGTCCCACATCAGGCTCCCTGCTCGGCGGGGAGACTTCTTCTCCCTCTGCCTCTCTCTGTCTCTCATGAATAAATAAATAAAATCTTTAAAAAAAATAAAAGATCCACCAAACAAAAAAGATAGGTGATGCTCTTATTCAGTAAGTTTTAAATTCATCTTATTTGCTATCTCTGTCCTCTCACTGGAGGTTAAGAAAAACAGAAGACAGTAAAATAAACATTCTATAAACTACAAAAGTATTATAATTAACCAGATCTGTACTCCACTGTAATCTTTCCTGCATAATGCATAATGTCATCCTTATTATTATTGTTAGCACATCTGTAAAGGCCAACGATAAGGTCACTAAAAGCACAGGGTTTTTTTAAAGATTTTATTTATTTATTTGACAGAGAGAGACATAGCGAGAGAGGGAACACAAGCAGGGGGAGCGGGAGAGGGAGAAGCAGGCTTCCTGCTGAGCAGGGAGCCAGACGTGGGGCTCCATCCCAGGACCCTGGGAACATGACCTGAGGCGAAGGCAGCCGCTTAACGACTGAGCCACCCAGGCGCCCCTAAAAGCACAGGCTTTTGATTTGGTCACAGCTGGATTTGAATCTTGACTCTTCCTCATCTGAGCCAAGTAGTTGTAGAGCTTTACATAATTCCTCAAATCCTCAGTTTTCTTAATGGTAACTTGGGAGTAATAATTCTACTTACTGTGAATTTAAATGTAATGATATGTGTTTACATACACACACACATAAATATATATGTACAGCTATGCATAAAGAAAAATATATAAGCATATAGCTCTTACTATTTGTAGAACATGCCACATTCTAAGAGTGGTTACAATTGTCAGAGGTTGACAAACTTAATGATTTTAGAGCTGGGCTTGCAGAGGGAAGATTTGCAGGAGCGGGAGGACAGTGGTAGAGAATGATTAGCAGAAGAGATGTCTTTCTAAAGCCTTCAAATTCAAATTCAAAAGATTGAAGGCACTGTTCCTATATAAGATCATATCACATAAAAAAATTTTAGAGGCGCCTGAATGGCTCAGTTGGTTAAGTGTCTGCCTTCGGCTCAGGTCAGGATCCCAGGGTCCTGGGATCGAGTCCTGCATCGGGCTCCCTGCTCGGCAGGAAGCCTGCTTCTCCCTCTGCCTCTGCCTCTCTCTCTCTCTCTCTCTGACTCTCATGAATAAATAAATAAAAAACATTTAAAAAAATTTTTTAAATGTGGATCTCACTACCAAAACAGACCTGCAGGCTAAAGGCAGCCAACAAACCAGGACCTTTCAGCCCTTGATCTTGGTGATTCAACCATGAGATGATAGTAATGAGAGGAAGAATGAGTTTCAGAAAGGACATTCTTTGACTCATGCTAAAATATGGATTTTAAGAAAGAAATTAAGCAAAAGAATGGCTCATTTGGAATGGCTAGAACAGCCACTCAAGCTGGCAGAGGACAGACAGACTGAGGAACACTGGAGGGGACAAAATCATCAGTGGACCAAGTGTGTGAGAACAAGGAAATGAAGAGAGGCTATAAACTTCAGAACTCATCCATCCCTGAATTTCTGCATGTCACCACCCACCTTTCTCAAACAAACATAAGGGCTATCATTCCATCCTAAGGACAATACTACAGCTAACTTATATATTAGGCCATGCTAAACACCCAGCATTTTGCTCATTGTTTATAATGCATTATCTCTTTATTTCTATAAGGAAAGAGAGAGAGAGAGAGAGCGAGGCACACCATAAGAGACTCTTAATGGTGGAGAACAAACTGAGGGTTGATGGCGGAAGGTGGGTTGTGGATGGGCTAAATGGGTGGTGGGTATTAAGGAGGGCACTTGTAAGCACTGGGTATAATATATAAGTGATGAATCACTAAGTTCTACACCTGAAACCAATTTTACCATATTTGTTAACTAACTAGAATTTAAATAAAAAGTTTAATTAAAAAAAAACTAAAAAAGAAGACAATATCTTGAGGTAGATCTCATGACAATCCTCATTTTGCGTATGGAGAAAATCAGGTCTAGGTACTGAGGTTGGAACCAATACCCCTTCGGTAGTCAGTGATAGGGCTGATGTGCACCTCTTCCCAGAGCCCGAGCTCTACACCGGATGCTGTGCCTTGCTCTCTGAATTGCCTCTGCTGGTTGTATATGCCCTATTGCTCCAGTTACCCTACTACATCTACTCTGCTTATATGCTCAGTTACCTAAGTATAAGGCTCCAAAAACTGAGTGTGGGACAATGGAGACAATGAGTAATTGTAAATTGAGTTAAATTCAATTTTACTTGAGACCAGTGGACTGAAGAAACACTCTTGGGTACAAAACTTGGCTTTGGCAGCATAATGTTGTAAACATGAACACATGACTTAATCTCTGTGCTTCATAAATGAAATGGGGGTAATAACCAGTCAATCTCATATGGTTGTTGAGAAAAAAGAATGAATATATGCATAGTGTCTAAAGTAGTTTCTGTCTAGAGCAACATACAAGTGTAAACATTTAATGACCCATGGAACTGAAATGACAGATATATTTGATTCCAGACATGCCATCTTTTTTTTTACTTTCAATGAGCCAAGGTATAGACACATCATCTTAATCAAGACATTCTTTTTCCACATCTCAGTTTACAAATTTACAAAACTTAGAAAGTGGAATATGATCCATGAAGATCCTTCAGTTTTAGCAATGTATAACTATATAGGTAATTCATGCATTAAATTTTGAGATCTGAATAATATGAAGTAAGAATTATTGGTATAATGAAACCATGCACATCTATTGATCTATCATTTTTCTGTGTATCTCTTTCAATTTCACTTCAATTACTTGTTTGTTTTTTATTGTTTCTTTATTTCTCATCCCTACAGGGCTTCCTGTGATTCTCCAACAATACCCATGGAAAACAACACAGAAATGACTGAATTCATCTCTCTGGGACTAACCCATGCCCCAGAGCTGCAGATCCCCTTCTTTATCATGTTCACCCTCATTTACCTCATCCCTCTGGTTGGTAACATGGGGACGATTCTTTTGATTCTCTTGGACTCCCATCTCCACACTCCCATGTACTTTTTCTTCAGTAATCTGTCTCTGGTGGACTTTTGTTACTCTACAGCTGTAATTCCCAAAGTGACGGCTGGGTTCCTTGTGGGAGACAAGGTCATCTCCTACAGTGCATATGCTGCTCAGAGGTTCTTTTTTGCAGCCTTAGCCACCATGGAAAATTTCCTGTTGGCTTCAATGGCTTATGACCATTTTGCAGCAGTGTGCAAACCCCTCCATTACACCACCACCATGATGACAGGTGTGTGTGCTTGTCTGGCCATGGGCTCCTACATCTGTGGTTTCCTTAATGCCTCCATTCACATTCAGGACACTGTCAGTCTCTCTTTCTGCATGTCCAATCTAATCCATCACTTTTTCTGTGATGTTTCAGCAGTCACGGCTCTCTCTTGCTCTGATAAACATGTCAGTGAGCTGGTTCTTGTTGTTGTAGCAAGCTTCAAAATCTTTTTTGCTCTCCTCATTATCTTGATTTCCTACCTGCTCATTTTTATCACCATCCTGAAGATGCACTCAGCTGAGGGATATCAGAAAGCTTTATCTCCCTCTGCCTCCCCCCTCACTACAGTGTCCATCTTCTATGGGCCAACCTCCTGCCATTCCATGGACTCAGACAAAATCGCATCTGTATTCTACACAATGGTCATTCTCATGCTGAATCCCCTGGTCTATAGCCTGAAGAACAAGGAGGTTAAAACTGCTTTCAAGAAGGTGGTTGAGAAAGCAAAATTGTCTGTTGGTTTTACCTCTTGAAATCATAGTATCCACAATGACCTGTGTCATTGTTGTCAGGTCTCTAATGTGCAATGACCATTTTAATGCTCGCACTGCACCTAAATTACTGAGGTGATACCATTTCTTGTTCAAAAATCTATAATCTGAAGAGAAAATATATGTTCAAATATGTGATATCTGAAGGAGGATGGCCAAGGGGAATCTTATGAATTTGGGGGCTCTGCTTGTAGTAAGTTTTATTAATTACATCTTCATTATTTTTTCTACCATATGGCAATGCAAGCCTCCATGCAAACCATGGCACACACAAACCCATGAAAAAAAGCATATGCAAGAATCCCATATGTGCACATACACACAGGAGGGGGGAATTTGTTAAAGGAGTTGATTGTAGTATGACTAATTTTTAATAAAAAAGTTAAAATAACCAATTTAAATATTAGAATATAAATTTATGTCTGACATTATTTATTTCTGTAGTTGAAAATTTTACAAGAGTCCAAAATGGGGATTAAGAGTACATTACCTTCATGAGCACTGAGAAATATATAAAATTGTTGCATCAATATATTGTACACTAGAAACTAATACAACACTGTATGTTAATTATACTTGAAGAAGAAAAAAATGATTTAAGATGGTGAAAAAAAGGCCAAAATGAAATAAAACATGACATAATTTTTTTTTTTTAGAGAGAGAGAGA
Source organism: Callorhinus ursinus (assembly GCF_003265705.2). Taxonomy (NCBI): domain Eukaryota; kingdom Metazoa; phylum Chordata; class Mammalia; order Carnivora; family Otariidae; genus Callorhinus; species Callorhinus ursinus. Next base: position 932,089 of record NW_027397083.1, on the reverse strand, counting down.
GAGAGAGCAGGGTGAAGGGGCAGAAGGAAAGAGAGAGAGAGAGAATCTTAAGCAGACTCCATGCCCAGCTCACAGCCTAATGCGGGGCTTGATCTCACAACCCTGAGATCATGACCTGAGCAGAAATTAAGAGTTGGACATTTGACCAACTGAGCCACCCAGATGCCCAAATACATGATATAAGTTTTTAAATAAAGATATACGCCTTTTGTGGCACATTTTATTCAAAGCTACAACATACAATATTTTAAAGGAATTAATATTCTGTCTGTTGGAAACAGATTTGTCACAGGGCAATTTTCTTTTTTTTAAATTTTTTTATTAACATATAATGTATTATTTTTTCAGGGGTACAGGTCTGTGATTCATCAGTCTTAAACAATTCACAGTGCTCTTCATATTACATACCCTCCCCAATGTCCATCACCCAGCCAACTCAACCTTCCCACCCCCCTCCCCTCCAGCAACCCTCAGTTTGTTTCCTGAGATTAAGAGTCTCTTAGGGTTTGTCTCACTCTCTGGTTTCGTCTTGTTTCATTTTTCCCTCCCTTCCCCTATGATCCTCTGTCTTGTTTCTCAAATTCCTCGTATCAGTGAGATCATATGATACTTGTCTTTCCCTGATTGACTTATTTTGCTTAGCATAATACCCTCTAGTTTCATCCACATCATTGCAAATGGCAAGATTTCATTTTTTTGATGGTTGCATAATATTCCATTGTATATATACACCACATCTTCTTTATCCATTCATCTGTTGATGGACATCTAGACTCTTTCCATAGTTTGGTTATTTTGGACATTGCTGCTATAAACATTGGGATGCACGTGCCCCTTTGGATCACTACATTTGTATCTTTGGGTTAAATACCCAATAATGCAATTGCTGGGTTGTAGGGTAGCTCTATTTTCAGCTTTTTGAGGAACCTCCATACTGCTTTCCAGAGTGGCTGCATCAGCTTGCATTCCCACCAACAGTGTAGGAGGGTTCCCCTTTCTCTGCATCCTCACCAACATCTGTCATTTCCTGACTTGTTAATTTTAGCCATTCTGACTGGTGTGAGGTGGTATCTCACTGAGGTTTTGATTTGGATTTCCCTGATGCTGAGTGATGTTGAGCACTTTTTCATGTGTCTGTTGGTCATTTGGATGTCTTCTTTGCAGAAATGTCTGTTCATGTCTCCTGACAGGGCAATTTTCAAAAAAAAAGAAGGCCAGAAAAAGAAAAGTTGATCAGTATATAATAAGGGAATTTTCCAATTTATCTGTTTATAATGATCCTTTCTTATATTTTGTGAAAAAATAAGTGCACTGAGTAATGATCACATTAGCTATTTTTCTCTCTGGAAATACTATGAGATGGCTAGTGCTCCTCATTCAGGACACTTTGGTTTCAGATGAGCTACATCATGTGTGGCTGCTCTCTACTTGCTCCTTCCACTTCACTCACACTGAGTTCCCTGCTGTTCCTGGACCATCCAAGCTCCCTCCTGCCTTAGGGTCTTTGTACTTGCTGCTGCCAATGCTCAGAAAGCTCCCTCACTTCCCTCAGGTCTTTGCTTAAGTGTTACCATACAATAGTCTCCCCACACCCCTTGGACACTGTTCCCAACTTGTTTTACTCTTCATAGTCCTGATCAGTACTCAAGTATTTCTATTTATTTGTTTGTTAGCTTGTTTATTCATTTACCTGTCTACCTAGCACATACACTACACAAGAGTGAATTTGTTTTATCGACAACTTTATCCCCAAACAAAAATTATACCCTAGTTCATACTAATTTCTCAATAAACATTTGCTAAATTAATGAATAAATAAATTAATTAAGCTTTGAGTCCAGAAGTCAATATATTTGAACTACTGATAATTATAGTTGATTACCCATTATGTAATTCTTTAAAAAAGAATTTGAGAGCATTTTAGGAGATGTGGCTGTTTTCTTTATATAGTCTCTCACTCACTGTTTGCATTTCCCGCTTTCATACAAATAAATTTTGGAAGCCACACTATCACGTGAATCATATCAAGCCATCTTAATTCTTTTCTTCTAGGAATTTCTCATTAAATGAAAAATAACACATGAAAGACATTTTATTTAGCAAATTGTAAAAACACAAAATATGAGACTGCACAAAGTTTTCTAAATTATTCAACTTGCAAAAGTCCTTCATAAATAATGATTATTCAATCAACTCCAGTGACTAAACATCCATAGAAAATGTAAACATGACAACACTTTACCACAATAAACATAACCTACCTCAATATGCTAATATAATATATAATCATTGTGTATTTTATTTGACTTAGAGGTGAGCTCAGTTTTATGATAAACCTATCCAAAGGAATTTTTACCCATATTCTTTTTCTTATCTCTATGATTTTACTTTTTTTTTAAAGATTTGATTTATTTATTTGAGAGAGAGAGAGAGCATGAGGGGGGGAGGGTCAGAGGGAGAAGCAGACTCCCTGCCGAGCAGGAAGCCCGATGCGGGACTCGATCCCGGGACTCCAGGATCATGACCTGAGCCGAAGGCAGTCGCTTAGCCAACTGAGCAACCCAGGTGCCCTGGTTTTACTTTTTTATTTACTTTGTTTTTTTTTTTAATTTTTAAAAAGATTTTATTTATTTATTTATTTATTGAGAGAGCTCAGGGGGAGGGGCAGAGGAAGAGGGAAAGAGAGAATCCCAAGCAGGCTCTTTGATGAGCACAGAGCTCATCCCGAAATCATGACCAGAGCTGAAACCAAGAGTCAGACGCTTAACGTACTGAGCCGTCCAGGTGTGCTCATCTCCATGATTTTAAAAGCATTCAGCTTCTCAAGACTTGCAAACCTGTGCTTGAATGTCCTAAGACATTGCTGACATTGGTGGGGTCTGTGTGATGCAACACAAAGATCTTCTCTGAAGTCTATGAAGATGGTTTCTATTCTGGAGCCATATTTTAATAATGACTTTAAATTTGAAAATGATTTTAGATTTTCAATATTTGTTAAGATATTATAACAAGTCCCACCTACCTCCCACCCAATTTCCCCTAGTGTTAACATCTTACTTTATCATAATACACTAGTCAAAACGAAGAGACCAGTATTGATACATTACTATTCTCTAAACTTGAAGAATTCGTGCAGATTATTATTTTTCAGCTAATGTCGTTTTGTTCTTACAGGGTCTGATCCAGTATCCAAACCTACATATACTGTCCTATCTCCTTAGTCTCCTCTGATCTGTGAGAGTGTCAGTCTTTCCTGGATTTTAACTACCTTAATAGCTCTGAGGAGTATTGCTTTGGCATTTTCTAGAAGGTCTTTCAATTTAGGTTTGTCTACTTTTTCTGGTCATGGTTACAGGGGTTGTAGGTTTTCAGAAAAATAACAAATTCATATCTGATCAGGGGACACATTACCAACATGACTTGTCACTGGGGGTCTTAACCTTAATCACCTAAAGAAGGTATGTTTGCCAGGGGCTTCAGTGTAATGTTACCTTTTTCCCCTGCATGCTGTACACTTTAGAAACATCACACTAAGTTCAGGACACACTCATGGTGGAAGGGACTACACTCTACCTCCTGGGGAAGTCTGAATATATTATTTAGAATTTTTCTATAAGGAAGATTTGTTTGCTTACTTATTTATTTATTAATTACTTCTATCAACACCAACTTACATATATCTGCTTTATACTTTGGGGTACAATGTAGTCCTATGTTATTTACTTTCTTGTTCAAGTTGTTCTGTCTTTGGCCATTGGGAGCACTTTCAGTTTTACTCTTGTTTCCTTTTGATATACCCAACCCTCTTGTTTTTCTCCTCCTTACTTTCTGGAACTACAAGACACTCCAGGTTCCTCTTGTGCTATTCCTGTCCTAACCCGGTAATCAGTTCTTTCTCCAAAGAGCCCATCTCACTTCTCAGTTGTAACTCAAATGAACCCAAATCCTCCAGCCTTCTTTCCTTTAACTGGTAGATTAAATAGCAACTAGCTAGCTACAAGAGGCTGAGTACCTTCCTAAATGGTTCTGCGGTGTCTCTGAGTAGGGATTGTGTGTGTTTAAGTTTTCCTTTTGTCTCTCAGTTCCTGTTCCAAATCCCTTCCTTTGTCTTACTTGTCCATCACTTCAAGCACCACACCACCTCCTGTGCCTCTTCTTTTCCTGTCTCTACACTGCTTTTCCCCAAGGTGACCTAAACCACTCCTTCTCCATTCTTCCAAAGAACCAGTTACACAATAATCTTGTACTCAGACAAAATGGAGGGGAAGTGAAGCCCAGAACAATGAATTGCTGCAAAGTAGGCATTCGATATAACTGATGCTCAAGTTCATGAAGCATCATCTACTGCCAAAACATCTTTTTACCAATCATCTCCTGAAACCGTGGCTTCCCATCATGTTGTTAGGCTCTGTCTATCTCTCTTCTCAAAGTTGAAAGTCTCAAAGCCTTATCTCTCTAGCTGCTCTGGGAAAAGAAAACATACATTTACTCCATCATGCAGGTTGGGAAAATACTTAGAAATGATGTAAAGCAAAGAATAATCATGGACTAGATTGTAGAGTATACATTTAATGAGATTTGTTCTTCCACCATCTAGCTATAACCATTCAAAGTCACCCACCAACTTGCTATCACTATGGCCTATTTCCAGTTCTTAGTCTTGATATTGCTTAACCTACTAGCAGCTCAGACACATCCATTTCCTCTTGATGCATTTCTCATCACTTGGTTTCTAGAACACCACTCACCTCTAAAACACCACTCACTGGCTACTCATCTCTCTGACCTTTTATTGAGAAAGTTCCAGGTCTTAGAAGCTCAGATTCAGTTACTAATTGTGTGGCAGTATCCTGGCTTTCCAGGATATGTTTTTCCATTATTTTTTCCAAAAGTATTGAGATTTCAGCTTAATCCACTGTCTTTTAGAAAGAGATTAAATTTTGAAGTTGATTTTGCAGGTTGTTTTTGTGGACTTATGACTAAATCCTTGCCAATGGAATGTACTCAGAAGTCATGCAGATAGTGACTATATTACTTTCTTGAAGAGATATTATTTTTCTTTCAACTCATCTCTTCCTCCTTTCCTCCAGATAGAGGAGTTATGATGAGGACAAACTCAACACTCAACACTCTAGGAGATAATAGAGAGAGGTTAGGTGGACTGAACCTGGCCCTGAATGACCAAGACACACCAGCCGTCCAGATAGTTCATTTTCACGTTGCTACATTAGCTTCCATTATTTGAGAACAAATTGCTATGGTATTTAAGCCACTGTATTTTGGCTTTCTCTGTTACAGCAGTTTAACCTAATTTCTAATTATGGTGGATTAACTATGGGCACAAATTCTTTGCAGCTATTTCCCTCAAGAGGTGGAGTCTTTCTTCATGCTTGCATTGGGGCCAACCCTTTGACACCATTGATTAGTATAATGTGGTAGAGAAAATGTGTAAGTTAGGAGTCTAAATTTCAAGAAACTGTTCAGTTTTACTTTCATACTTAAAATATGTAATAAAGCTTGTCCATCCTCTGGAGGATGAAAGAGCATGTGGAGAAGAGGTGGACAGTAACCAGAATCCACAGTTAGAAATATGAGTTAGAAACATGAACCTTTCAGCCCAGCTGACCTGGCAGAAGGTATGCAACTTCATGAGTGGGCCCATAGGAAAGCACTAAAGGAACTACCCCACCAACCACAGAATTATGAGAAATAATAAACTGTTGTTTTAAGCATTGTGATAGTTTGCTACACAACAATAGATAACTGATTAACTATACAGCTTTTATAATCTCTCTAATTGATCTACGGGCTGAACAGAATTTTCAGCTTCTTAGTGGCTTTCCTGAAAGCATTATTCACCTCTTTATTCCTTAGACTATAGACAATAGGGTTCAACGTGGGGACTATTATTGTATAGAACATAGATGCCATTTGGTCATTGTCCATAGAATGACTAGAACTGGGTTGTAAGTACATAAACATGACAGTCCCATAGAAGATGGTTACAGCAGTGAGCTGTGAGGCACAGGTGGAGAAAGCTTTCTTCCTTCCCTCAGCTGAGCACATCCTCAGGATGGCAATGAAGATGAACAGATAGGAGGTCAAGGTAACTATAAGGGCAAAACAGACATTGAAAGCTGCTAAGGTAAAGAGCACAATCTTATTTATATAGATATCAAGGCAGGAAAGAGCCAAAATTGGGGGGATATCACAGAAAAAGTGATGGGCCACATTGGAATGGCAGAAAGAGAGGCAAAATGTGAATCCAGTATAGATGACAGAGTCAACAAAGCCCCAGACATAGCAGCTTACTGCCATTTGAGCACACAAGCTTGTAGTCACAGTGGTGATATAATGTAAGGGCTTACGTACTGCTGCATGCCGATCATAAGCCATGGCAGCTAACAGGAAACAGTCTACACTGGCAAAAGCCACAAAGAAGAACATCTGAGCAACACATCCGCCATAGGAAATGACTTTATCCCCTGTGAGAAACCCAGCCATCACACTGGGGGTAACAGCTGAGGAGTAAGCACAGTCCTCCAGAGAGAGGTTACTGAGGAAAATATACATGGGAGTGTGGAGACGAGCGTCCAACAGAATCAACATGATCATCCCAAGATTTCCAATGAGGGTAGTGAGATAAATGAAAATGAACATTATGAAGAGAGGGATTTGCAGTTCTGGGCTGTCAGTCAGTCCCAAGAGCCTAAACTCATTCACCTTGGTGCTGTTCTCCATAGATACTATTTTGAAATTATGGTTCACCAGAAGGCAAAATGGATAAATTACTTATGCATGGAAAATGACTCAGAGCTCACCCAAGTCACCCAAATGACATGAGTGCACCATGACACCATTACCAGTACAGGGTTCCCAGTAACCCAGAGACTGGCATCTTCTGACCTCCATCTTTCAATGTGTAAGGGTACATACATACTTGTCAGTTCCTGACCCCACTGAGATATTCCAAATTACCACTCAGTTATCTTCAAACTGGCTATTGCTTATTTTCATGGAGGTTGAAGGTTTCTGTGATCTTCATTTTATTGCCTCGGAAAAGCAACATAAATGTTCCTGAGCTTTAATTTCTTCATCTGAAAAAACTAAGTGGGCATTGTGTTTCCTACTTTTACTATATTACAAGATTCTTAGAGGAATTTTAAAAGGCACTTTGAAAACAACACAAGTATTTCCAGAGGCGGCATATTGTTCTAGTGAAGAACATGGTCTCTGGGTGACCTATCTGCATTCAAATCCTGGCATTTCCACTTGCTAGCTGGTAATCCTGGGCAAGTCACAGCCTTTCTGTGTGTCGGTTTAAAACAGAGGTGATATTGAGGAGGGCACGTTCTGCATGGAGCACTGGGTGTTATGAACAAACAATGAATCATGGAACACTGCACCAAAAACTAATGATGTAATATATGGTGATTAACATAACAATAAAAAATAAAAAAAAATAAAACAGAGGTGATAATAATAGTACTTCACAAGGCTGTTTGGAGAATTTAATGAGTTGATATATTTGAATCACCCAAAATACTGCCTAATAGTGTGTAATAAATCATAAGTTGTATTATTATTAAATAAATATTATTATTATTAATAGTATGTATATAAGGCTGTTGAAAAAAATAACAAAAGAAACCAACACAATTATTGGAACCATACTACTAAAGAAACTTATGTGGGTGAGTGACCTCATAACTTAAATTCAAATCTGTTTAAACAAACATACTGTTTTTAAAAATATTAACAACAAAAAATTGGGGGCCAAACATCAGGAATGATAACAGGTACAAATGTTGAGATACTATCTTTCATGGCATGACTACTGCAAAAGGAATCTCTTGAAGGTTATACCAATTATTTCAGCCAACTGTATAATCTCATCATAAAATAGCCTCCACAATTCTCAGAATCCAGGTTACATATCTGGCTAACCCTGATAAAGTCTTCCACAAAGAATCTCTTAATGCCAGAATTATTCAGCCCTGGCTCTTTCCCTCACACTCCACATGTAGTCCATGAGCACATCTTGTTATCTCTACCTTCAAAATATAGCCTGAATTCATGTCCTTGTCACCACCTCCTGTGTACCTGCTCTAAGCCATGGCATCACTTAGGCCATGTGTGGTAAGAACTGAGTCCTGCAGTGGGTCACTGGAAAAGGTAAGAAGAGAAAATCAGAGGTGAGATGCAGATATGGGAGCTGAAAGATGGTGGGAGCCAAGGAGTAGATATTAACGATGCCAAAGTTTTGTCTTTTCAAGTAGATAATAAATGTGTCCCATAGGCCATGTCTTTTTAAAGCTAACAACAATAAGATCAATAGAGCTCCTGGGTGGCTCAGTTGGTTGAGTGTCAGACTCTTGGTTTTGGCTCAGGTCATGATCTCAGGTTCGTGATCTCAGGATCATGCTCTCGGGGTCATGAGATCAAGCCCTGCACCAGGCTCCACGCTCAGCATGGACTCTGCTTGAGATTCTCTCTTCCTCTCCCTCTGCTCCTCCTCCCCCACTGCTCACATGTGCTCTCTCTCACTCTCTCTCAAAATAAATAAATAGATCTTAAAAAAACAACAATAATATCAACAATAATGGGTAGCCAGGCACTACTGTTACTTATTCACAGAAGTCTAAAACCTTTGATCCAGGGCCTCTACAAAGCCTCTGTTAAGTTGCACATGAGACTAGCTTTAATAACACAGTACCAGGTACTTCAGAATGTGCTTCATTAACAGGCTTAATAAACAGCTCATTCAGAGATTCATTCATTCATTCATGTATTCATTTATTCATCTTTTCACTCATTACCTCCACAAAGATGTACTGAGTCCTTACCAGTTTCTAAGTGCTCTCTTAAGTGCAGGGATGTTAAATGATGAGAAAAATACCATCTCTATTATTTGAGAAAAATCACCATTTTCCTAATCAATAAAGGTTGCTCTAACATCTGGACTCCAGCCAAGCAGTCTGGAAGCGTAAGAATATTAAACTCTGAAAAATCGGTGTTGGGAAGGTGTTGGGAAGGTGTTGCCCTTGTAACTTCACATAGCACATCTTCAAATACCACAATCTAACAGACCAGAGAACTGAGCTAAACATTTACCTTGCCCTTCAAGGAAGGTGACACAACTTCACTTATGATCTTCAAATTGCTAGTGCCACTCAAAGAGAAAGAAAATGTCCCATTGATCTCCTTGCTTAATGTCTGGTCACAAAGATTGAGGTTCTCTAGAGGCAGGGAGATATAAAGAAAAGGTAGTTACTAGATGGGGATTATAAAATATTCTCCAACCTGTCACACAGAGATGCTGCCATGTGGAAAAACAGAAGAAAGTCTCTGAATGGACTCTACAGTGCTGAGCCACTCCAAAAAAGAATCATCATACCCACCAGGGACAAAATTTCGGCCTGGGATTTTGTCCCTGCTCATTTCACAGGCTCAGAGTAATATGTCTGTGAAATAAGGCCACTTAGTGAAATAGACAACATTTTACATGAAGATTCACAAAAAGAACACCAAAGAGCCTATGGCACACAGACTGGTCCCTCCAAAGTGATGTCAAATAGAGTCATGTTGGGATGTTAGGAGCTAATGATGGGGAAACAGAGGGATTTATACATACATGAGATTCTCAGTGGAATAGGTACCCAAGAGAGCAACCATAGCCTCTGAGTCCATTCACGTAGAGAAGAAGCAATTAGAGACCCAGCTTAGTTTGTTAAGGCATAACATTGATGTATTTACATGACTTGGGATTATTTCTTCTTGACAGTGCAGATATCTTCAGAAAAGATTCAGCATTAAATTTCCCAGTGGCAATCAGACAGAATCATGAGAGAGGTCATGAAAACCAGGCTGGAGCATTATGGAAGTTGTGTTGTCCCACAGCCACATGACCTCCAAAAATTAATGTGAAGAAGGTTACAGGTTATATAACCCCTCTACACTTCAGCTCCCTCATTTGTAAAATGAAGACAATGATAGTGCCTACTTCATACAGTTGTTATGAGAAGCATATAAATTAACATTTATATGCTTTTAAAACAAAGCCAGGTACACAGTAAACTCTCACCAAACATTGTAAAAAATAATTGCAAAGTCTTACTTTTTTGTGAGAGAGCCTCCATTCATTTCTGAAAGTGCCCATTGTCTCTAAAAGAAATAATTTACCCCCTAGCGGCCTTAGAAGTCACCATGACTCAATTCCACAGACCCTACCATGGTGGGGTTGAGGTGTGTGTTAATGATTAGCAAACTGAGAAGTAAGAATTCAAGTGAGAAAAGAAGAATTCAAATACGAGCTGCTTAAGTTGACAAAGCAGGGAAGCAAGAATTCATCTATAGCATATTCAGTTTGCCCACTGACTTCCAGACTAAGCTGAACAACCCAGGGACTCAACAAAGAAATTCCAGGTATATGTCTTTGTAGAAACTATAACATGGCCACCAGGAGCTGAGATACGACATTTTTCTGGATGCCCTTTACCCAAACTCTTCCTACTTTTGATAATTGCCCAATATATGAAACGTGGTAGGAAACTACAGCACTGGGTTCACAAGTAGGAAACTGTACAACACTGTGTTCACAAGTTCACAAGAGAAGACTCCAGAGGGTGGCATGTGTGCAGATCCTGGTTCTGTCCAAACTGTCCTGGAATGTGGGGGAGCTAATTAATGTCTCTAAGCCTCAGTTCCTCTTAAGTAAAATGGGAATTGCAATAGTACTTATTTGTGAAGTTGCTGTGAAGATTAAATTAATTAAGACGTGTAAGCACTAAGAACATGGTCAATGTACTAGGAAGGGGTGTATTTGAGAGCAGTAATTATTATTATTATTATTATTATGCTTACCATGCTCACAGCTCAGCAAGCATCAGAAGAACTTATCTCAGCCAAAGGAATGCAATTAATGCCATACAGAAGTTAGGATAGTTAGAATTTTTTGCAATAGGTGTTATGGCATATGACATTAGCAAGGGTCCAACAGTTGTGGTAGTGGCAGCCGTCAATAGTAGCGTCCAAGGCAGAAATGGTGGATGTGCCAGAGGAATTGTCTTAACAAAACTCTTTCAAGGGCTTTGTCTTGCCTGTGGTTCCTGCCTTCTGGCTTTCTTTGTTTAACACCGATTTTCTTAGCCTAAATTATCACATATTCCCTTTGGTTTTGTGAGCACCCCTTTAATCTTCTAATAAATTTCTTTTCTGCTTAAGTTAGCCAGAGTTGATTTCTGTTGTGTACATCAAGATCACCTCTCTCCCCCACATTATCACCCACACCTATGTGATAGGCAGGGATGGCAACAGTGGAGGGAGCCTAACCAGGAAAACAGATTGCCACTACCACTTTTGCTCAAAGTCCTGAGTTGTCTTGTCTCACCGTTTAATTCCCAAATGGGCATGACTAGACTCCTTGACACAACATGCCAAACATCAAGAATCTTAAGTTACAGATTTTATATCTTAAATATGAGAATGGCTGACATGCTTTTTTGTCCCTCCTTACTCACACCTTGGCCTGATTACTCATCAGTGTTGTATCAACTTTGTTCTAGCAGGGGAATATTCCAACTCAGTTAGCTGGGAAAGAAAATTAAAAAAAGAAAAGTGAAGGAAGAGCTATTTGGATCAGTTTCTCAGGTTTCCAAATCCAGCAAAATGTAAATACAATTTATAACAGTTTCTTTTACTAAGCAAATGACAAACAAAACAAAACAAACAAACAAGCCAAAGCATAGAGAGTACCCGAATCCTAACACCAGATAAGATAAATGCCTTACCACTAAGGAAAACTACAAGCAAACATTTCTCGTGAACATCGATACAAAAATCCTTAGCAAAATATTACCAAACCAAATGCAGCAGTGTATAAAAAGAACTATACACAATGACTAAGTGGAAATTATTCCAGGTATGCAAGGCTGAGCCAACATTTGAAAATCAGTGAATGTAATTGACCTTATCAATATGCTAATAAAGAAAATTAAACGTGATCATATCATTTGCTGCCGAAAAAACAGTTGACAAATCCAATATTGATTCGTGATAAAAACTGTCGTTGAGCTAGCACTAGAGGAAAAGAAGTCACACAGGAAGTGGGGGAGGTTGGAAAGAACAAAATTAAAGTCAGAAATATTTAGCTTATTACAGGTATAGATGGGCAGATACAGAAGTAAGCATAAATGTGTGTGTATGTATATTTCCTAGTTTTGTCTTCTAAGATCACCTGGAAATGACAGCCAAGTAGCAATGAGCCTACCCAGCTCCTAGATCTTATTTTCTAAATAGTATTCTCCAATAGATGGGAGCAGGGCTCTCTGGAGAAATAACTGATTCCAGGCCTGGAGAGGGTCAACGCAAGATGAGTCTGAGCATCTCATAATGCTCCAACACAAAGAATTGTTCAAAACAGATGGGGGCGTGTCAAAAGGGTTATACCCCAAAGTATACAATAAATGTGGGATCCCATACTGATATAAATAAATGACTGAAGAAATAAGTAAATGGTGAAAATAGACAGAATTCTAAATCATTTATTTATATGTCCCCCTCTACTCCCAGAGGTGGACCTTAGTCCCCCACTGCCTGGAGTCTAAGGTAGTCTTAGTGAGTTACTTACAAAAAATAGAATATAGAATATAAAGAAGGGAAAACATTGCCTCACACTGGACAACCTGGCCAAGCCTTCTTGGCCACGTGATCAAAGGTAATATCGCAGTACCAAGTCGTGTTGTGAACGTGTACCGCCGATACAACACGATGAAAAGGGAACTTCTTGTTCCTGACAGAAAATCCATATCCCTTATTTAACCATGACCCCCCAAAAAACCAAATAACTGCAAATTGAAAGCTATTCTACAAAATATCTGACTAGTACCTCTCAAAACTGTCCAAGTCATGAGAGACAAGGAAAGACTGAGACACTGTTATAGGAAACCAAGGAGCCATAACAACTCAATTCAGTGTTGTTCCTGAATTGTAGCCTGCAAGAGAAAAGGACATTCCTGGAAAAAAAGGATAAAATCCGAGTAAAATCTTAAGTTTAGAGAACAGTAATGCTGAGATTAGCTTCTTCGTTTTGACAAACATACCATGTTAAAGTAACACATTAGAAATAGGGGAAAGTAGGGCAGGGGTATGTGGGAAGTGACAGTAATATCTTTGTAAGTTTTTGAAAATTTAGAACATTCTAGAATTTAAAAAATATTTAAAGTGATAATAATGGTTCCAGGAGGAGAAACATCACCATTTCTATAGACTTTAGAGCCAGAAGGGAATGCATGCTAGTGTCCCACTAGCGTATGATACTAGTGAGATAAACTGGTGGGACAAAAAAGCATGTCAGCCATTCCTATATTTAAGATATAAAATCTGTAACTTAAGGTTCTTGATGTTTGGCATGTCGTGTCAAGGAGTCTAGTCATGCCCATTTGGGAATATCAGTTTATCTCATGCTAGTATCTACATGACTGCCTTAAGGCATTCAAGCACAGTGTTATAAATCTTGAGATGTTGAATACTTCTAATCAGATAGAGATAGAAAGAGAAGACACAGATGCAAATATCCTTGGGTAGCTTTATTATAGCTAACAGGAGAACCAAAATCAAATGATAATTATTGTATCTCACACTAGGATACTGAATGCAGGTTATGTTTACATTCAATATTAGGTCTTTTCATAATTTACTAAATAGGATTTGTTTGATTGTGTGACTTGCCACTTAATGAGACATTCCTAAGGGAAAAATAAGAGATGGTTTCAGATGACACACTGAATGGCAAGGTGGGTTCCAAAAGATCCTTGCATCTAAAATTGGGAGTCCAAGCACTGAGATTGTAGATAAAAATATTCCACAAAGGAGAAAAGCAGCCATGTCTCTTGAAATGTTCTAAATTATATTTAGAAGGATTATTTAATAGTGGTGTGACAGAATTATCAGTGGTTCAAAGATCCAACATATTGACATAGTGTACTCATGACAGAGTTACTTCGTTCATTCCACAAAAGAATCTTGAGCCAGACACTCTACTAGGTACTGGGAAGAGAGTTGTGAACACAGAAGATCAAACTGCAGCTCTCGGGGAGTTTATATTCTAGTTAGCAGATATAGATGAACAGGTGAACAGATAAAATAAGTCAGTGTTAATAAGAACTATGAAAAATAGAGCAGGCTGAGGTGAGGAGGCCCATGAAGAACAAAGTGAACATTTTATAAGGGGAGTCATACCTATAGGACAGGTAACATTTAGGGAGAGTCCTGAAGGAAGCAAGGGAACATTCTAAGCAGAGGGAATAGCAGGTACAAAGGTCCTGAGGTAGGAGCATGCTTGGAATTGTGAAGGAATAACAAGGAAGTCAGTGTGAACGATGTGGAGTCTGTGACTGGGAGAGTGATAACAGATGGTGCAGATCAACTAGGGTAAAAGTGAATGAGGACAATAACCATTTCAAAGCATTTACAGACAGAAAAAAAGTATATTTGTTATTCTTAGTGCATTATTTTTACTCAACGTGAGGAGTTGGTAGTCATGTACACATAAGGTGGAAAGGCCGGTATTATCTCTTTTGTTTTCTTCTACTCTGGTCTTTTATCTTTTTGAAAATTATTATGTGAACCTGCTGTTTCTACATAATGGCTCAGTCAAGATGGAATTCATTTAAGTGCTATACTTATGTAGCTTTCCATAAAACGTATTGACTTAAACACATGCCTTCATTAAAAAAATACTAGAGTACTTTTTTCTGCATTTGGGACTCTTAGAACAGTTTTTCAAATAAATAAATAATTATGATTTGACATAAGTTTATATTCTGATGCCTCAACTGATTTGTTATGTTTTTTCATCAAACATTAGCCACACTATACTTACTTCTTTGACAAATTTCCTATTCCTACCTGTATGTGTATAGATGGAACTCTGCATTACTTTTTATTCACAGGCTTGTGTGCACCCCCATTCTCATGTACTCATGTAGGTTTATATTGAATGTGGTAGAGCAAATGCATGTCCTATCCATTTTAATTATGTTTAGAAGCTGGATGGGGATTAATTTGTGGAATTGTGTTGTAGACATTTGACAGTATTTCTCATCATACATCCATCTACTTCTTGCCAACAGCCTCCAGACTGTCTTATGGGAATCTCTTTATATTAGCTGGTGTAAATAATACGAGCTGTTATTCAAGGAAACTCCCAAATCACAGTGGCTTAACCATAGAGACTTCACTTGCTCATATACTGTTCAGTTAGTTGTTCTATGTGACCTGGATTCTCTATCCAATAGGTGACAGTGGAAGAGAGAATAAGCAAAGGATCACCTGGAAGGTTTCACAGGCCAGACTCGGAAGTGGCACAGGTAACTTATACTCACTTTCACTGACAAGGATACAATGACATGACCTCCACTAATTGCATGCAGGCTGAGAAATTAAGTGTAGCTATGTGCTTAAGAGGAAAAAGAAAATAGTTTGGCACAAAAAGAACAAGTGTCTTCTACTGTAATATTTATGTTCATCAAATATCCATTTTATTCCCCCTGTTCCCACAGACCATATTATCTGCTTCCAGTAGGGAGACAACCTAAATCCCAACTAATCACTATAGAGGCTCAATACCCAGGACACTAAAGGGGTTCAATGGTTCTCTCCATTCAGTCCAAACGTGGCTCCTCATGGTCTAGGAACTTACAAACTAAACAAACAAATAAAAACCAAACAGCTTATCTCACATCTTACTCAATATATTACATACAAACAGGATGAATATAAGTGAAAAAAAAAAGTTCCCTATTATGAAAGTAAAGAACAGAGATATAATGGTCGCTTTTGAAATCTTGCTGAGTCAGCCTTATGAAACAGCCCCCTCCCGCAACCTTGACAGTGGAGATATTTCTTTATGAGATCCTGTTTTTCTCTCTAGGAGAATTCTACTTTCCATTATTTTTCCTGGGCCCTAGTCTAGTTGGATTTTTCCCCCCCTTACCCATTATTCTTTAAGATCATTTCTGAAGGGTATCAAAGACAAAATCTGAGACAAAATTAACAGGCTGGTTTTGTTTTGTTTTGTTTTGCCTTGTTGTATTTTGTGTCAGCAAGGGAAGCCATCTGCTATTACTTGAGTTTTAGCAGGGGTTATAAAAATGTTATAAAGGAGAGTAAGTTTTATAGATTAAAAAGAAGAAATACTGAGAGATGTATAAAATTGACGAACATGTTACGAAGATGGGATTTTTGGAAAAGGAGACTTTCTAATTGGTTTTCAGGTAACTTTGATGGGCCTTAGTTTGTTGCAGGGTTCAAGTGAACAGTTCTGGGGCATTTCAAAACAGAAAGAACTGTCCGGTGCTAAAGACCTTGGGTATTAGAGTCTGGCCATGTCCCAGAACAAGTGGGAGATATATTGAGTGCTGTTGTGCAATGTTTTTATGTGAAGCTGATGGCCACATCAGGCAGTTTAAGTGCATGTGGGGGATTATGAGCTCTTTGAGGAATATTCAGTTTTTACAGCTTACTTCTGCACACGCAATTTTAAATTTCTAGAGTTGTTTTAATGCTCAGTCAAGGCTCATAGCTTTCTTGCCAATGCAATTCCCTCAATAACGTGAAGTTGTGTTTTCAATTTGTATTACTAGGTCCAATATTGGTCATCATATCCAAAATTTTTTCTTTATTTTTTTAAAGATTTTATTTATTTATTTGAGAGAGGGAGGAGAGCACGAGTAGGGGGAGGGGCAGAGGGAGAAGGAGAAGCAGACTCCCTGCTGAGCAAGGAGCCCAGTGTGGGGCTTGGGTTCCCAGGACCCTGGGATCATGACCTGAGCCGAAGGCAGGCACAACTGACTGAGCCACCCAGGCACCCACCAAGTTTTTTCTTATATGTAACTACTTCACCTTCTTTGTCTCCTTACCCCCATGACTTTTTCTTTCACTTATATGCTGCTTGTAGAACATCACCCAAAATAATGACATAAAACAATAACCACTTTTATTTCCTTATGGGGTATCGTGGATAGGATACTGGAACAGAAAAAAGACATCAAAAGAAAAATTAGTGAAATCCAAGTAAGTATGGGATTCAGTTAATAGCAATGTATGAATGTTGGATTCTTTGTATGGACATATGTACCAAGGTAATATAGATGATAACATCAGAGTAAACTGGGTAAGGGATATATGGGAACTCTTATACTGTCTTTGCACATTTTCTGTAAGCCTAAAACTATTCCAAAAGTTTTTATTAAACTTAGTTTCTTTTTTTTATAGATTTTATTTATTTATTTGAGAGAGAGAATGAGATAGAGAGAGAGCACGAGAGGGAAGAGGGTCAGAGGGAGAAGCAGACTCCCTGCTGAGCAGGGAGCCCGATGCGGGACTCGATCCCGGGACTCCAGGATCATGACCTGAGCCGAAGGCAGTCGCTTAACCAACTGAGCCACCCAGGCGCCCTAAACTTAGTTTCTTAAATGATTCCAGCAGAAGATACATCACCATCATCATAGATCTAGAGCCAAAAGAGAACGTTTATATTATAACACACTGCCCATGCTAGTGTCAGCATGACCATCCTAGCATATTCAAACACAGTCTTTTTATTTTTAGAGCAAGGAATGGGGGAGGGGCAGAGAGAGAGGGAGAAAGAGAATCTCAAGCAGGCTCTACGCCCAGTCTGACACTGGGCTTGATCTCATGACCTTGAGATCATGACCTGAGCAGAAACCAAGAGTCAGCCACTTAACTGACTGAACCACCCAGGTGCCCCAAGCACAGTCTTTCATATACTGTGAGTATGAGTGCCTCCAAGTGTGTAGATGCAGAAAAGGAAACAGTGCAAATTCCTATAGGGAGCTTCATTATAGAATTGATCTCTCCTGAGGATCAAAATTAAACACATGATCACTTTAATGCTAGGATATTGAATGTGGATTGTATTTACTATTGACAAATACTATTGCATTCCCATTCTCTATGGATATTTAAAAGGCGAAAGATTTATGTGATCTGAAGAGAAATCAGAGTATCTCTCTATGGATATTTAGAATCACTGGAATTAACTGCATAACCAGTGTGTATAAAGTGATTTTCTGAACTGAATGAGATATTAAACTTTAAAATAGTTTTATACTTTATATCTTTTCATGATTTACTAAATAGAATCTATTTGATGTGTTACTTACTAGTCAATGAGATGTCATTCCTAAGGAATGATAATGTAGTTTCCAGAAAATTATTGCATCCATAAATGGGGATTAAAAGCATTGAGTGAGAATGTAGATAAAAATATTTCAGCAAAAAGGAACACTGGTCATGAATCTTGAAATGTTCTATAATTTTATGTCTGATGAATTTAAAATTTTTTTTATTTTAAATTTTTTATTTTATGAATGATGAATTTTATGAATTTATTTTATGAATGATGAATTATAAATATTCATGATCCAAATAGCCAATGTATTGATATGATTAAACTAAAAGCTTCATTTATTAATTCATTCATTTCACAAAGAGTTACTGAAATTTCCTATGAACCAGAGATTCATTTAGCTATGGAGGGTAGAGTTATGAGCAAAGCAGACAAAGCTACTGTTCACATGGAGTTTATGTGTTAACTGGAAATACATATGATAAATGCTATTTTGTTTGTGTCTATGGAATTCTTGGAGCTAGGCTCTAAGTACATGAAGATGAAGATGATTGTCCCATAGAAGATGGTCACTGTAGTGAGGTGGGAAGCACAGGTGGACAAAACCTTTTGATGCCCCTGAGCTGAGTGCATCTTCAAGATGGTGATAAATATAAACAGGTAGGAAATAAAGATAACCACAAAGGCAAAAAAAAAAAAAAAATGGAAGCCAGTCATATAGATAAGAACCAACTTACTGATGTACTTATCAGAGCAAGACAGAGCTGTGACTGCTAGAATATCAGATAAAGTGCTGAACCACATTGGACATACAGGAAGAGAGACTGAAGGTATCTCCAACATTTATAGAGGCATTCAGAACATCACAGACATCCAGCCTATGGCCAGACAAACACACAAACCTACTGTCATGGTGGAATAATGGTCTCTGATAAGATAAACTCAAAATGGATGAAAGACCTCAGTGTGAGACAGGAATCCATCAAAATCCTAGAGGAGAACATAGGCAGTGACCTCTTTGACATCAGTCACAGCAACTTCTTTCAAGATACATCTCCAAAGACTAGTGAAACAAAAGCAAAAATAAATCTTTGGGACTTCATCAAGATAAAAAGCTTCTGCACAGCAAAGGAAACAGTGAACAAAACAAAGAGGCAACCCACAGAATGGGAGAAGATATTTGCAAATGACACTACAGATAAAGGGCTGGTATCCAAGATCTATAAAGAACTTCTCAAACTCAACACCCAAAAAACAAATAATCAAGTCAAAAAATGGGCAGAAGACATAACAGACACTTCTCCAAAGAGGACACACAAATGGCTAACAGACACATGAAAAAGTGTTCATCATCATCAGCCATCAGTGAAATTCAAATCAAAACCACATTGAGATACCACATTACACGAGTTAGAATGGCAAAAATGGACAGGGCAAGAAACAACAAATGTTGGAGAGGTTGTGGAGAAAGGGAAACCCTCTTACACTGTTGGTGGGAATACAAGGTGGTACAGCCACTTTGGAAAACAGTGTGGAGGTGCCTCAAAAAATTAAAAATAGAGACACCCTATGACCCAGCAATTGCACTCCTGGATATTTACTCCAAAGACAGAGATGTAGTGAAAAGAAGGGCCATATGCACCCCAATGTTCATAGCAGCAATGTCCGCAATAGCCAAACTGTGGAAAGAGCCGAGATGCCCTTCAACAGATGAATAGATAAAGATGTGGTCCATATATACAATGGAATATTACTCAGCCATCAGAAAGGATGAATACCCAACTTTTACATCAACATGGATGGGACTGGAGGAGATTATGCTAAGTGAAATAAGTCAAGCAGAGAAAGTCAATTATCATATGGTTTCACTTATTTGTGGAACATAAAGAATAGCATGGAGGACATTAGGAGAAGGAAGGGGAAAAGGAAGTGGGGGAAATCAGAGGGAGAGATGAACCTTGAGAGACTATGGACTCCAGGAAACAAATTGAAGGTTTTAGAGGGGAGTGGGTTGGGGGAAAGTCTTAGGCCCGTGATGGGTATTAAGGAGGGCATGTACTGCATGGAGCACTGGCTGTTATACGAAAACAATGAATCATGGATCACTACATCAAAACTAATGATGTATTGTATGGTGACTAACATAATATAATAAAATTAAATTAAAAAAAAAAAGAAGTCCTGTCATGACCTTGGGTATGTAACAAAAATCTATCAGAGACAGATTACTGAAGAAAAAGTACCTGGGATTGTAGAGATGGGAGTCCAACAGAATCAACACAATCACCCCCAGATTTCCAACTAGAGTAAAGAGATAGAAGAGGGTGAATGTCATAAAGAGTGAGACCTGCAGTTCTGGAGCATCTGTATGTCCTAGAAGGATGAACTCACTTCTGTGCTGTTCTCCATGGATGTCAGTGGGGAATCACAGGATGCCCTGTAGTGATGAGAAGTAAAGGAACAGAGTGTTAATTGGAAAAGAGAGTAGAATGAAGTTGAACTGTGTAAATTGATTGTTTCAATTATGGCAATAATTTGTTCTTCAAATCTAGAGCACACACAAGACAAAACAACCAGTCATTATGCTCATTTATTTTGTGAGGGAACTTAGGCTCAAAAGGTTGTGTAATCTGTCCAAGCTTACCCAAATATTAACTGGCAGAATCAAGCTGTGTACCCAGGCAGACTAATTCCAGAATCCCATGACAGTAACTGAAATTTGAATTGAATTGAATTAATTCTATTCACATGAAGCCATTGAATCTATCAGAACCATGTTAATGTTAGTTGTGAGGAATACTGACATGATGAAGATACTATTCCTGGATTTGAGACTTGCAGTGGGGTGACAGAAGCATAGAGGTAGAGTGGATGTGGTGGGGGAGCTGCTGCTGCAGACATGGACAACCAGCAAAGGCACTTCTGAAGAGAAGGTAATGCACCAAGTACAAGAGCTCAAGCTCTTGTGCTCAAATGGTACCCTAGCATTTACCGTCTGGGAGACACTCTCCTAACCTAAGTTCTCTGAGCCTCAGTTTTTTCATCTCTAAAAATGGAGATGTAACGTGAAGGGGCAATTGTGAGTTTAAAAATAATGCATGAGAAACAATAATGACAAATCTCATGAGTGTTGGCTCTAATGTTATTAGTGGGATGAAAGGGTGCTCTCTGTCTTGGCTGGGTAAATGTGGGAAGCCATATCCAATCTCTAGGTTACAGATTAGTTTTGAAGTCTGAGAGCCTCACTCTTTGATTTGTCTTTCCCCACACACCATGTCCACTCAGATCTTCTGATCCTCCTGTGTGTCTCATTCTGTCCTACCTCTGACCGTATCATTGGCCACACCAGCCATTGGTTCAGTTTCTTCCTTGGGATCCATATTTTACCTTGGGTTGAAACAGTTTTCTTCTGTTTTGAACTCACTCTTACTCTCATTACTCTGACCCCTTAAGCTGGATGACAAAGAACCAGGGTCAAAATCTCATGTCCCTGGGTTTGACTCTAGCTTTCAGATCTGCCTTCGAGGTGAGCTCCATGCTGTGATTTTTCTCATTTGAACTGAATGAAGCCTATGCCACAGCTTTCCCTCATTGGTAACCACTCTTCTCTACCATCTGAAGAGGCGTCACAACTTCCCCTTTCATACCCAGTTCCTAAAAACATTTGTATGTGCTCACCTTTGACAAATATAAGATTTTTTTTTAGCATATACTAAGTTCTACAACCTCTGATAAGAGCATTCCGAGTGTGGGTGTGTAGTCTTTCTTTATCCTCATGACTTTATAAGGATAACTTATAAATTGACAAGAATAACTTTAAAAGTTATAGTATCCTACAATGTTATAAGATATGGAGTATTAAAAAAAGATATGGAGTATTTAATATCCACATTTTGTGGTTAAAGAATTGAGGATTTGAGAGGTTTGGTGACTTTACAGAGGTCCACTCTACACCTAGCAAGAAATAAACTCAAGATTCATATACAGATCAGAAAGTTCATAAGCCTGTGCTTTTAGCTACTACACTTTCAGCTTTTTTATGTGAGCCAGTAATATGAGTAAGGTTAGAGAGCAAAAAAAGGTTGAAATAGAGTATGGAGATTTATAATCATGAGGATCCTCTTGGAGTCTAAAGAAATATCATTTCACCTTGTTCTACTTAACTTCCCTTCCATAACAGACCCACAATTAGTAAACAGAATGAAATTACTACCTGTTCCATTGAAGCATAATCTATCCTCTATTTCTTGTTATTGCTGTTCATCGTCCTTAGAAAAGCAATATGTTGTTTCCTAATTATCACTAAATTCCTTATTTGTTGAATAATGATGTACATTTGAGCATTTAAGACCAGCTCTGCCTCACTGTTCAGAAAAATACTCACAGCATCCATTACTTTGCTAAAATAATTTACAGCAATTCCTAGAGCATAGATCGTTTACCTCTTTGGTTAGGTTTATTCTGAGGTATCTTATGGTTTTTGGTGCTGTTATAAATGGAATCGTTTCTCTAAATTCTCTTTCTACAGTTGCGTTGTTAGTGTATAAGAAAGCAACTGATTTCTGTGCATTGATTTTGTATCCTGCCACATTACTGAATTGCTGTATGAGTTCTAGTAATTTGGGGGTGGAGTCTTTTGGGTTTTCCACATAAAGTATCATGTCGTCTGCAAAAAGAGAGAGTTTGACTTCTTCTTTGCCAATTTGAATACCTTTTATTTCTTTTTGTTGTCTGATTGCTGTTGCTAGGACTTCTAGTACTATGTTGAACAATAGTGGCAAGAGTGGGCATCCTTGACGTGTTCCTGATCTTAGGGAAAGGCTCTCAGCTTTTCCCCATTGAGGATGACATTTGCTGTGGGTTTTTCATAGATGGATTTTATGAACTTGAGGAATATTCCCTCTATCCCTATACTCCAAAGAGTCTTCATCAGGAAAGGATGCTGTATTTTGTCAAATGCTTTTTCTGCATTAATTGAGAGGACCATATGGTTCTTCTCTCTCCTCTTATTAATGTGGTTCTATCACGGTGATTGATTTGCGAATGTTGAACCACACTTGCATCCTGGGGATAAATCCCACTTGGTCGTGGTGGATGATCCTTTTAATGTATTGTTGGATCCTATTAGCTAGGATTTTGTTGAGGAATTTGGAATCCATATTCAGCAGGGATATCGGTCTGAAATTCTCCTTTTTGATGGGGTCTTTGCCTGGTTTGGGGATTAAGGTAATGCTGACCTCATAGAATGAGTTTGGAAGTTTTCCTTCTGTTTCTATTTTTTGAAACAGCTTCAGTAGAATAGGTATTCTTTCTTCTTTGAATGTTTGGTAGAATTCCCCAGGGAATCCATCAGGCCCTGGACTCTTGTTTTTTGGGAGGTTTTTGATCACTGCTTCAATCTCGTTACTGGTTATTGGCCTATTCAGGTTGTCAATTTCTTCCTGTTTCAGTCTTGGCAGCTTATAGGTTTCCAGGAAGGCCTCCCTTTCATCCAGATTGCTCAGTTTATTGGCATATAGTTGTTGATAATAATTTCTAATAATTGTTTCTATTTCCTTGGTGTTAGTCGTGATCTCTCCCCTTTCATTCATAATTTCATTAATTTGGGTCCTTTCTCTTTTCTTTTGGATAAGTCTGGCCAGTTGTTTATCGATCTTATTAATTCTTTCAAAGAACCAACTTCTAGTTTCGTTGATCTGATCTACTGTGTTTCTGGTTTCTAATTCATTGATTTCTGCTCTGATTTTAATTATTTCTCTTCTAATGCATGGCTTAGTCATCATTTGTTGCTTTTTCTCTAGTTCTTTAAGGTGTAGATTTAGTTGGTGAATTTGGGATTTTTCTATTTTTTTGAGTGAGGCTTGGATGGCTATGTATTTCCCCCTTAGGACCAACTTTGCAGTATCCCATAGGTTTTGGACTGATGTGTTTTCATTCTCATTGATTTCCATGAATTGTTTAAGTTCTTCTTTGATTTCCTGGTTGACCCAAACATTCTTGAGCAGAGTGTTCTTTAGCTCTAGGAACTACAGAACACTCATGAAAGAAATTGAAGAAGACACAAAAAGATGGAAAAATATTCCATGCTCATGGATCGGAAGAATAAACATTGTTAAAATATCTATGCTACCCAGAGCAATCTATACCTTCAATGCCATCCCAATCAAAATTCCAATGATATTTTTCAAAGTGCTGGAAAAAAGAATCCTAAAATTTGTATGGAATCAGAAAAGACCCCGAATCGCCAAGGAAATGTTGAAAAATAAAAACAAAGCTGGGGGCATCACGTTGCCCGATTTCAAGCTATATTACAAAGCTGTGATCACCCAGACAGCATGGTACTGGCACAAAAACAGACATATAGACCAATGGAACAGAATAGAGAACCCAGATATAGACCCTCAACTCTATGGTCAAATAATCTTTGACAAAGCAGGAAAAAACATGCAATGGAAAAAAGTCTCTTCAATAAATGGTGCTGGGAAAATTGGACAGCCACATGCAGAAGAATGAAACTTGACCATTCTTTAACACCATACACAAAGATAAACTGAAAGTGGATGAAAGACCTCAGTGTGAGACAGGAATCCATCAAAACCCTAGAAGAGAACATAGGCAGTGACCTCTTTGACATCAGTCACAGCAACTTCTTTCAAGATACATCTCCAAAGACTAGTGAAACAAAAGCAAAAATAAACCTTTGGGACTTCATCAAGATAAAAAGCTTCTGCACAGCAAAGGAAACAGTGAACAAAACAAAGAGGCAACCCACAGAATGGGAGAAGATATTTGCAAATGACACTACAGATAAAGGGCTGGTATCCAAGATCTATAAAGAACTTCTCAAACTCAACACCCAAAAGACAAATAATCAAGTCAAAAAATGGGCAGAAGATATGAAAAGTGACTTCTCTGAAGATGACATATAAATGGCTAACAGACACATGAAAAAATGTTCATCATCATCAGCCATCAGGGAAATTCAAATCAAAACCACACTGAGATACCACATTACACGAGTTAGAATGGCAAAAATGGACAGGGAAAGAAACAACAAATGTTGGAGAGGTTGTGGAGAAAGGGGAACCCTCTTACACTGTTGGTGGGAATACAAGTTGGTACAGCCACTTTGGAAAACAGTGTGGAGGTACCTCAAAAAATTAAAAATAGAGACACCCTATGACCCAGCAATTGCACTCCTGGGTATTTACTCCAAAGACAGAGATGTAGTGAAAAGAAGGGTCACATGCACCCCAATGTTCATAGCAGCAATGTCCGCAATAGCCAAACTGTGGAAAGAGCCGAGATGCCCTTCAACAGATGAATGGATAAAGAACATGTGGTCCATATATACAATGGAATATTACTCAGCCATCAGAAAGGATGAATACCCAACTTTTACATCGACATGGATGGGACTGGAGGAGATTATGCTAAGTGAAATAAGTCAAGCAGAGAAAGTCAATTATCATATGGTTTCACTTATTTGTGGAACATGAGGGATAGCATGGAGGACATTAGGAGAAGGAAGGGAAAAATGAGGGGGTGCGGAATTGAAGGGAGAGATGAACCATGAGAGATCATGGACTCTGAGAAACAAACAGGGTTTTGAGGGGGGATTGGTTAGCCCAGTGATGGGTATTAAGGAGGGCACATACTTCATGGAGCACTGGGTGTTAAACGAAAACAATGGATCGTGAATCACCACATCAAAAACTAATGATGTATTGTATGGTGACTAACATAACATAATAAAATTTAAAAAAATAAAATAATTCACAGCAGACACAGCTTGCCTACTGTTTTGGCATGAATTACACTTCTTACTGAAAATGTCTAGGATATGTAGAATCTTACCTTGCTCCTTGATGAAAAGGGAAAGGCAACCATGAATTGTGTCTCTGATATCAGAACTTCAACCGGGGTAGAATGTGTATATCTTATTGAAGAGGCTCTCTCTCTGGTACTGGTAAAAAGGCTTCAAGGTCTCTGAACCATGGAATAATGGAGGAAAACTCACTGACGTGGATCTAGGAAAATGGTCCAATTCCCGCATCTCCCATGTATTCTTCATGATCCCCTGGAAGAGTCATTTACTTCTGTCAAGCCCAGTTTCCTGATACGTGAAGTAAACTAATAAAATTGCATCTCCCGCATACCTTACAGAATTCTGTGTGTGAATAGCAGATGAGGGAAGGTCTATAAACCAACTTGGTAAGGGGTTTATCGTTTTAACCTGAATTAGTATAATTCTTATCTCAGAGTGGTTTTTTCTTGTAGTTGTTTTTTGTTTTGTTTTGGTTTAGGTTTTTTTGGCTTTGGTTGCAGCCTGGAAACAAATCCTGTTTGGAGGAAGACAGCAGGTATACCAGGAAAACTAACTTTAAGATGAATGAACAAGTCCATATATACGATGGAATATTACTCAGGCATCAGAAAGGATGAATACCCAACTTTTACATCAACATGGATGGGACTGAAGGAGATTATGCTAAGTGAAATAAGTCAAGCAGAGAAAGTCAATTATCATATGGTTTCACGTATTTGCGGAACATAAGGAATAGCGTGGAGGACACTAGGAGAAGGAAGGGAAAAATGAAGGGGGGGAAATCGGAGGGAGAGATGAACCACGAGAGACTATGGACTCTGAGAAACAGACAGGGTTTTAGAGGGGAGGGGGGTGGGGGGATGGGTTAGCCCGGTGATGGGTATTAAGGAGGGTACGTCCGGCGTGGAGCACTGGGTGTTATATGAAAACAATGAATCATGGATCACTACATCAATAACTAATGATGTACTGTATGGTGACTAACATAACATAATAAAATTTTTTTTAAAAAGATGTATAAACAAATGAACAAAAGGGTTCTGCACACAGTTGGGTACTCTAAAATGATGTCAAATGGAGTGATTTTAGGATTCCCAAGGCTAATGAATGGGAACCAGGAGAAAGTCAAAAAAGAAAGAAAGAAAGAAAGAAAGCTATAGGGAGGCAGAGTTCTCAGGGGAACAGACCCCCTATGAGAAGATCCACAGCTCCTCATCTCATTTAGGGAAGAAGCAATTAAACTGTCAGTGGGGAACTGAAGTGTCTGTTGAGTAAGAGCACTGACCCATTTGCATTACTTGTCTCTCTTTTGTTTTCCTTTTTCTAATTAAAGTATAATTTACATAGTTATATCCACACTTGCAATGCATTGTTCTAAGAGTTTGTACAAATGTAATTGGCCATATAACCACCATAATATCATGATATAGAACAGTTTATTAACCCCCCACAGTTCCTACAAGCCGTTGCAATTGACCTCTCCTTCCACCTCCTAGCAACCGCTAATTTTTTTCGGTCCCTATGGTTTGGGCTTTGTAAGAATGTCATAAAAAAATAATCATACAGTAGGTTATCTCTTGAGTCATGCTTCTCTCCCTTAGTATAATGCATTTGAAATTTATGGAGTTGTGTATTTGTTCTGTAATTGGTTCCTTTTTATTTCTGAGATGCAGTCTATGTATTCAAATTATTTATCCATTCTTCAGTTGAGGAAAATGGGTTATTTCCAGTTTTTAACATACAAATAAAGATCCTATAAGCATTAACATACAGGATTTTATGTGAACATGTGCTTTTATTTCACCTGAGTAGATTGTTAGGAGTGAGATTTCTAGGTTATGTGATACTGCCAACCTATTTTCTAAAATAGCATACATTTTGCATTCCCACCAGCAATGTATGAGAGTTCCAATTGCTTTACATCCTTGATGGTACTTTACATTTACAGATGGGCTTTTTTTTTTTTACATTAGTTATTCTAATAAGTTTGTAGTATATCCCCTTGTTGTATTAATTTGAATTTCTCTAATGACTAATGATGTTGAGCCTCTTTTTATGTGTTTAATTTCCTTCCCAATTATCTTCTTTTATGAAATGTCTGTTAAAATCTTTGGCCTGTTTTTGATACATGCACCCCAATGTTTATAGTAGCATAATCTACAACAACCAAATTGTGGAAAGGGCCCAAGTGTCCATCAACTGAAGAAATAAAGGAGATGTGGTATATATGTGGTGTAATATTACTCAGCCATAAAAAAAGAATGAAATCTTGCCATTTGCAGTGACATGGATGGAACTAGAGAGTATTATGCTAAGCGAAATAAGTCAGTCAGAGAAAGACAAATACCATGTGATTTCACTCATATGTGGAATTTAAGAAACAGAACAAGCAAAGGGAAAAAAAGAGAGAAAGAAGTAAACCAAGAAACAGACTCTTAACTATAGAGAACAAACTGATGGTTACCAGAGGGGAGGTGGGTGGGGGAATGGGTGAAATAGGTGATGGAGATTAAGGGACACCCAAGTTGTGCTGAGCACTGGTGATGTATGGAAGTGCTGAATCACTATATTGAACACCTGAAACTAATATTACATTGTATGTTAACTAACTGGAATTTAAATAAAAACTTAAGGGAGGCGGAGCAAGATGGCAGAGGAGTAGGAGACCTAGATTTCGTCTGGTCTCAGGAATTCAGCTGAATAGGGATCAAACCATTCTGAACACCTACGAACTCAACAGGAGATCGAAGAGGAGAGTAGCAACAACTCTCTGAACAGAGAAGCGACCACTTACTGGAAGGTAGGACCTGCGGAGAAGTGAATCCGAGGCGATATTCGGGAGGATAGACGGCGGGGGAGGGGGCCTCCGTCGGCCGCTTCTGGCAAGTGCTAGAGCCGCGGAGCACAAAATCGGAACTTTTAGAAGTCGGCTCCGCTGAGGGATGTCGTTGCAGTGGCTAAGCGGGGGGTGGAATCCTCCTGGGACAGTGTGGTCTCAGGACCCTTGGGGTCACAGAGAGACCGGGGGTGCCTGAGTGCGGCAGAGCTCCCGGGTATCGGAGCGGGGAAGCCGGCTACAGAGACAGAGCCGAGGTGCAGGCTCTCAGCTCGGGGTTGCCATAAACTGTGATCCGCGGCCCAGTCGGGCCACTGCTCCTCCAGCAGGGACCCAACAAGCGGCAGATCCGGGGAGACTCCCCTTCCTCCCCCGGGAAGAGTGGCGCAGGAGTGCACCACAGGGATCTGCTGAGTTTGGAGACTCCACACGGGGTCGGGTGCCAGACATAGAAACGCTCGATCACAGGCCGGGTGAGGACGCAGTGCAGCCGGAGACCGGGGAGACGGAAGTGACTGCTTTTCTCTGGGGGCGCACTGAAGAGCGGGGCCCCGAGTTCTCAGCTCC
This sequence comes from Callorhinus ursinus, assembly GCF_003265705.2. Taxonomy (NCBI): domain Eukaryota; kingdom Metazoa; phylum Chordata; class Mammalia; order Carnivora; family Otariidae; genus Callorhinus; species Callorhinus ursinus. The sequence goes on along the minus strand of NW_027397083.1, from coordinate 902,707 downwards.
TCGGGGTGGAGATTGGGAGGCCACCATTTTCACCCTGGTCCTCCAAAGCTGTACCAAGAGCTTGCAGGGAACCAAAGCTCCTGAGAGCAAACCCGAGCAGCTTGCTTAGCCCGGACCGACAAGGGCGGGGCAATTCCGCCTCTGGCAAAGACATTTGGGAACCACGGCAACAGGCCCCTCCCCCAGAAGATCAGCACGAACAGCCAGCAAGCCAAGACCAAGTTTACCGATCAAGGAGAATGGGAGAACTCCAGCGCTAGGGGAATACTGCACATAGAATTCAAAATCTTATCAATCCTTTTTTTTTAAAAAAACATTTTTTATTTTTCATTTTTAGAGTCATATTTTCTCCCTTCATAGTAGTTACCCTTATTTTTGGCATATATATATAAGTTGTTCTCTCTTTAAAATTTTGAGATACAATTTCTTCTAACAGATCAAAATATACCCTAAATCACTAGTGTATGGCTTAGTTCTAGTCTCCTGCCTGATCACATTCTCTCCCTTTTTTCTTTTTTTTTTAATCTTCTTTCTTTTTTCAAACAATTTATCTTATCAATTCCTTTTATAAAATCTTTTATAATTTTCATCTTTACACTCATCTTCCATCCCTTCATTGTATCAACCCTTATTTTGTACATATATGTCTTTCTTCCTTTAAAATTTTAGGAGGCACGTTTTTCTAACAGACCAAAATACGCCCCAAATCTAGTGTGTGGCCCTGATCTATGCACTAGCCTGATCATATTTGATCATATTCTGCTTTTTTTGTTTTGTTGTATTTTGTTTTTATCTTTCTTTTTTCCTCTTTCTTTTTTCTTTCTTTCCCTTTCTTTTCCCCTGGTTTCAGGTCTTTCCTGATTTGTATACAGTATATTTGCTGGGGATGTTGTTAATCTGTTAGCATTTTGTTCTCTCATTCATCTATTCTCCTCTGGACAAAATGACAAGACGAAAATTATCACCTCAGCAAAAAGAACAAGAGGTAGTACCGTCAGCCAGGGACATACTCAATATGGACATTATTACAATGTCGGACCTAGAGTTCATAATCATGACTTTAAAGATATTAGCTGGGCTTGAAAAAAGCGTGGAAGTTATTAGAGACACCCTTTCTGGAGAAATAAAAGAACTAAAATCTAACCAAGTCGAAATCAAAAAGGCTATTAATGACGTGCAATCAAAAATGGGGGCACTAACTGCTAGGATAAATGAGGCAGAAGAGAGAATCAGTGATATAGAAGACCAAATGATGGAAAATAAAGAGGCTGAGAAAAAGAGAGAGAAACAACTACAGGATCACGAGGGCAGAA